>NC_061508.1:89974929-90002576 GCF_022539505.1 Lolium rigidum
ATTGGAAATGTTGTCGATACGCCTTATCACATCATTTTCCTTTAAATATAATCTTTAGAAAATTATTTTCTCTATCATATTTCCTACTTACCAAAATGCTTGTTAATAGTGTATATGTCATTCCTTGCACTTTTTATTATCAAATAGATTTGAGAAAAACCTACTATGCATTGTCATACAAATAGACATATCTTAGTTAAAATTATTCTCCTCCCCTTTTCAAAAATTGCAAGAAACTATTTTTAATATTTTCATTCAAAATTAGATCCACTCTTAGAAAGTGAATCAAACAAATGCTTTTAAATTCCAACTTTGCATGACATCTTGCCCACATTAATATCACCTCTCCGATCTCTCTATTTAACCCCATCCCCACCACCTCTCATCCTTTGTCACATGAGCTTGGAAAATGGTTCATTTCATTCTTAAAATCCATAAGTAATCATCTTATGCCACCAACCTATCCTTGGACAAATCTTGATCTACACCATCGGGTAGTCTTGTTAATCAATTGTTGATATGAAATTGTCATGCATGACCTCTACACCACTTCTTTGCCTCACTATTCCATGAGAGAGCTTGGCACAAGTGTGAGCCGGCCATGCCATGCCTTGTCATGTGCATGTGCCATGTTCTATCCTTCTCTCTTTCTTCTTGCTTCACAAGTGGACATCCAGGACCGGCACCACTCCCTCCCTCTGACCGGCCTGCATTGATTCAGTACCCTCACCTCTCTCACTTTCTCCCCTCTCTTTCCCAAAAACCCTGGCTAAGAGAACACCCTCTCCCACTCCTTTCCATCATGGCCGAGAGCAATGGTTGGTTTGTGCCTCAACTTTGTGCATCATCTTGGCCCAACCCTGGTTCCCCAAACTCCACCCTGGGCCCTCTCCTTTCCCACTAGAGCAAGCCCTAACCGAACCAGGCCACCGGCCCGACCAAGACCAAGCTCCCGAACCCTGGACATACAGAGAACAAACACGATCGTGCCCAAAAACGCTGCTCCCGCTCGACCCCCTCCCTTTCCCGCGCCTGCACCCTCTCATGCTGACGTCTGCCCTCCTACGTCACCCTTCCCACCGCCCATGACGTCGGCCCTCGCCCCTGCATTGGCCAACACCGCCACCGTGCTCTGCCATTGGCCGTGGCCACCACCCCCGCGCCCAGCCTCGGCTATAAGAAGCCCCACCCCTGCACCCTCTCCTCGCCACTCCACACCACTTCTCTCCACCTCCCAGAGCCCCGCTGAGCACGCCAAGGCGCCTCCATAGCCGCTGCACGCCGGCGTGGCCACCGCTGCCCGTGGTCACCGCGAGGGTGACGAGCAAGCTCGGGCTCGCCCCCGCCGTTCTCTCCCCTCTCTCTCTGTTTCAACTTCTTCCCCATCCCCTTCTGGTCCTCACTGTCCCCTCCATTGCCTTTCAGGGCCACCGGAACTCGCCGCCGTCGACATGCCCGAGGGCATCTGCGAGGGTGGTCGCCGTCCGGAGGAGCTGCTGCAAGGCTGGATGCGCCCCTTGTCCGCGTCGGCCCTCCGCTGCACCCTCCCAGCCTCGCCGTCGACCGTCGTCGCCTCTAAGGTGAGCCCCTGGCCGCCCCAGCCCTGTGTCCCTGATGTCTACGGGAGCTTCTATTCTTGTAGACAATGTTGGGCCTCCAAGAGCAGAGGTTTGTAGAACAGCAGCAAGTTTCCCTTAAGTGGATCACCCAAGGTTTATCGAACTCAGGGAGGAAGAGGTCAAAGATATCCCTCTCATGCAACCCCGCAACCACAAAGCAAGAAGTCTCTTGTGTCCCCAACACACCTAATAGGTGCACTAGTTCGGCGAAGAGATAGTGAAATACAGGTGGTATGAATAAGTAGTAGCAACGGCACCGGAAAAGTGCTTTGCCCAGGACGAGTAAACAAGCAGTAGTAACGCAGCAAGTAGTAACGCAGCAGTAGTAACGCAAGAAAACAAGAAACAAGCAGCGATAGCGATATTTAGGAACAAGGCCTAGGGATTAGACTTTCACTAGTGGACACTCTCAACATTGATCACATAACAGAATAGATAAATGCATACTCTACACTCTCTTGTTGGATGATGAACACATTGCGTAGGATTACACGAACCCTCAATGCCGGAGTTAACAAGCTCCACAATTCAATGTTCATATTTAAATAACCTTAGAGTGCAAGAAAGATCAATTCGACTAAACCAAGTACTAACATAGCATGCACACTCGTCACCTTCATGCTATGTAGGAGGAATAATACACATCAATACTATCATAGCAATAGTTAACTTCATAATCTACAAGAGATCATAATCATAGCATAAACCAAGTACTAACACGGATGCACACATTGTCACCATTACACCGTGCAGGAGGGATAAAACTACTTTAATAACATTGCTAGAGTAGCACATAGATAAATTGTGATACAAAACACATTGCAATCATAAAGAGATATAAATAAGCACTTCACTACGCCATTCAACAGTGAATAAGTATTCCGTGAAATATAGCCTAAGAGACCCACACGGTGCACACACTGTCACCTTTACACACGTGGGACAAGGAGTCTCCGGAGATCACATAAGTAAAACTCACTTGACTAGCATAGTGACATCTAGATTACAAGCATCATCATATGAATCTCAATCATGTAAGGCAGCTCATGAGATTATTGTATTGAAGTACATAGGAGAGAGATGAACCACATAGCTACCGGTACAGCCCCGAGCCTCGATGGAGAACTACTCCCTCCTCATGGGAGCAGCAGCGGTGATGAAGATGGCGGTGGAGATGGCAGCGGTGTCGATGGAGATGGCGGTGGTGTCGATGAAGAAGCCTTCCGGGGGCACTTCCCCGCTCCGGCAAGGTGCCGGAACAGAGACTCCTGTCCCCGAGATCTTGGCTTCGCGATGGCGGCGGCTCTGGAAGGTTTCTCGTACCGTGGCCTTTTTTCGTATCGAAGTTTTAGGTCTGGGACCTTTTTATAGGCGAAGAGGCGGCGTCAGAAGGTCAACGGGGCGACGACACCATAGGGGGGCGCGGGCCACCCCTAGGCCGCGCCACCCTGTCGTCTGGGGCCCACAAGGCCCTCCTCTGGCGGCTCTCGGGTGTTCTGGATGCTTCCGGGCAAAATAGGAACCTGGGCGTTGATTTCGTCCAATTCCGAGAATATTTCTTTACTAGGATTTCGAAACCAAAAACAGCAGAAAACAGGAACTGGCACTTCGGCATCTTGTTAATAGGTTAGTTCCAGAAAATGCACGAATAAGACATAAAGTGTGCATAAAACATGTAGATATCATCAATAATGTGGCATGGAACATAAGAAATTATCGATACGTCTGAGACGTATCAGCATCCCCAAGCTTAGTTCTCGCTCGTCCCGAGCAGGTAAACGATAACAAAGATAATTTCTGGAGTGACATGCCATCATAAACTTGATCATATTGTAAATATATGTAATGAATGCAGCGATCAAAACAATGGTAATGACATGAGTAAACAACTGAATCATAAAGCGATGACTTTTCATGAATAGCACTTTCAAGACAGGCATCAATAAGTCTTGCATAAGAGTTAACTCATAAAGCAATAATTTAAAGTAAAGACATTGAAGCAACACAAAATAAGATTAAGTTTCAGCGGCTGCTTTCAACTTATAACATGTATATCTCATGGATAATTGTCAACATAGAGTAATATAACAAGTGCAATATGCAAGTATGTAGGAATCAATGCACAGTTCACACAAGTGTTTGCTTCTTGAGGTGGAGAGAAATAGGTGAACTGACTCAACATAAAAGTAAAAAGAATGGTCCTTCAAAGAGGAAAAGCATTGATTGCTATATTTGTGCTAGAGCTTTTATTTTGAAAACATGAAACAATTTTGTCAACGGTAGTAATAAAGCATATGAGTTATGTAAATTATATCTTACAAGTTGCAAGCCTCATGCATAGTATACTAATAGTGCCCGCACCTTGTCCTAATTAGCTTGGACTACCGGATCATCGCAATACACATGTTTTAACCAAGTGTCACAATGGGGTACCTCCATGCCGCTCCGTACAAAGGTCTAAGGAGAAAGCTCGCATTTTGGATTTCTCGCTTTTGATTATTCTCAACTTAGACATCCATACCGGGACAACATGGACAACAGATAATGGACTCCTCTTTAATGCATAAGCATGTGGCAACAATTATTATTCTCATATGAGATTGAGGATATATGTCCAAAACTCGAAACTTCCACCATGAATCATGGCTTTAGTTAGCGGCCCAATGTTCTTCTCTAACAATATGTATGCTCCAACCATTGAAGTGGTAGATCTCTCTTACTTCAGACAAGACGGACATGCATAGCAACTCACATGATATTCAACAAAGAATAGTTGATGGCGTCCCCAGAAACATGGTTATCGCACAACAAGCAACTTAATAAGAGATAAAGTGCATAAGTACATATTCAATATCACAATAGTTTTTAAGCCATTTGTCCCATGAGCTATATATTGCAAAGGTGAATGGTGGAATTTTAAAGGTAGCACTCAAGCAATTTACTTTGGAATGGCGGATAAATACCATGTAGTAGGTAGGTATGATGGACACAAATGGCATAGTGGTGGGCTCAAGGATTTTGGATGCATGAGAAGTATTCCCTCTCGATACAAGGTTTAGGCTAGCAAGGTTATTTGAAACAAACACAAGGATGAACGGTGCAGCAAAACTCACATAAAAGACATATTGTAAACATTATAAGACTCTACACCGTCTTCCTTGCTGTTCAAAACTCAATACTAGATATTATCTAGACTTTAGAGAGACCAATTATGCAAACCAAATTTTAGCAAGCTCTATGTATTTCTTCATTAATGGGTACAAAGTATATGATGCAAGAGCTTAAACATGAGCACAACAATTGCCAAGTATCAAATTATTCAAGACATTTTAGCAATTTACTACATGTATCATTTTCCAATTCCAACCATATAACAAATTAACGAAGAAGAAACTTCGCCATGAATACTATGAGTAGAGCCTAAGGACATACTTGTCCATATGCTACAGCGGAGCGTGTCTCTCTCCCACAAAGTGAATGCTAGGATCCATTTTATTCAAACAAAACAAAAACAAAAACAAACCGACGCTCCAAGCAAAGTACATAAGATGTGGCCGAATAAAAATATAGTTTCAGGGGAGGAACCTGATAATGTTGTCGATGAAGAAGGGGATGCCTTGGGCATCCCCAAGCTTAGATGCTTGAGTCTTCTTGAAATATGCAGGGGTGAACCACCGGGGCATCCCCAAGCTTAGAGCTTTCACTCTTCTTGATCATAGTATATCATCCTCCTCTCTTGATCCTTGAAAACTTCCTCCACACCAAACTCGAAACAACTCATTAGAGGGTTAGTGCACAATAAAAATTAACATGTTCAGAGGTGACACAATCATTCTTAACACTTCTGGACATTGCATAAAGCTACTGGACATTAATGGAACAAAGAAATTCATCCACCATAGCAAAAGAGGCAATGCGAAATAAAAGGCAGAATCTGTCAAAACAGAACAGTCCGTAAAGATGGATTTTATTGAGGCACCAGACTTGCTCAAATGAAAATGCCCAAATTGAATGAAAGTTGCGTACATATCTGAGGATCACGCACGTAAATTGGCTTAATTTTCTGAGCTACCTACAGGGAGGCAGGTCGAAATTCGTGACAGAAAAGAAATCTGAAACTGCGCAGTAATCCAAATCTAGTATTCACTTTACTATCAAAGACTTTACTTGGCACAACAAAGCACAAAACTAAGATAAGGAGAGGTTGCTACTGTAGTAAACAACTTCCAAGACACAAATATAAAACAAAGTACTGTAGCAAAATAACACATGGGTTATCTCCCAAGAAGTTCTTTCTTTATAGCCATTAAGATGGGCTCAATAGCTTTTAATGATGCACTCGCAAGAAATAGTAGTGTAAGCAAAAGAGAGCATCAAGAGGCAAATTCAAAACACATTTAAGTCTAACATGCTTCCTATGCATAGGAATCTTGTAAATAAACAAGTTCATGAAGAGCAAAGTGACAAGCATAGAAGATAAAACAAGTGTAGCTTCAAAAATTTCAACATATAGAGAGGCATTTTAGTAACATGAAAATTTCTACAACCATATTTTCCTCTCTCATAATAACTTTCAGTAGCATCATGAGCAAACTCAACAATATAACTATCACATAAAGCATTCTTATCATGAGTCTCATGCATAAAATTATTACTACTCCCAACATAAGCATAATCAATTTTATTAGTAATAGTGGGAGCAAATTCAACAAAGTAGCTATCATCAAATATAGGAGGCATATTGTAATCATAATCAAATTTATCCTCCATAACAGGTGGTAACAAAAGACTACTATCATTATAATCATCATATATGGGAGGCAAAGTATCATCAAAGTAAATTTTCTCCTCAATGCTTGGGGGACTAAAAATATCATGCTCATCAAAACCAGCTTCCCCAAGCTTAGAATTTTCCATATCATTAGCAACAATGGTATTCAAAGTATTCATGCTAATATGTTCCATGGGTTTTTTAATTTTCGCATCAAACCATCCATGTCTTAAATCAGGAAATAGAATAAGAAGCTCATTGTCGTCCATTATGCCAAACTAGTGTAAACAAGAAACAAAAAGATGCAATTGCAGGATCTAAAGGAAATAGCTTGGAGTACTTACAACGGCGAAAATAGCTTAGTAGCCGAGATCCGGAGTGTGAGTACCTTTAACCTTTCCTCCCCGGCAACGGCGCCGTAAAATAGCTTGATGTCTACGGGAGCTTCTATTCTTGTAGACAGTGTTGGGCCTCCAAGAGCAGAGGTTTGTAGAACAGCACAGCAAGTTTCCCTTAAGTGGATCACCCAAGGTTTATCGAACTCGGGGAGGAAGAGGTCAAAGATATTCCTCTCATGCAACCCTGCAACCACAAAGCAAGAAGTCTCTTGTGTCCCCAACACACCTAATAGGTGCACTAGTTCGGCGAAGAGATAGTGAAATACAGGTGGTATGAATAAGTAGTAGCAACGGCACCAGAAAAGTGCTTTGCCCAGGACAGTAAACAAGCAGTAGTAACGCAGCAGTAGTAACGCAGCAGTAGTAACGCAGTAGTAGTAACGCAGTAAAACAGTAAACAAGCAGCGATAGCAGTATTTAGGAACAAGGCCTAGGGATTAGACTTTCACTAGTGGACACTCTCAACATTGATCACATAACAGAATAGATAAATGCATACTCTACACTCTCTTGTTGGATGATGAACACATTGCGTAGGATTACACGAACCCTCAATGCCGGAGTTAACAAGCTCCACAATTCAATGTTCATATTTAAATAACCTTAGAGTGCAAGAAAGATCAATTCGACTAAACCAAGTACTAACATAGCATGCACACTGTCACCTTCATGCTATGTAGGAGGAATAATACACATCAATACTATCATAGCAATAGTTAACTTCATAATCTACAAGAGATCATAATCATAGCATAAACCAAGTACTAACACGGATGCACACACTGTCACCATTACACCGTGCAGGAGGGATAAAACTACTTTAATAACATTGCTATAGTAGCACATAGATAAATTGTGATACAAAACACATTGCAATCATAAAGAGATATAAATAAGCACTTCACTACGCCATTCAACAGTGAATAAGTATTCTGTGAAATATAGCCTAAGAGACCCACACGGTGCACACACTGTCACCTTTACACACGTGGGACAAGGAGTCTCCTGGAGATCACATAAGTAAAACTCACTTGACTAGCATAGTGACATCTAGATTACAAGCATCATCATATGAATCTCAATCATGTAAGGCAGCTCATGAGATTATTGTATTGAAGTACATAGGAGAGAGATGAACCACATAGCTACCGGTACAGCCCCGAGCCTCGATGGAGAACTACTCCCTCCTCATGGGAGCAGCAGCGGTGATGAAGATGGCGGTGGAGATGGCAGCGGTGTCGATGGAGATGGCGGTGGTGTCGATGGAGAAGCCTTCCGGGGGCACTTCCCCGCTCCGGCAAGGTGCCGGAACAGAGACTCCTGTCCCCCAGATCTTGGCTTCGCGATGGCGGCGGCTCTGGAAGGTTTCTCGTACCGTGGCCTTTTTTCGTATCGAAGTTTTAGGTCCGGGACCTTTTTATAGGCGAAGAGGCGGCGTCGGAAGGTCAACGGGGCGACGACACCATAGGGGGCGCGGGCCACCCCTAGGGCCGCGCCACCCCTGTCGTCTGGGGCCCACAAGGCCCTCCTCTGGCGGCTCTCGGGTGTTCTGGATGCTTCCGGGCAAAATAGGAACCTGGGCGTTGATTTCGTCCAATTCCGAGAATATTTCTTTACTAGGATTTCTGAAACCAAAAACAGCAGAAAACAGGAACTGGCACTTCGGCATCTTGTTAATAGGTTAGTTCCAGAAAATGCACGAATAAGACATAAAGTGTGCATAAAACATGTAGATATCATCAATAATGTGGCATGGAACATAAGAAATTATCGATACGTCGGAGACGTATCAGTCCCGTCCGCCGCGCGTGTGTAGACGGAGGAGAACGACGACCCAGGGCGTCCTCGCGTGCGTGCATGGCCTCTGGCCACGTCGGCCCATGCACCTGGCCCGCCTGGGCCCCTCCCCTCCCTTTTTCTTCTTTTTAATTTCACCTCCACCTGGCAAATCCCCTGGGCCGGCCCAAACCGTCTCCACCCGCACGGCCCAGTGTTCTCCCGCCCTTTTCAATTCTTTTGAAAGTTGTATATTTCTGTTAATTGGTGAATAAAACCAGAGGCATTCAAACGTGAATAACTCGAGTTCTACAAACCCAAATCGAGTGAAACCAATTGCATTAGTTCTTAAATTTTATTACCTTTCTAGTGCCACTGGTCCCGTGTTTTTAGGATTTTTGTACGATTTTTAATGTATTAAACATGATCACTGGTTATTGTTTAGTATCTCTAATTTCTAAATTTGAAAAATTAACCTTTTTGAGTGATTCCAATTTTGTTAGCCTTGTTTTAGTACTGACCATCTAGAATAATTAGTGTTAGACCCTTTACATAACTTTTGGCTACTATTTGTGCTAAGTGTGTGTCACATGAAATGTTGTACCAAAACATTTGCTTATTTAAAATCCTTGACCACCTCTTCTTTTTAAAAATGGTCAACCTATGTTTCATTCTTGCACAACAAAACTCTCTGAGACTTAAACCAAGTTTCATGTGTTTTTTTAAGATTTCAACTGTTGGGGTATATGGTTTACTTTCTATTTTTAGTGTAGTGTTTAAGAATAAAAGAGACAAATGATCTCTACCTCTTCAAAAATGTTTTGAAAATAAAGGATGAATGTTTTTGAGGCCAAAGCATTGCGCTAGTATTCTTGATAGTGTTATCTATTAGGGGATGTTTAATTCATACCTTGGTTATAACCATGAAGGCAATTTCTCTTTTGTAAAGCTCTCATGCCTTTATTTAGGAGGAATACATTGGGTGTTCTTAAAATCAAATTTAAAGTTGAATTGTTATCCTTAGTATGTTAGATCTTAGTAAAGTGGTTAGCTATTGATGGATGATTGTTGATTGTTGAATGTTTGTTTTGTTGGTGCAATGTGTTGATTGTGTTCCTCTCATATTTTCCGGCGATAGATGCGAACAATTCCGAAGAGGAAGAAGTGGTTCGGATGAGGATTTTATATTTGATGGAGTTGAAGAAATCCAGGGACAAATAAGCCAACCAAGGCAAGCCATCTTTTGATCTCTTGCTATTTATCCTTCTTGTTGTGTTCATTTTTCCATTATAATTGGTTCCTTGTATGTTGTGTTATGATTGGTCCTCTACACTATGCATACTTGCTCCCAAGTATGTTATGCATGCTTACCCTAAGCATGTATGCCCCCTTGACCACCTATATTATCACCTTCCTAGTGGTATGATGATGACCCTTGTCGAATCATCTTACTTATGTTGTCCCTATGCATGCTTATCCTAAGTATGTATGACCCCTTGGCACCTCAATTACCATCCCCTTAGTGGTATGATGGTTAGCATCATGTCATTGTGACTCTTAGTTCCTACACAAAACTATAGGTTGGGAACCCCTTGGAAAAATACCTTGTTGAAAAGAATTTTTGAAAACCTTGGGTGAGTTGGACTTACCTAAGTGTGTGTTTATGAAAGGAAAGGACTTTGGCAAAGGTGATTGGAAGGAGAAATCTTGTTTATGAAAACTTTGGCACCTAAGTATTCACCCGTGACAATTAACCCGCGCAACCACACTACTCCAACGTGGGCACGGGGCTTAGCTTGACGTTTGTTCTTCTTAGCATGAGGCACCGCACAACTATACAAGGGTACGGTTACCCCGAGTCCGGGTTGTCATGGTTGGGACAATAGTATAACGGGAGGCCTTCGGGGCTGACCCGTCCGGAAGACACTATGGGTCTCCTGGCTTGGCGGTGGAGCCACGCTCAAAGGGAGGTGAGCTGCCACGGTTCCGGGGAGGTACATACTCCATAGGGTAGGACCTCTTGCTAAGTTGAATGGGCGAAAGGCTTCGACTGATTATCCGAGACTCGCATACTTTCGTATGACGAACCGGGGATGATCCCGGCGGATTTATCAGATCTTGTGGGGAAAGTGCGCACACTGCGCGAGTTAAATCTATTCGAATAGCCGCGTCCGCGGTCATGGACGGTTGGAATGGCTGTTGCTTAGCCTCGATGTGTTTTGGTTTTACGAAAGTGTTTTGAGCAAAGAAAGAAAAGGACTTTGTTTTGGAGTACCGGGATGGTACTGGAAAATTGTGGTGACCATATGGAGATGGTCGGAAAGGAAACAAAAATGGGTTTACCCTTCCTAGTGTTTTATGTTGTAGTTCCTCTTTTGAAGAATCTTCTTCAATAGAGATATAGAGATGTCTTAGATAAATTCTTGAGGTGTCCCCCTTCAATCGAGAAGTTGGGATGCTATCTCCACCAAAAACATCTCTTCCCCTCTACATGCTATATCCACAAGAGAAACTACTTCTCTTCTACATTCTATATCCACAAGAGAAACTACTTCTCTTCTTCATGCTATTTCCACAAGAGAAATTAGCTCTTCCCTCTTGTCATCTTAGATTAGCACTTATCATCTTGCACTCTTGCAAAGTACCTTTTTGATGGTTTGCGAGTACAATTCAAATGTACTCACGGCTTTGTCCCTGGCTATTTACTTGGCCAGAATTGAAGGAATTCAACAAATGAAGAAGGATCGGGCAACGTCTATGCGAGCTAGGAACGTCTTCCCAGTCAGTTGCCTGTAGGGTTAGGCAGATGACTTGGGCTCTGCGCTACTGAAGTGATTCCGCAACTCTGATGATTAGATTAGGCCCTTCGAGGCTATTATGTAAAGATTGGTCATGTGACCTCATTGTAATTTTCTTATTCCGTTTTGTAATGAAGGATGTAATTTGATATCAGTTCGGTTATGTGTTCACGGCACACTGATCATGGGATCGTGAACTGTATACATAACAGGGTATTTCGGACAGCTAATCCGGGGTCACCACAGAGCTGGTATCAGAGCTATCCTGACTGTAGGAGACCTTAGTTAGCATGGACGTTAGTTAGGAAACGAGTACTTGGGAAAATTTATTTACGAAACAAATTCTTTCTTTAGTCGGAAGTATAGCTTCTACTCCTCTTATTTATTCAAAGCTTCTAAATTCTTATCTCTCCGTTTTATAAAAAGGTTTGAAAATTCTTACTATATTGTCTCATCCACTTCAAACTTACATATTGGACGATGTCCCCAACTCAGACCCGGAGACTCGAAGTCAAAGATGGATCAGCCTTTTTGGAAGACTCATGTATCTTCAACAACAGCTATTGAATATTGGAGGCCGACCTAGTGTGCACACAAGGGATAATTAGATCATGTCCTTGGTTGTCACCAAAGTATGTCAGGGAGCTGACCTTGTTCCTCTTTGGACTCGCACTTTTGTAGTCGTCAAGGATCAAGTCCTCAATTTCTTGACTAGCAATTCTTAGGTTCGTCACGGGATGTTGAGCAAGAAGTTCTATGCAATTTTCGCCTCCACTTCAACATCGACGACTCAACACCAGGACGCGTCACCACCAACTGCTTCGAAAGTCCTTGTTGAAGTCGTTGTCAGCCAGATGAAGACGTCAACTTATGTGACCAGCCCCAAACCTATAGGATGGATAGGACAAACTCAATCGCTTTGATTGAGCTACCCCCTCCCCCACGTATTAGGTATCCCTAGATGCTTAGAGTGCCTTGTTTGGTGTGCTGATTGCTTGTAGTCCCTAGTTTGCTGCCTTGAGTGTTTTTATCTGTTTGTTGCGTGTATGATTGTCTTGGCCTTTCTGTCTGAAAAACCTTCCTAGTGTGATACCCCCGCATAAGAAGCCTCCCTAGGATGTTTTCACCCTCACCTACCTCGCCGAGGTATTGCTAAATGCTAGTTAGTTGGATAAGTTAACGAAAAGCTCTAACTCTACCCCCGTTAGCACTTGTTTTCAAACATCAGCAAAACTAACCCAAACCCCCATCTATGCTAACTTCCTTCAAGATCAGCTGGAGCATCTCAACTATGCCAAGAAAGAAGAAGCCCTACCTTCAAGAGTGACTGCACCTCTGCGAGAAGACATACTAACTTGGTCTAACCGTGGAGTATATCGCGCTAACCTCAAGGATATCTTCTTGAAACCACCCTCTAATAACCCGCCTAACCAAGCTGAGAGAACAATAGCGTCAAAACCAAGCTACATCACATGGTTCACCTGGTCCTCATCAAGTGAAGACTCCTGAAGATACCTCAAGAACTCAAGATTAGGTGCAACTTACCCGCTCAGCAACTGGTATAAGTCAGCACCGACTCGCAAGCTGAAGATTGTCTTCGACGACCTTTGTTTCTGCTTCATATGGATACCAACCAGGAGCTCCAGCGACTTACTAACTTACCGCGTGTTATAAGGTTTAGTAAACACCGTGAGTGTCTCTTGAAGTTGTGGTCTGCACGTCGCCTCTGAAGATTCTTCAACTGAATACGGAAGATCGATGACTTCTTCAGAAGCCCCAGACGGAACCACGAGGCAGAAGCTCCGAGTTTTTCCGAAAGCCCGATGAAAAATCATAAGGGTGGAAGACTTTGTCTTCCACTAAAAATTTGAGCTAACCTTAAAAGTTTTAACCTTTCTAAAACACCGTTGGAAATGTGGGATTGCACAAACCCCTCTTGAAGCCGTGGACTACATAATGCCCTCTGAAGATGTTCGACTCAAGACGAGAGATCAATGACTTATTCGAAAGCGTCCGACAAGACCCGTGGTTGAAGCTTAGAGTTTTTAAACCCTCCCCCGATGAACAATTTTAAGGGTGGAAGACTTCGTCTTCCACTAAAATATTAAGCTAACTCTAAAAAGTTTCAACCTTACTAAAGCACCGTTGGGGTGCACTAACTTTTCTAAAATCGTGGACTACACTAGGATCGTTAAGAAGCTACAGATCTAACATATGCGTGGGGTAGACAACTTCTTCTCGAAGCTTGCCCTCGGAAGAAAATCTACCGTGTCTCTCAGAAGCTGAATTTGCAATCTTCTCAACAACGGCACATCTAAAGAAGAATGGAGCCTAACTTTAGTTAAACTTTACAACACCTCTAGTCATACGCTTAGTAATCTCGGGACGAGATTATTTTAAGGGTGGAAGATCTGTCACACCCCAACTTTTGCAACCTTGATTAGTTGTCCTAAGTGCAAAAACCAGGGGGAACAAAAACTTTTTCTACAGTCTCATTAAGATGAATTTCCTTGATCTGTCTGATGAATTGCCTTGATCTGCTGGTAGTTCAATTGTCTTGTTTTGCTTGTTGAGTTTTGATTTGAGCTACCCCAAAGAATAACACCTCTAGTGGTCGAACAACTTAGCAGCTCACCAAATAAAACACATGTGTGGCCTTTTGAAATTCTTTTCATTTACCTACTAAAACCTTAAACCATATGCTTGGTGTTTTCCCATAAATATTTCAACACACAATTTCTAGTCTCCAGAAAATTGTGAAGCTATGGCCACTCTTGTATTACCATAACCTCCTCTCTTGAAAGAAAATTGAACCTTTTGACCTAAACCCCCAAACCTCTTTTTGTTTTGACTCAAAACCTTGATTCAGATGATCTTGCCAAAAACCTTTCCTTTTTAATTTTTGCTATGATCACCTTTGATCATAGTATAAAAAAAAGGTTTCCAAGGTCATTTTGTTTTAACACAAAGTATTTACCAAATGGCTTACCCTTACTTTATGTGACTCTAAAATCTTGGGAAAAGCTTTTATTTGTAGTTTTGGTTTCTTCAAATAAAATGGAATGATCCATATTTAATTTTATTTCCTCTATAGATCATCCTACTCCTCTAAAAATCCTTCCTCTTTCCAAATATTTCAAGCAAGCCTATTTATTTAATCTAAATCGAAATCGAGGCCATAGAAACCAATTAAATGGTATTTGAATCTGAGATCAAACATCCAGGGAATTGTCTTGCCATTTTTATATCTCACATATCTATCAATCAAGATCACAACTCCCTCTAGTCCTGATCTTGATATTTGGACACTTGTCTAACAAGTGAATAAGTTTCAGTTGCATCCCTATATCTCCTATATCATCCAACCTCTAACAAAAAAAACCCATGATCTTCTGCTAATCCCTCAAGTTTTCGAAACTGGATCCTTTCTTCAAATGAACATAAACCCTAAACCTCACTTTTTGGCTATCATAATATTTCTAGTCTTTGTCAAACTATTCTTCCATACTTTTTCTCAGGTGAAAATTGGAAATGTTGCTGATATGCCTTATCACATCATTTTCCTTTAAATATAATCTTTAGAAAATTATTTTCTCTATCATATTTCCTACTTACCAAAATGCTTGTTAATAGTGTATATGTCATTCCTTGCACTTTTTATTATCAAATAGATTTGAGAAAAACCTACTATGCATTGTCATACAAATAGACATATCTTAGTTAAAATTATTCTCCTCCCCTTTTCAAAAATTGCAAGAAACTATTTTTAATATTTTCATTCAAAATTAGATCCACTCTTAGAAAGTGAATCAAACAAATGCTTTTAAATTCCAACTTTGCATGACATCTTGCCCACATTAATATCACCTCTCCGATCTCTCTATTTAACCCCATCCCCACCACCTCTCATCCTTTGTCACATGAGCTTGGAAAATGGTTCATTTCATTCTTAAAATCCATAAGTAATCATCTTATGCCACCAACCTATCCTTGGACAAATCTTGATCTACACCATCGGGTAGTCTTGTTAATCAATTGTTAATATGAAATTGTCATGCATGACCTCTACACCACTTCTTTGCCTCCCTATTCCATGAGAGAGCTTGGCAAAAGTGTGAGCCGGCCATGCCATGCCTTGTCATGTGCATGTGCCATGTTCTATCCTTCTCTCTTTCTTCTTGCTTCACAAGTGGACATCCAAGACCGGCACCACTCCCTCCCTCTGACCGGCCTGCATTGATTCAGTACCCTCACCTCTCTCACTTTCTCCCCCTCTTTCCCAAAAACCCCGGCTAAGAGAACACCCTCTCCCACTCCTTTCCATCATGGCCGAGAGCAATGGTTGGTTTGTGCCTCAACTTTGTGCATCATCTTGGCCCAACCCTGGTTCCCCAAACTCCACCCTGGGCCCTCTCCTTTCCCACTAGAGCAAGCCCTAACCGAACCAGGCCACCGACCCGACCAAGACCAAGCTCCCGAACCCTGGACATACAGAGAACAAACACGATCGTGCCCAAAAACGCTGCTCCCGCTCGACCCCCTCCCTTTCCCGCGCCTGCACCCTCTCCTGCTGACGTCTGCCCTCCTACGTCACCCTTCCCACCGCCCATGACGTCGGCCCTCGCCCCTGCATTGGCCAACACCGCCACCGTGCTCTACCATTGGCCGTGGCCACCACCCCCGCGCCCAGCCTCGGCTATAAGAAGCCCCACCCCTGCACCCTCTCCTCGCCACTCCACACCACTTCTCTCCACCTTCCAGAGCCCCGCTGAGCACGCCAAGGCGCCTCCATAGCCGCTGCACGCCGGCGTGGCCACCGCTGCCCGTGGTCACCGTGAGGGTGACGAGCAAGCTCGGGCTCGCCCCCGCCGTTCTCTCCCCTCTCTCTCTGTTTCAACTTCTTCCCCATCCCCTTCTGGTCCTCACTGTCCCCTCCATTGCCTTTCAGGGCCGCCGGAACTCGCCGCCGTCGACATGCCCGAGGGCATCTGCGAGGGTGGTCGCCGTCCGGAGGAGCTGCTGCAAGGCTGGATGCGCCCCTTGTCCGCGTCGGCCCTCCGCTGCACCCTCCCAGCCTCGCCGTCGACCGTCGTCGCCTCTAAGGTGAGCCCCTGGCCGCCCCAGCCCTGTGTCCCGTCCGCCGCGCGTGTGTAGACGGAGGAGAACGACGACCCAGGGCGTCCTCGCGTGCGTGCATGGCCTCTGGCCACGTCGGCCCATGCACCTGGCCCGCCTGGGCCCCTCCCCTCCCTTTTTCTTCTTTTTAATTTCACCTCCACCTGGCAAATCCCCTGGGCCGGCCCAAACCGTCTCCACCCGCACGGCCCAGTGTTCTCCCGCCCTTTTCAATTCTTCTGAAAGTTGTATATTTCTGTTAATTGGTGAATAAAACCAGAGGCATTCAAACGTAAATAACTCTAGTTCTACAAACCCAAATCGAGTGAAACCAATTGCATTAGTTCATAAATTGTATTACCTTTCCAGTGCCACTGGTCCCGTATTTTTAGGATTTTCGTACGATTTTTAATGTATTAAACATGATCACTGGTTATTGTTTAGTATCTCTAATTTCTAAATTTGAAAAATTAACCTTTTTGAGTGATTCCAATTTTGTTAGCCTTGTTTTAGTACTGACCATCTAGAATAATTAGTGTTAGACCCTTTACATAACTTTTGGCTACTATTTGTGCTAAGTGTGTGTCACATGAAATGTTGTACCAAAACATTTGCTTATTTAAAATCCTTGACCACCTCTTCTTTTTAAAAATGGTCAACCTATGTTTCATTCTTGCACAACAAAACTCTCTGAGACTTAAACCAAGTTTCATGTGTTTTTTTAAGATTTCAACTTGTTGGGGTATATGGTTTACTTTTTATTTTTAGTGTAGTGTTTAAGAATAAAAGAGACAAATGATCTCTACCTCTTCAAAAATGTTTTGAAAATAAAGGATGAATGTTTTTGAGGCCAAAGCATTGCGCTAGTATTCTTGATAGTGTTATCTATTAGGGGATGTTTAATTCATACCTTGGTTATAACCATGAAGGCAATTTCTCTTTTGTAAAGCTCTCATGCCTTTATTTAGGAGGAATAAATTGGGTGTTCTTAAAATCAAATTTAAAGTTGAATTGTGATCCTTAGTATGTTAGATCTTAGTAAAGTGGTTAGCTATTGATGGATGATTGTTGATTGTTGAATGTTTGTTTTGTTGGTGCAATGTGTTGATTGTGTTCCTCTCATATTTTCCGGCGATAGATGCGAACAATTCCGAAGAGGAAGAAGTGGTTCGGATGAGGATTTTATATTTGATGGAGTTGAAGAAGTCCAGGGACAAATAAGCCAACCAAGGCAAGCCATCTTTTGATCTCTTGCTATTTATCCTTCTTGTTGTGTTCATTTTTCCATTATAATTGGTTCCTTGTATGTTGTGTTATGATTGGTCCTCTACACTATGCATACTTGCTCCCAAGTATGTTATGCATGCTTACCCTAAGCATGTATGCCCCCTTGACCACCTATATTATCACCTTCCTAGTGGTATGATGATGACCCTTGTCGAATCATCTTACTTATGTTGTCCCTATGCATGCTTATCCTAATTATGTATGACCCCTTGGCACCTCAATCAACATCCCCTTAGTGGTATGATGGTTAGCATCATGTCATTGTGACTCTTAGTTCCTACACAAAACTATAGGTTGGGAACCCCTTGGAAAAATACCTTGTTGAAAAGAATTTTGAAAACCTTGGGTGAGTTGGACTTACCTAAGTGTGTGTTTATGAAAGGAAAGGACTTTGGCAAAGGTGATTGGAAGGAGAAATCTTGTTTATGAAAACTTTGGCGCCTAAGTATTCACCCGTGACAATTAACCCGCGCAACCACACTACTCCAACGTGGGCACGGGGCTTAGCTTGACGTTTGTTCTTCTTAGCATGAGGCACCGCACAACTATACAAGGGTACGGTTACCCCCGAGTCCGGGTTGTCATGGTTGGGACAATAGTATAACGGGAGGCCTTCGGGGCTGACCCGTCCGGAAGACACTATGGGTCTCCTGGCTTGGCGGTGGAGCCACGCTCAAAGGGAGGTGAGCTGCCACGGTGCCGGGGAGGTACATACTCCATAGGGTAGGACCTCTTGCTAAGTTGAATGGGCGAAAGGCTTCGACTGATTATCCGAGACTAGCATACTTTCGTATGACGAACCGGGGATGATCCCGGCGGATTTATCAGATCTTGTGGGGAAAGTGCGCACACTCTGCAGAGTTAAATCTATTCGAATAGCCGCGTCCGCGGTCATGGACGGTTGGAATGGCTGTTGCTTAGCCTGATGTGTTTTGGTTTTACGAAAGTGTTTTGAGCAAAGAAAGAAAAGGACTTTGTTTTGGAGTACCGGGATGGTACTGGAAAATTGTGGTGACCATATGGAGATGGTCGGAAAGGAAACAAAAATGGGTTTACCCTTCCTAGTGTTTTATGTTGTAGTTCCTCTTTTGAAGAATCTTCTTCAATAGAGATATAGAGATGTCTTAGATAAATTCTTGAGGTGTCCCCCTTCAATCGAGAAGTTGGGATGCTATCTCCACCAAAAACATCTCTTCCCCTCTACATGCTATATCCACAAGAGAAACTACTTCTCTTCTACATTCTATATCCACAAGAGAAACTACTTCTCTTCTTCATGCTATTTCCACAAGAGAAATTAGCTCTTCCCTCTTGTCATCTTAGATTAGCACTTATCATCTTGCACTCTTGCAAAGTACCTTTTTGATGGTTTGCGAGTACAATTCAAATGTACTCACGACTTTGTCCCTGGCTATTTACTTGGCCAGAATTGAAGGAATTCGACAAATGAAGAAGGATCGGGCAACGTCTATGCGAGCTAGGAACGTCTTCCCAGTCAGTTGCCTGTAGGGTTAGGCAGATGACTTGGGCTCTGCGCTACTGAAGTGATTCCGCAACTCTGATGATGAGATTAGGCCCTTCGAGGCTATTATGTAAAGATTGGTCATGTGACCTCACTGTAATTTTCTTATTCCGTTTTGTAATGAAGGATGTAATTTGATATCAGTTCGGTTATGTGTTCACGGCACACTGATCATGGGATCGTGAACTGTATACATAACAGGGTATTTCAAACAGCTAGTCCGGGGTCCCCACAGATAGTTTCTCTATTAGCTAGCCGAATAACCACATCAATATCTTCAAGTTCACAAGAACCAATTTCATGCATGATTTCCCTGTAAAGCTCATAAGGAATGGCACTAGAACTTGCACCAATATCGCATAAACCATAATAACAATGATCACCAATTCTAACAGAGAGCATAGGAACACTGGCTTTAGGATGTGAAACAATATTAGAAGCATCTTCACAGAAAATGATGTGACCATCTTCTACATTTTCAGTCACAAGGTCTTTAACTATTGCAACAGCAGGTTCAACCTTTATTTGCTCCTCGGGTTCTATAGGTTTCTTTGCACTTTTGTTAACCACACTAGTTATAACAGAATACTCCTTCATTTTAGCAGGAAAAGGAATTTTTTCAATATAAGCTTCAGGAAGAATGTGATCAACAGTTTTAACTTCAATACTTTTACCTATAGGTGAATCAGTTTTATCTTTGTAAGGTTCATGATACTTATTAAAACTCTTCCTAGGCAATTCAAAATGAGAGGCAAAAGCTTTATAAAAATTTGCAACAACTTGAGAGTCAAGACCATAACTAGCACTCATATTTCGAAATTTATCAGTATCCACAAAAGTTTCAATGCATTCATAATTATAATTTATACCTGACTCTCTACCTTTGTCGTTCTCCCATCCTTCAGTATTCTCCTGAATCCGATCAAGAAGGTCCCATTTAAACTCTTCTTTGTTGCGCGTGAATGATCCAGAACAAGTAGTATCCAGCAAGGTTTTATCTTGAAAAGAAAGTCTTGCATAGAAATTATCAATGATGATATTACCAGGAAGCTCATGAATGGGGCATTTGAGAATTAAAGACTTCAATCTCCCCCATGCTTGGGCAATACTCTCTCCATCATGAGGCCAGAAATTATATATGCGGTTTCGGTCTTTGTGAATTTCACTTGGAGGATAGAATTTAGAATAAAATAGAGGCATAATATCCTTCCAATCAAGAGAATGCCCATTCTTCGGCGAGTTTATACCAATGCGCCGCTTTACCGGACAGCGACATAGAGAATAGTTTCTTCCTAACTTCATCCATAGAAATACCCGCACACTTGAATAACCCGCATAATTCATGTAAAAACAAGTAAATGATCTCCGGGATGAACGAGTTACACCCCTTCATAGCGGTTATCCACAACACGTTCAATAATTTTCATAGGTATTTTATATGGAATCTCTTTCTCACTCGGCGCCTCATCCACTACCTTTGCAGTAGTAGTAGATTTTCCAAATAGGAATTCAAGAGAAGATCTCTCCATAATGAATTATAGCGACGAGCGAGAAATAAAAATAGCACGTACGGTAAAAGTTTTCCTTACCAATTCCACTTACCAATAGCGCTTCACTCCTCTGCAACGGCGCCAGAAAATAGTCTTGATGACCCACAAGTATAGGGGGTGTATCGTAGTACTTTCGATAAATAAGAGTGTCGAACCCAACGAGGATCAGAAGGTGTTGACAAGCAGTTTCGATGAAGGATTCACTGTAAATGCTCACAGACAAGTTTTCAGGAGGTTTTGATATAGCAGATAAATAAAATACAAGTAAAATGCGAGAATAATAATTGCAGCAGTGGCCCAATCCTTTTTAACACAAAGGACAAGCCGGTTTGTTTACTTATGATGACCAAACGTTCTTGAGAACACACGGGAATTTAGTCTAGTGCTTTCGCTTCATATAGTTGATTAATTTTCATTGTTTTGATAAGTGTTGTGTCGGTGAACCTATGCTAATGCACCGCCCTTCCTAGGACTAATACATACTTGTGATTAAACCCCTTGCAAGCATCCGCAAATACAAGAAAGTAATTAAGATAAATCTAACCACAGCCTTAAACTCGAGATCCTGCTATCCCTCATGCATCGATATACCAACGGAGGTTCGAGTTGTTGTCACTCCGGCAACCCCACAATTAGCAAACGAATACAAGATGCATTCCCCTAGGCCCATAAAGGTGAAGTGTCATGTAGTCGACGTTCACATGACACCACTAGAAGAATAACACCACAACTTAAATATCAAACCATTAAATATTACTCAACATAGTTCACTACTAACACTTAGACTTCACCCATGTCCTCAAGAACTAAACGAACTACTCACAAGACATCATATGGAACATGATCAGAGGTGATATGATGATGGATAACAATCTGAACATAAACCTTGATTCAACGGTTTCACTCAATAGCATCAATAACAAGGAGTAATCAACACCGGGAGAGTTTCCCCTATGAAATACTCAAGATTCAACCCTAGATGTTACAGCGGAGACGAGGTGCAATGGTGGAGATGACGGTGTCGGTGGTGGAGATGATGATGATGATGATCCCAATGAAGTCCAGCTCGATGACGGTGACGATGGCGATGATTTCCCCCCTCCGGGAGGGAATTTCCCCGACAGATTTCTGCCTGCCGGAGAGCTCTTTTCTCTCTGGTGTTTTCCACCTCGAGGAGGCGGCGATGACTATCCTCGATGTCCCCCCGCACCTTAGGGTTTCTGGCAGATGAAGTACGCAAAAGGGCGATGGCTGAGGGGGTCGTGGGCCCCCTCCTCACGTGGCGGCGCGCCGGCATTGGTGGCCGCGCCGGCCCATGGGGAGGGCCCATGGCGGCCCTCCTCGGCCTCCTCTTTTGGCTGGCTCCGTCATCTGGAAAAATAGGAGCTTCGGTATATTTTCCGTCAATTGTTGATCTTCAGAAAGATTGTATCCTGACGGTGCTTTTTCCAGCAGAATTCTGACTGCGGTGAGTAATTCTCCAATAATCATGAAACATGCAAAATAGGTGAAATAACATAAGTATCATCTCTAAATATGAAATATATCAATGAATAACAGTAAATTATGATATAAAATAGTGATGCAAAATGGACGTATCAGCTCCCAAATCTGTAACAACAACAACAACAACAAAATCAAGTACAAATATCTAGGGTTTCTCAAAAGAGGAACACTAGCAAAGGGCCCTCAAGCATATGAGGGGGAAATGCAAATCGCTTCGGTGAAGATGTAGATCGGGGTCTTCTCCTTCGAATCTCCAAAGATCAAGAGCTTTGGTTGGGTGGAGGAGGAGATCTTGTGATTCTTGTGTTTCTTGAGGTGGCTCTAATGGTGATGAACTTGGGGAATGATTGAGCAACTTGGGGAGGAGGGAGAGGGGGGGTATAAATACCCCCTTCCAAAATCCAGCTGTTGGGGCTTTTCGGGGGCCGGATAATCCGGTGTAAGTTGGCACTACAAGAAAAACCTTCCAT
Source organism: Lolium rigidum (assembly GCF_022539505.1). NCBI lineage: Eukaryota > Viridiplantae > Streptophyta > Magnoliopsida > Poales > Poaceae > Lolium > Lolium rigidum. Next base: position 89,997,742 of record NC_061508.1, read on the forward strand.
AGAGACATTTTACTAGAGACACTTCCTACTTTGCCCCATTAAAAATCACATTAAGACACTTTGCATATTGTAGTTGCACTTTTTGAGACACTTCAGAAATAGTCTCAAATGTATTGACATTAGTTGAGACATTTCTGTAAGGTATTGCAATTTTCATTCTATAGACAACTCACGAGACACTCCGAAAGTGTCACAGATAAGTTATCAAGAGACAATCCATGAGACACTTCATTGTATGTCTTTACTTTTCCTCTAGAGGCAATGTTTGAGGCATTTTGCTTGTTCTCTAGAGACATTTGTTATATGTTTGGTCCATGGTGGGCAATACTAATTAGAAATTTGTTCCAAGTATCAACATATACTTGTGAAAGGGTGAGATGGTTAATGGATTAAGTCTTAATCATTAAGGTCATGAGTTCGAGTATTGCTTTTCACATGGTTTCTTCAAATTTATTTACACTAGAGACACAATATAATGCCTCTTTTATGTCTTCTAAAATGTAAAGACATTATTACTATTGTCCTTAGCACGTAGAGACACCACCCGTAGCGAAACTTTTGAGACAATATGGAAAGTGCCTCTATAACTACGTAAGAGCAATTTAAGTGTCTCTACTGAACCAAAATAGTGTCTCTACATGCCAATTCTCTTGTAGTGTGGGGCCGGATAATCCGGTCCCCCTGAAATATCCGGCCTTGGGAAATTCCGGCCAGATGTCCGGCCAAAAATCCGGCCCCTATCCAGGGTATCACGGAGCCAGTCGCCAGAAAGTCCTTAGCCGATTTTCAGGGGCCGGATATTTTGCAAATATCCGGCCCGGAAAATCCGGCCTGGAGAAAAACTTCCTGCTTCTTTTTGTCTCGTTTTTCCACACAAAACACCCATATACATGTATATATATTTTTTCTACACCACTTCATCAAACATTAGTGTATCACATATATTGACATCAAACATTCAAAACATAAACCGAGAGATGTTCTTTCAATCTCCCCCTTTTTGGTGTTTGATGACAATATACGGATTTGCAATAAAACCGCTAGAGAGAACCAACATGTTGGCAAAACATAGAGGAACTCCCCCTACATGTGTGCATATAAGTAATTTTCATTTGAATACAAATGCACAACACATAGGTGTGAGGTGCCTCAACACAAGAGATATCCAACATAAGCTCAAACAAGAGACATAGGCATATATATATGAGACAAGATGATAGAGATCATACCCATATGGAGATATATAATACCGGATATATAAATACCACACCATATCATAAACCTTGGTCTCAACATATAGAATTCCGAAGACCATAACATAATGTCTCACAAGCACACATATAACATAGTTTTGAACGAACAAACCAAGCCAAATAGTTCAAATAAATGACATAAAAGAGGACACAAGCGATAAAGGAATGGTAAACGCATATGCTTGTGTCCTACCCATGCAAATCCCATAGAGAAGGCCTAAATAGAGCACTTCTCCCCTTTGGCATCGAGACGCCAAAAAGGGGAAAAGCACGATGCTACGCGCCCCATGGAGATCACTCGGAGTCCGTCTCGGAGACATACTCCTCATCACTGTCAGCAGCAGGAGGAGAGTCGCGGGCAATGCTGGCCCTCTGAATACTCTGCTCAAGATCAGTCCACGGAACATGGGAAGAGTACCACCCACTGTAGGCGGGGTGAACTGGAGGCTGAGGCGGAGGTCCTTGCTCAGCACTGAGCCTGTGAAGAATGACCGCCTGAGTATGCTGAATCTCTGAGCGCTGACGGCTGGCCTCATAGTTTTCCTTGTGAATCTCAATGTTCATGCACAGAACATTGCGCTGAAACCAACTGAGCTTCTTCACATGCTTCTGAATCACAGGGGTAGCAACATGGCGGCCGGGTGCAAAGCCACTAGAGCGGGCATCTCCCATAAAAGAACCAGAGGCTGGTGGAGCGCGGGGAACATGCTTCTTCTTATATGCCTTCTTGAAAGTGTGACTCTCTGTAGGGAATCGACTCAAGTCTTCGGCATGTGCAGAGTTGTTGATGAGAAGCTGAATGTATGGAGCATAAGGCATAGAAGTCCGGGAGACCATAGCATGATGAATCTCATTAAAGATGTAGTCCATGATATCAAGAGTGAAATCTGATTCCTCATCACCATCACGAGCACACTGAAAGGCGAGATGCATAAGATCCACAAGAGTTCCACGGATAACATCATTGTTTCCACCACTTGGAGCAATGGTGGCCCTAAAGAAGCGAAGCAGCTGACCATAGATAGGGAGAAGCCCCTTGGTAGTACCAACAGCTCCAGACTCGTCATATAGATCAAAAAGCACATCCTTATCCGTCTTCTGAGGGCCATGGAGGCGGCGACCACCTGCCTCGGGAAGACCAAGAACCGAAGCAAACCGGTGAAAGGTAGCTTCACAAGAAGAGGAGCCTGACATCCACCGAATAATGCGCTCTTCATCCTTCTTGAATGCCAGAGTAGCAAAGAATTGCTTGATCAAATCAGGACTATAGTCACACTGTACCTTCATTAGCTCCTGCAGGCCCATCCTTCTGGTGACCCAAATGGCATCCTCAAAGTGATCATTCACAGCCAGAAGCTCCACATCAATGGCTTGCATAGGCCTCACCTTTAGGTTCATAGATATCCTTGAAGATGTAACTTTGCTCCATGCACCAGAAGCGCTTGTCCTCAATATCAAAATCCCTCTCAACGTCTTCATACCAGTTCTTCTGTCGGATAGCAGCATAAGAGATACTATCCATAGTCTTATAGTTCTCCCTAGTTGCCTTGTCTTTCCGCCTCAGAGTGGCGGACTTCTGAGGAGCATTCTGTGCAAACTCATCACTCGACCTTTGAGTCCTAGAGCGCCTCCGATAACCACTACCTGTGATAGACAAAGATGGATAGTAAAGAGAAGATAATGCTCATAAGTCATGTATTGATACAGTAGTGTACTCTAGAAACATACTATGAGTCGGTAAAAGTTTAGACATGATCGATTGAATCAAAACTGCAGCAGCAACATAGCTCCAGGCCGGATAATCCGGTGTCCCCGAGGGGCGGATAATCCGGCCGGGCCGGATAATCCGGCCATCGCGGGGGCCGGATAATCCGGCCCTGCGAATCTGCAGAAATCCCAAGCAAAACCTTGTCTAAAACCAGATCGGCCTCATAGCATGCAAATGGAGTATACTACACACGATTTGGAACAACTAGACAACATCCCCATCAAGAAAATAGCACATATAAATCACAACACCTAGGGTTAGGGATTGTGAGCCATACCCTCTTCCATTGTAGGAGCCGTTTGGAGGGGATGAAATCTAGGGAGGAGGAGCACCCGATCCACCCGAAAACTCCGAGAGGGAGCGGACGGGGCGAATCCGGCGAGGAGGAGGAGCTCCGGCGAGTTGAGAGCAGAGAGAGAGGCGTGTGGGGGAACTGGTTCTGGAACCGTTCACCCCGCGGCCTCCCCTCAAATCCCATCGAAACCTGCCCAGGCCGGATAATCCGGCCCTAAGTAAGGGCGGATAATCCGGCCGAGCCGGATTTTCCGGGGTGCCCTGCTTCTGACGGTAAAGCACACGTCCGTTGGGAACCCCAAGAGGAAGGTATGATGAGTACATCAGCGAGTTTTCCCTCAGTAAGAAACCAAGGTTATCGAACCAGTAGGAGATGAAGACAACGTGAAGGTTGTTGGTGAAGGAGTGTAGTGCGGCGCAACACCAGGGATTCCAGCGCCAACGTGGAACCTGCACAACACAATCAAACTACTTTGCCCCAACTTAACAGTGAGGTTGTCAATCTCACCGACTTGCTGAAAACAAAGGATTAAACGTATGGTGTGGAAAATGATGTTTGCTTGCGGAAAACAAAAGAGAACAATGATTGCAGTAGGTTGTATTTCAGATGTAAAAGAATGGACCGGGGTCCACAGTTCACTAGTGGTGTCTCTCCAATAAGATAAATAACATGTTGGGTAAACAAATTACAGTTGGGCAATTCACAAATAGAGAGGGCATAACAATGCACATACATATCATGATGACTACTATGAGATTTACTTAGGGCATTACGACAAAGAACACAGACCGCCATCCAGCATGCATCTATGCCTAAAAATTCCACCTTCGGGTTAGCATCCGCACCCCTTCCAGTATTAAGTTGCAAACAACAGACAATTGCATTAAGTATGGTGCGTAATGTAATCAACACAAATATCCTTAGACAAAGCATTGATGTTTTATCCCTAGTGGCAACGAGACATCCACAACCTTAGAACTTTTCGTCACCTGTCCCGCATTCAATGGAGGCATGAACCCACTATCGAGCATAAATACTCCCTCTTGGAGTTACAAGTATCAACTTGGTCGAGCCTCTACTAGCAACGGAGAGCATGCAAGAACATAAATAACACATATATGATAGATTGATAATCAACTTGACATAGTATTCCATATTCATCGGATCCCAACAAACACAACATGTAGCATTACAAATAGATGATCTTGATCATGATAGGCAGCTCACAAGATCTAACATGATAGCACAATGAGGAGAAGACAACCATCTAGCTACTTGCTATGGACCCATAGTCCAAGGGTGAACTACTCACACATCAATCCGGAGGTGATCATGGTGATGAAGAGTCCTCCGGGAGATGATTCCCCTCTCCCGGCGAGGTGCGGAGGCGATCTCCTGAATCCCCCGAGATGGGATTGGCGGCGGCTGCGTCTCTGGAAGTATTTCCGTATCGTGGCTCTCGGTAATAGGGTTTTTGCGACGGAGGGAATAAGTAGGCGGAAGGGCAGAGTCGGAGGCG
>NC_061508.1:90002676-90022357 GCF_022539505.1 Lolium rigidum
GCTCTGATACCAACTTGTCAACACCCGGATTTTTAAGTCCAGATGCCTATTATGCCATTCCTCGCAATCCCAGGGATATTGTTTTCGCGAGACATAATAGATTGATATCACAACACATCATTCATTACAACCCATAATCGTCTTACAAATAAAGGATCACATGATCCAGTCTCATTACAATAATAGAAGTTCTAATGATCCATTACATAACACATAGCGGAAGAAAAATAGCGTAGTAGTAGTCCATCTATTCCACAGGCAACTGTTGACGTCAGGAGTGATCCTAGTTGTCGTAGACGTCCTGCTGTCCTTCTTCCGGGTTCTGGTACTCCTCTTCATAGTCTGGCCATTTGAATAGCCAGGGACACAGCCATGAGTACTTTAAAGTACTCGCAAACTAAATACTAATGTAAATACTATCAACTATAGTAAGGGGGTTCTAAGCTCTAGTTTCATTTGCATAAAGCCAGTTTTATTTCATAAGCATTTATAAACAAAAACTCCTCATTTGCCTATCTTAACTCAAGTGGGAACATTAGTGTCATTCCCACAACTCAGTTGTGATTCAAAGTCAATGTCACCTTTCAATTCAAATCACAAGTCACCATTCATATTTTTAGAAAAGTTCTGATGACGGAACAGTATGGCCTTTCCAACTGTCCATGACCGCGGACGCGGCTATTCGAATAGGTTTACACTCTGCGAGAGGTTGTACACTTGTGCCACAACAATTGCAATAGTTCGTCGGGGGTAATCGGCCCTGATTTATCGTACGCAGTACGCGAACTATCAATCCTAACCTTTCATTTACATACCCTAGTATAGGCACCTCTCCCCATGAGCTTGGCCTCCCAGTGAAGACAGACGAGTCGCACTGGGAACCGCACGAGGCTTGGGCCGGACATTCACCTCATTTCACGTCATTTCACATCATTCCTTTTGTTGTAGAGGCAGCCTCCAGCATAACCCCGATGACGCTTGTTTCGGAGGGAACCCATACTAAGACACATAAATTTCCGGCTAAGCCTTACCCAGATTCGGCTATTGTGGGGGTACTTGTAAAATTGGAATGGTATCGCATCCGAACCCAACCATCAGTTTTGTAAAATTCACCAAGTCATTCACAAGTCACATTCACCTTCAAAATCTTTCAATAGAATGACTCATCATTTCAAGGTTTTCAAAGTCATTAGTTTTCACAAGTTCCCATCTAGAATAGTCACTTTGATTATTGAGCACTAGCAACTAGTCATGAGGGGTGCTAAGCAACTTGGATTGTTCTAGGCTAAGTTTGATACTCTTGCACTACTCCATAACTAAACTAAGTGAATCATGAATCAAAAAGTACTTTGATAAACAACATTTAGTAAAGCTTGTAAAGTAAAAACTTGGGATAGGAGCATTAAGCATAAAGTAAAAGTAATGGTGCCTTGCTCTTGTAGAGCTTTGCACTTTGCAAGAATATTAGCTTGCAAACCAAATAGCTTGCATTAGTCTAGCTTGCATTGGTAATAGCTTTCCTTGATTGGTGAGGTGATCAAAGTTTTCTGGCTCTTCCTCTTGGTAGAATACCTCCTCCTCTTGATAGTCTCCGGTACTAGCGTCTATAAACGAATACGAGGATACAATCACCAAACAACACTTAAGCAGTCTTTAATTAGCCTTAATGGCTCACACAATTGATCTAGCATCACTACTTAATATTTATCCAAAAATTATACTAGGGTTTCCTTATTTAATATTAGGAAAATAATTTCCTCTCATTAAAAATTGGATTAGGGTTTCTCTTTGGTTTGGGAGAAATAATTTCCTCTCATTGAATTCTTCTTAAGATTTAATCTTCTCAAATAACCAGGGATGATCACATGTTGACCAAGGTCAACACTTCACATTTATTATTTGAGAAAAGTGATTTAATTGAGATTCATCATCTCATGTGATTTAAATAACTAGTGCAATTTAAATACTATGTTGATTTAAATTCTACAATTTAGCAAGTATGAGCCTAAGCAATTAAAGGTCAACACATTACTTCATATCACTTGAGAAAATGATTTAAATGAGGTGCTACACCTCATAGATTTAAATTTCTAAAATTTGAGATAGTATAAATGGACTAGTATTGACTACATAGCCAATATTTTGCTTCTAGCCCATGATCATGTACAGAACATATATCATATTTTTACATAATAAATTAGAGTTTGTTAAATGTGAATTATTTCAATTGGATTCACTTCAAAATTCCAAATGGTTGATTTTTAAGATTTATTTGAATACTGAAAAGTATCTGTTTTGTTATTTTTGCTATTCCAAAACTACACAGGATATGGGGTTGAATCCAGTGGCCAAATGTAGATAATTTCATGGGATTTCCAGAGATATATATTTTGCTAAATTTGGTTCAGTAGTTTGAAAGTTATTCAAATTTGAATAAAGCATCAGTATTTGAAATTTGCTGAAACTAAATATTTGAATTAAACACAAATGGGCTAGGCGGGAAACTGGATGGGCCGAAATGGGTTTAAACAAAGGAACTGGCCCAGTAACACTTCAGTGCTTGGTGGGATGTCCAGAGGTGGGGCCTACATGTTAGTGGCTTTGTTTCACCGAAGCGGTACCTTGTGATGTCGACCGTTGGATTAAGAGATGATCGCACGGCCGTAGTTCGTCTTCTTCTCCGGCGAGAGGAGGGCGTGCTGACGACGGAGGTAGGGGGTCGGAGGGCGTCCTAGGCCGCCGTCGATCGAGGGAGAGGGGCGAGGCGACGTTGTCGATGGTGTAAAGGCCCCTGGTACAGCAGCGAGGCTTGGGGCGGCTCCAGGCGATGCAGATGCTCTGCGGGCTCCGGCGGGAACGAGCTTGCGATTGAAGCTTCTCCGGCGAGGTAAGGTCAAATTGGTGGGTGGAGAAGGGGCAAGGATGGGAGGGGAGCAGTTTGTGTGAAGAATCGAGGCTCGGAGCTTCTCTATTTATAGTGGATGGAGGGGTGCCGTGGATGTGGCGGAAGGTCGACGACGACAATGGCGCTACGGGTTGCGAAAGGGCAAGGCGAGGTGCGCATCGTGTAGGCGACGTCTAGGCGAGGCTCTGGGTGTAGCTGGCGCGTCCAGTGGATGATGGGAGCGCTCGGCTTGCTTCCGCGACAAGGACAGTACTGGGCGGCGGAATTGCGATCATGGCGATGGCGACGGTGCACATGCGAGCTCTGGAGCATGTCTACGGCGTAGCTGGGGGTGCGGTGACGCTCGATGCAGAAGTAGAGGCTTAGGGGAGGACGGAGGCGATGGCACGACGGCGTGCTCTGGCGCGTCCAATGACATGCCAGGGCGCGCTCACCGCGTACCTGGCAGGTTTTCTGGCCTGTCTGGGCACGCGTGTTCCGGCCAATGGCGTGCAAGGTTCGAGCCAGGGATGGTACCAGGAGGTTCAGTGAGGTGTGGGCTACCTAATTGACATGGTACTCGAGGGAGGGGAGGGCCAGAGAGATTGAGTGCTTGGGTGGCCGGCATGGGACTTGGCATGGCCAAAGTTGATCATGGCTTCACTTTTCTTAGGGATGCAGGGCATAGGATGATGCAGGGATGGTACTAGAGCAACAATGATCAAAGGGAGAAAGGGGTTTAGGCAAGAATCCGGAGGATAATAGCATGTATTGCAATTTCCAGATTGTGTCACGCAAGGTGTTTGATGAAATGGCCGCATGAAACTTTTGGTCGAATTTTGGATTTCTTTTTGGTGGAGCTCAATCATATAATTAAAGAGAAAGAATGGTGGTGGTGGTGTCCAATTTGGCAAAGGTTTGTGAGATTTCAAATTTGGGGTTATCTTCACATAGTTTAAAAGTCTCTTCTTGTCAAATCTATACTCGGTCAACCTGGTCAACATTAGCACTAATGGTCAACATGAAAGTTGTTCACTTTCACTTGGTCTTGGATGACATGGCAAAAGTTGACCAAGTTTGGTTGGAGAAAAGTCAAAGCCAGGGGGTAAAGTGGTGAAGATATTATAAAGTGACCAAATGACCATTATCATATGTGTGATGGTTTTGAGATTTCCTTTGATTTGATTTTTGTTTCTTTGATGCAATTGTGTTTGTTTATCATATATAAGAGTTTTACAAACAATAGATCAAGCAATGGTGGCCTTTGATGAAGATTTGCAAAATTGGCCTTATGTGTATGTGAGTGAAATTGGGATTTTCTCCCTATTTAATTTCTCTCCATTTAATTTGACTTTTGTTGACTCTAATGTGATTCTTATTAGTTTAGAAACATTTCCCAAACCATTGAATCCATTTCAAAAGGTCTCGTTCAAAGATTTGCAAAAATGGCCATAACACATAAGAGGTGAGGTGTCAAATTTCATTAAACTTGTAAATTGTTCATCTTGATTTACTTGGACATGGGTTAGGGTCAATTTAGCATTAGATTAGGTTAAGAGAAGGTTTCCCAACATTTGATCAAGGTTTAAAGTCATAGGGCAAAATTTGGTTAAATGGCTATGTGCCACATATGCCTCTATGCATATGTTGCATTTGAATTTTAATTTGACTTGGCTTGACACAAATGGTGTTGTTGAGTGTTGAAATGGTATATAGGAGTGATCCAACCATTCACAACAAGTCTTAGGGTCAAGGATCTCAAATTCACAAATTTGCATTTTACTCACATATGCCTCTATGGCATTTTTAGTTTCTTTTTATTTTCTTTGGAAACAACTTGAATTAGGTTTGATAAGTACTAGGTAAGGTGTGTGAAGGTTTTCCAAACCTCTAAACAAAGTAGAAAGGTCTAGGGTAAAGATTTATAATTATAGCCATAGGCACATATGCCTTTTTCTTATTTAATTTCCTTTTATTTTATTTTAACTAGGATGGTGAAAAGAGGGGTGAGGTTTAAGGTTTAAGATTATTTCAAACTACTAAAACAAGCAATCATGGCAATTGCACAAGAATTAAGCAAGGTCACCATGTCTCACACTTAATTTAATAAAAGTTTTTGTTGGTTCCAAAATTTGGAACTAGGGAAATTCATTTATTTTGTTTTGAAATTTTTGGGATGTTACACTTGAGCCGACATACGGGTTTCTCCACCCCGACTAAGAGTGCAATTTTAAGGAAGCTTTCAAAGAGTCATCACTAGTGTGAAGGTTAAATTATGCTGCATCTCATAACTATGTTTCTTCTTTGTAAAACAAGGCTGAGATGGAACATGAGCTGTTTGTACCAACCTACTTTTCTTCCCTTGATGGAGGACACAAGACTGAGGCTCAGGTTGTACATGATGTCATGTCAAAGAAAATCGCCCAACCTACTTTTCTTCATAATGCAGGGGTTGTGCATCAACCCTCTCAGCCTTGTCGAGTCAGAAAGAGCAAGCTTGCTGCAGAACTGGAGAGAGAGAGAGAGAGAGAGAGAGAAGAGTAGAATTGCAGAGCTGCACGATATTATTCAGATCCAGAACTCTAAAATTGATCTACGACTCCATAATCTTGATTACATCGTGAACAGGTGGGATGTTCGGCGCTTGAACTATTATTTTGATGTTGCGTTTGTCCATGGAAGACTAATGTGACGACTTTTAACTGTTATGTTGGTGCTTCTGTGCACGCTGAATCGGATATTACGTTACTGTATGCATGTAACCCAGTAACGTTGCCTAAGTATGCATGTAACCCAGTAATGATACCTATAATCCATTAAGTATGCATGTAATTAATTATATATCACTTTCAGTTGTTTCATAGCTCTCATGGGCCGTATCATTTGTGTTGGACCAAAACAGAAAATGGATTTTATTGGGCCGTTGATCGTACTAGCGCTCTGCCGATAGCAAATCGGGCCGTCCAGCCCAATTGGCATGCAGGGCCAAATTATGTGAGTCCACGTGTCACCTTCGGTAACAACCCTAACCCTAACATTAAACCATAACCATAACCCTAACGCTAAACCCTAACCCTAACCCTAAACCACGTGGCGGACGTCTATTCGTCCATGCGGCCAGCTTTTACTTGTCAAGTGTCCATCCTTTATTCGCCGCAGTGTCCGAAATGGACAGGCGACATGTCCAACTTCTATTGGTCCTCGCGTCCAGCTTTTATTTGTCAACGTGTCCAGCCTTTATTCGCCGAAGCGGACGAAATGGACATGCGACGTGTCCAACTTCTATTGGTCCACGCGGCATGCTCGCAAAGCTGACACGTGTGCTTGTACGATACTTTCTGTGCCGACACACGTCCTTGTATGATTGGACCAAGTGTCGGTGATTTAAGGGCAAATATTTTAATCAATGTGTGCCAGGTGTCAGCACCGGAATGGGCCTCGTGGCGATCCACGTGGACGCTGATGTCACCCGACCGAACTGACAACTCAATAATTGTCCTGCTAGATCAATCATTGGACCGACAGCTCAATGATTGGTCTGACACGATGGTCTCGATCGGGGAGGCAGCCGCATGACGGTTATGCCCGTCATGATCTACCGGGTCGGGTGGGCTTTGGGTGTGGGCTAGGCCGTCACGGATCCATGACGGGACGAACCGTCATTCTGGCCATCTGTGATGCGAGGTTCGCCACGGTCTTGCAAACCGTCAGTATGAGGCCTCCATGACGGATTTTGCACATTCGCTGACAAACTAAAATCGTTATGGACTAGCTAATTGTTACTAGTGTGAAGATAGTCCCCGCTCTCAAACACAATGCCTCCAAGAAGGTCATTGCCAGGCACAACTAGTTATGGTCAGACCTTGGGTTTTCACCCTGAAAGGTAGGACTCTGAACTTCACTTGTGCTGCCGCCCCCACTTTCATACCACTGCTGCGAATTCCGGAACACCAAGCAAATTCCTCAACATCGCAAAGACATTGACCTTCTTTAGCTAATCCCCCAATCCCGCCTTCATGATATTCTCTGCTTCTAACTTCACCATGGACCAAAAGTCTCTTGATGTCAACACACAACAGAGCTTCACGCCGCTCCCTCCGGAACCAAACGGTCGGGATAAAAGCATGGGTACGCGCAACCGAATACCACCCGAACCTGTGAACTCCAGGCAAAAGATGCACAGTTCCATTCGCTATCGGAGCCTTCCGGAACTCATCACTATGGCTATATGAAGAAATATCGACATCCGGAACGTCTTCATCTTCGCGAAAGAAGAACCCTAGGACCACCACCATGAAAGCTGGAACGGACGGCCCCCACACCGCCGCCATGACTGTGAATCACAGTCCATCTTCCTCCTCCAACCCGACCGGTGGAGGCCGGCAGCCGTCGGGTGATGTCTACGCATGCTTCTACTCTTGTAGACACTGTTGGGCCTCCAAGTGCAGAGGTTTGTAGAACAGCAACAAGTTTCCCTTAAGTGGATCACCCAAGGTTTATCGAACTGATACTTTATAGTATTTATCTTGAAAGATGACCTGATACTTTGTTGATGAAGAAGGGGCATCCCTAAGCTTTGATGCTTGTACCTCTTGGATATTTATTTGGGTGACATGGGCATCCTCAAGCTTGAGCTTTTGTCCATCCTTCATCTCATCACATCATTCTTCTCTCCCTGCACTTGAAAACTTCCTTCATACAAAACTTCACACAATTTTCATTAGCAGCATTAGTATAATCAAAATAATAAATCCAATTTGATTCAGTTCTAACATAATTCAAACATCCATTAAGACATTAGCTACTGTAGCAACTTTTTCAAAAAGCTCTTTCTTTCAAAAGAACTCAAAATAAAAAGATTAAAAAGCAAATACAAATAGTGGCAGCTGTCAAAACAGAACAGCTGGCAAAGATCGATTTTTTCGAAAATCCTCTGTTGCTCAAATCGAGAAGTGAAAAAGTATGAAAATTAGATACTAACCCGGGGCATATGCTAAAAAAAATTCAGATCAATACGACGCTTTGGCTGAGAATACGAATTTTTTTGGTGACAGCACAGAATCTATTTCAGGACAGCAACCTCCCCAAATCTTACTTTCTTCCTATTAGAGACTATTCCTGGCACAAAAACGAAATAAAATGATAAGGAGAGGTTATTACAGAGGTAACAACTTCCAAGACTCAACAAAATAAAAATTACAGAAATAAACATCGGTTATCCTCCAAGAGTGCTTTTCTTTAACGCCTTTCAGCTAGGCACAATAGTTGGAGAAGATGCTCACATAAGAAATATGAATTGAAGTAAAAAAGAGCATCAAGAAGCAAAAATAAAACAAATTTAATTCTAACCCTCTTCCTATAAAAAATAATATTATAAACAAACAACTCATGGAAGCACAAAGCAACAAGCATAGGAAAGTAAAACAAGTGCAACTTCAAAATTTTCAATATAAAGAGGTGAAACTTAATATTGTTGAGATACATAGCCTCTCTTATAATGAATTTCAGTAGCATCATGAATAAAATTAACAATATAACTATCACATAAAACATTCTTATCATGATCCATATGCATAAAATAATTATTACTCCCCACATAAGCATAGTCATTCTTATTAATTGTAGTGGGAGCAAATTCGACAAAATAGTTATCATTATTATTCTCATCACCATAATCATCAAATATAAGAGGAATATTGTAATCATAATTAATTTTCTCCTCAATAGTAGGTGGACTGAAAATATCATATTTATCATTGTAATCATTATATATTGGAGGCATAGTATCATCATAGCAAATTTCCTCCTCTAAAGTTTGGGAACTAAAAAGATCAATTTCATAAAAACTAGCTTTCCCAAGGTTAGAATTTTCCATAGCATTAGCAATAATGGTGTTCAAAGAATTCATACTAATAACATTTCTATTAGCATGCAAATAAAGTTTCACAGGTTTTTAATTTTCTCTTCAAACACCCCATGTCTCTAATTTTGTTGTTGTTTTCCATTAAGCCTAACTAGTGAAAATAAAAACAAGAAACAAACAGATATAATTGCAGAATCTAAAGGAAATAACTTCGAGCACTCACCATCAACTAGATAACTTAGTAGCCAGAGGATCTGAATACCTTTTACCTTACCTCCCCGGCAACAGCGCCAGAAAAGAGCTTGATGTCTACGCACACTTCTATTTTTGTAGACCGTGTTGGGCCTCCAAGTGCAGGGGTTTGTAGAACATCAGCAAACTTCCCTTAAGTGGGTCACCCATGGTTTATCGAACTCAGGGAGGTAGAGGTCAAAGATATCCCTCTCAAGCAACCATGCAATTACGATACAAGAAGTCTCTTGTGTCTCCAACACACCCAATACACTTGTCACGTGTATAGGTGCACTAGTTCGGTGAAGAGATAGTGAAATACAAGTAATATGGATGATTATGAGTGGTAATAGCAATCTGAAATAAAAATGGCAGCAAGCAAACATGTAGCAGAACTGGTTGTAAACGGTGTTTCAATGCTTGGAAACAAGGCCTAGGGATCATACTTTCACTAGTGGACACTCTCAACAATGATATCATAATTGAATACATAAATATTATCTCTTCACACATGCTACTCTGAACCACTCTCCGGTTGAATAACGAACACAAATTCACCACGTAGGGCTATAAAAGCACTCCTTAATGATTGTGTTCCAAATCTAGGGATACCCCCCGCTGTCACTTTAAGCATACATAGATAGTACTAACAAAACACCACAATTCATAAGTATTTTTATAAAATTAAGCCTAAGAGACACACATGGTGTGCACACTGTCACCTTCACACCGTGGAACAAGGTGCCTCCGGAGATCACATAATAAAACCACTTGAGTAGCATAATAGTTGAAGAATAACATCTACTTATTCAACTAGATTACAAAGCTCATGATCACATCAAGATCATACCATGGGAGAGAGATAGACCACATAGCTACCTGTAAAGCCCTTAGCCTCGGGGGAGAACTACTCCCTCCTCATCATGGGAGTCAACAACAACGATGAAGATGGCGGTGGAGTCGACGGAGATGGCTTCGGGGTAATTTCCCGTCCCGACAGAGTGCCGGAACCGAGAATTTTGTCCTCCGAAACTTGTCTTCGATGGGGGCGGAGCTACAGAACTTTTCGTGGACGGAGGCTGCTTGATTTAGGGTTTTTGCGTCGGGAGGCATCTTATAGGTGGAAGGGCGAGGTCGGTGGGTGCCAGGGGGCCCACACCACCCCTAGGTGCGGCCAGGGGCTGGGCCGCGCCCAGGGCAGGTGTGGCCGCCTCCTAGCCCTCCTTGGTCTTCCCTCTGGACTCCGTCTTCGTTAGAGTGAAATAGGAACTTCGGCTTTTGTTTCATCCAATTCCGAGAATATTTCTTGTACAACTTTTCTGAAATACAAAACAGCAGAAAACAGGGAACTGGCACTTTGGCATTTTTTCAATAGGTTAGTTCCGGAAAATGCATAAAAGTGTCACAAAGTGTAAACAAAACATATATAAATTGGTGTAAACAAGCATAGAGCATCAAAAGTTATATATACGTTTGCAACGTATCATCGGGATAGCGGCTACGCACGCCCACGACGCGGAGATGGCCGGCTGCTGCCTGCCAGGATAGCCTGGCCGAGCCTCATTGCCACCACCTCGTGACCATGTACCTTGCCACCATGGCTCGGACCCGCTGCCACCTCGCCGAGTTCCGCCACACCACCGCGTCCCCTGCCATGATCCAGGTGTTGTAGCCGAAGGCCACCACCACCAGACCCGCCGTCCACCGTCGCCGCCCCTAAAAGACCCTGCCTCCGCGCGAAGGGGAGCCCATGGGCGCGCCACCACCACCCCTACCTTTGGCAGCCGGGCGCGGCTGCCACCGCCGACCCCGACGGCGGCGGCCAGGAAGAGGAAGATCAACTGCCTTTTCTAGGGTTTGGGTCGTCGCCCGGAGCTGCCTCGTGCGAGACGACCCGAGGCAAAGATCTGGTGGGGAGGGATGAGAGGGGGAGGAAGGGGAAGGTGGTGGAGGGTGGAGGGGCGGCGGTGTAGGGAGGGGTCGGGTGGTTAGGAAGGCGGCGGCGCTGGGAGGGGTCGTGCGTGCGGCGACACAGGGAGGTTTCACCGCCACCACCACCATGTTACACATGTTGTATGCAAGTGTACATGTTGTATGTTAATTTATTATGATAATTTAATAATATATGCCAATAATATGGTGGCATTTCGGGCAGCGGCCTGACCCATTTCGAACACTAAATATGTTTGTTATGTTAGGTTGGGCAATAGACCGAAACCAGTTCGTGTCCTCTCCCTTTTTTGTTTGGGTCACTAGGCAGACAAGCGGCAAGAGTGCAAAACCCAGTTTTGCTAAAAATATATTACATAATTATAACTTAATTTACATAGGGAAAATCCATCAACGATGGAAAAAGACCGCAGAGCTTCGCATAGCTCCCTCTGAAACCAAACGATCAGAAAAAACATAGTTGTGCGCGACCGAATACCATCTGATCCGGCAATCTCCAGCATGTCTTCCAATAGTGATCGCCGGCGGATCCTCCCGGAACTCGACACTCTAGCCAGATCAATGAAGACATACAACAAGAGGTTCTTCATCATGGCATGAGAGGGTCTAGGACAGTCACCTTTATTCAGGCCGAGCCCCCACGCAAATAGCCACCAACGGCTGCCCGAGGGCCTTCGTGGACATCGCCGACTAATGGAAGGAGAAGGCATCAAGGTTGGGAGAAGGCCACCGATCATAGGCAAGGCCATAGATCGAGCACAAAAAAATGCCGCCTCCTACCAGCCCTACCACCCGCGGATCCACCACCAAAGCCCATCGACCGCCGCTGCCCGCCAACACCGATGGAGATCAGAGAGGGCCCGTCGCCACCTGAGATCTTGGGAAGCCCGACAAGGTCCACTAGCGCCACACTGCAGTGAGTTTTTACTAGTGACGGATCCGGTGGCGGGAATGGAGGAGGACGCGAGAGGGGGTCGAAGGCCAGTGGCTGGTGGCCGCCCGGTGCGGCCCTGCGGTGGTCGCACGGGGTCGGGAGAGGAGAAGGTGTCGTGAGGTGAGACACGGGTATCACTTGCATTTTTCCATAGAAACCACTATATCAAGATATAACATAATAGATTCTAGGTGTCACACTCCCTGTGGGAAACAAGAGGACAATATTAAGATAACAAAATAACCGACAATCAACGAGATTAGCTCCAATCACCTAGACATAAAGCTATCTAACCATCAAACCACAATAAAGTTTTATGCCCATACCTAACAACCAGAAAGAGTAACAACCGAAAGGATATGGACATAAGAAGTATAATCACCACTCTTGGGATTACAACTTATTCTCCTACACCAACATGCTTGCAGCAAAAATGATGACACTGAAAGCCTTCAGGATAGAGTGATATGTTTAATTAAGGCCAAATTTTGGATTTTCACCCTAAAAGATAGGACTCTGTATTACACCAATGGTGCCGTCCCCACTTGCCAATGTTGTTGCTGCAAGTCAAGAAACGCAAAGCAAAGTCCTCTTCACCACGAAGATTTAGTCCGCCATTACTAGACCTCAGGCCCCAGCTGTCATAACATTCTCTGCATTGTCTTCTTCATGAAAATCGAAAAACCGACATGTCCCATGATGACAATAGATGGAGAAGCTTCGCATCACTCCCTCCTAAAACTACACGCCCAAAACTATGGGTGCACACGACCAGATCTCATCTGATTCAGGCATGAGGCACCCAATGAAGATCGCCGGAGAAACCTCCCGGAACTCATCACCGGCCAGATCAATGAGGGTCTGCATTTGTCTTAACGCGAGAAGGCCCCTGGACCGCCTCTATATCAAAGTGACACAAACAACCTTTTTATTGAAGTTGATGTAAGGCAATGATGGCAAAGCCCTCAACAAAATCTCAAATATCTTTTTCCCATAAAGGACGCTTTATTACTTAAAAGAACAAAAGCTCAAATATAGGTCTTTAATCTTCAGAAGCTCAACCCAGGAAGCCGAGTCAGACTACTCATGCCTTAAAAATCTACAAGTTTACCCTGTCCCTGTATATATTTCTTTTTTCACTATATCTTGCCATAAACCTTCTTCCATGCTGCTCTGTTTTTTTTAAAGATTGTTGTATACCCTATAGAAATCTGGCCACACATGTCAAATACGCCGTGGCCGATCCAGCTGTAACTTGTTAGTCCAAAAGCTGAGATCAGCTGCAAAATTTATTTTGATTATAGTTTACCTGCAACTTTTGGTGCTCATGCAATTTTCTCTTCTACAAGACCCCTTGCATCGTGCCTTCTAGTTTTTTTCTTCTTCGAGAAAACAGCAGAACCACTTCAAAGTTATTTACGGCTATCTTATTCCTTCTAGTTTTTTCAAAGGACTAGCCAACAAATATGCCATCGGATCTCAAAAGAAATCATGCCATTTGTCTCATCTACTCACGGTAGTTCACACCATTTATTCACTCATAAAATCCATCACACCTTTGACTCGTGCGAGGTAGTGCTACACTCCCACTAGCCTTCTTTAATCCTTGAGACCACCGGTGCCTTGCTTGGTGAGTGCCTCTCCTCGTCTTCCTCTCCTGCGTACAACCTTCTGTTCGATCGTAGTGCAGAGTTCTTGCGCGTCGTGAAAGGTTCAGATTTCTCACCATGCTGCTGTTATTCTGTGCTAGCTTGTGACTGTTCTTGTTGGTTGGTTGGGGAATGATCAGATAATTAAAAAATTCACCAGTAATAAAGACTGGCCGCTGTGTTTTTTTACAGGGTTAAAGGGAGTCTCCTCGTTTGTTTGTAAAATTTACCTCTCGGTTGTGAAATTTATTCCAATTCTTTTGCTGTTCTCCTTTCCTAAAGGGCAAAAAATTAAAATAAAACAATTTGGGTTTCTCTTTGGAGGTTAGGAAGGAATATGTGTTCTTTGCAATGCTTTTCTAGAAACCTTAAAATTTGTTTTTTTCTAGAAATCCTAATATTTGATTTTGGTGTGCTTGTCAGAAATCAGAAATTAAGTTCAGAACTTGTGACTCGTTTTGTTCATCATATGGCAGTTGGAGTAAATGTGTTGCTTTTTTCATGGGTTTCTTCTGGGAACTTTTCCACCATTTTTTGTTCTTAGATTTCTTATTCCAGCTCTAGATTTCAGTATGTATTTGTGTGAGTGTCTTTCTTGATGTGGATTGCTGTCAGGTCGCATTATTTGCATGGATAGTTGGGCAGACACAGTTCCTTTAGCTTGTACTACCTTGTAACCCTGCAATGGTCATGGTCAGTGTTGATGCCCTGGCTACTTTTGTGAATATCAATTTTATAGATAATAATTTTGCAAAGATAATTGATTCCTCTCGTTCCATCCACTAGGAGGTAAAATAGTTAAGCACAAATTGTCCAACCCCCAACTCTATTATTAGTACATAGGTTTCCAGTTCTTGTCAATCAAAATCCATGAAATGAGCAATAATGAGCATGCGGGGCACCGTAAAATGTGAACCCTTCTCTGTAATTGATGAATTTCTGGATGGTCCAAATGAAAAGTGTATTATTATGCTTCATGTCCATTCCGTTACTATCGCGGATGGTGCAAAAAGATATTATCAGTGACATTGTTGTTTATTATACTACCTCTGTCTATAAATAGGCGTCTGGGATTTGTTTAAATCTGGATGTATCTAGACGCTATTTAGTGTCTAGATACATCTAAATTTAGACAAACCTCGGACATCTATTTATAGACGGAGGGAGTACAAAAATTCAGTTTACTTAGGGCCACAAAATGGTGGAATAAGCCTTGTGTTGACTTTTGCCTTGATGAAATTGTAAATGACCCATTTGAGGTGTTCTTATGCTTATTGTCCGTTCTAAATGACCTATAATATACTTGTGATGCTCTGCTAGCCACTGAACCTGCAGGCTATATGGCCGACATCGTTGATGCCTTAATTTTTAAACTTCAGTCAAAGATATGCTACCATAGGGATGCAAATGTCGACTACCTGGAAATCAAGGCTATGATTGATAAACTCATAGAAGAGAACAAAAAGTTCCGGGATGAGAAAGTGGAATACCTGGATATGATTAATATGGTCATAGATGAGAAGAAGAATTTGGAGGATGGTTATCAAGGTTCGTGATCTTTCATTAGTATTGTTCATTTTTTGCTCCTAAATTAGATCGTGAACCTGCAGTTAGGATCCTGACTTATGAAGCTGGACTCCCGCAGTAATCAAGGATCAGGTGGCATCAATGGAGAACCAGCTTGTAACTGTAAAGAATGAGCTTGCGGCCGCAAAACATGAACTTGTGGAGGCAAAAGAGCAACTTGTAGCGGAAAAACATGAACATGAGGCGGCAAACCATGAGAATGTGGTGGCAAAGGAGGAGCTTGTGGTGGAAGAAGAGAAACTTTCTCAAAAGAACGAAGAGCTGGATGTTTTAAGGAAGAAGCTTCAGGAGACTCAAGCCATGCACACTCAGCTTCTGCAACAGAAAGGAAGTGCTCCTGGTCCTGAGCCTGTACCTTCGAGAAGGGTAAACATAAACACTAAGGCATGCAGCCTTTCTCTTGCACATCATCACTCATTCAAAATGAAAAGAAATTAAATTTTGGAGTTTCTAACTTAATCCTTTGTGTTCTATGATGACACTCTTTCTTTACAAGCATATCAAACTTTATGTTCAGTACTTTTCCTTCTTGTTCGATTTTATTGTGATTATAGAAGTCTCTCTTTGTAAGCAGGTAACAAGGTCAACACATAAACGGGAAATGCTGCTCCAAGGACCATTGGTAAATGATGCTGACAGAAATCGCCTAAAGAAACGCAAGTCCTATCCACAACTGCTGAATTACCCGGTCATTGTCCAGAGGGCAAGCCGAGGCAATGACTTGGAGGTGGTCAGGCAAATGCTGATCAAGGTTCGATCATAAATCCCTGAACTTTGACTGAGCATCTACCTAGATACTGCATACATTCGCGATACATTCTATATCCATGAATTCGATGTGAGCATACACATTGCATACTACATTTGTAAATTTGAGGTACATGAGAGTTGGACATTTTATTTTATATCCGAATTTGTATTCCAGGGGTTCACTGAAATTGATGCTGCCTCGCATCTTGGGATAAAGGAAATGGGAAAATTAAGTGAGAAGCCGTTCCTGGATGCTTGTGCTATGAAACTGCCTCCTAGTCAATCTGGGGCGAAAGCTTCTGAACTTTACAACCTGTGGCTGGAGCTGCTCAATAACCCAGAATGGAAGCCCTTCAAGACAGTCACAGTTGATGGCAACCTTCAGGTAAAGCTTTTTTTTAGAGAGATACGGATAACACTTTGGCACCTTGAAGCATGTTTATTATCATTTTATGAGGTTAACAGAGCATGTGTGCACCTTTACGTGACTAGGAGGAGGTCATAGATGTTGATGATGATAAGCTGCAAGAGCTGAAGATGGCATGGGGAGAAGGCCCCTACAATTCTGTCATTGGTGCATTGGTGGAGAGAAAACAGTACAACACCGACGGAACAGAGCGTGCCGTTGATTTTTGGAACTACAAGGAAGGGAGGAAGGCCACAGTTGAGGAGTGTGTTGAGCATATCTTAGACCAACTGAAGGAACTCAAACAGCTCCGTAGGAGGACATACTGACATACAGTCGTCTCGCTGATTCTGCTGTAAGTGTATTGTCTGACATGAGCATGCCAACACTTCATGAAGTTTGCCCTGACTCCTGAATCTCCTGATTGGAGCATAGGAACGGTTTGGTCACTGCTTTTGGCTTAAGATTTAATTATTTCATCTTCTAAAACATCAAACTGGTACTTATTACCAAATGTGCCAAATACCTTGTATTATCAGCGGTACAAAGATGAAAAAATCTGACAGATATTGGGGTTTTGTAATTTTGCATGGTTCATATTGTCAAATCTTATAGTTTTCAAGGAGCCAGAATAGAAGGTATTTGGAGTTGGTATTTTGCAGCTAAATCTGAGGTTTTTTGTTTACATTTTTTTAAAAGAGGCTTGCTTAGTCCCTGTAACATCCCAAATTTTCAAACAAAGAAGAAGAATAAATTTCTTTTTTCCAAAAATGAGAACCAACAAAAACTTTTATTACCTATGGTGCTATGCATAGTGCTCCTACCTAATACTTGTGTTATTGCCATGATTCTTTGTTTATTGCTTGAACATGTTTCCAAAACCCTAAACCCTAACCTTCTCAAAACCAAATAGGATCAAATATGAAGAAACTAAAATGAAATAAAAAGATATATGTGGGCATATAGCCCTAGTATGCAAATCTTGACCAATACCATTCTTACTTTTCTAAGTGGTGGGTAACCATTGTTAGACCCCACTAAACCCTAAACCTCACCCCTCTTTTCACCATCCAAGATAAAACAAAATAAAAAAGAAATTAAATAAGAAAAGGGCATATGTGCCTATGACTATTTTTGTGAAACTTTTACTTAGACCTTTCTACCTTGTTTAGATGTTTTGAAAACATCAACAAACCTAACCTACTACCTACCAACTAATTCAAGTGAGAAATAAAAAGAAAACAAACATATGCATAAAGATATATGTGGCACATAGCCATAATACCAAAATCTTGACCTATGCCTTTGTACTTGGCCCAAATGGTTTGAAACCCTTACTAAACTTAATCTAACACTCCATGAACTCAAAACAAGGACCTTTGGTCAAAGAAAAGGAAAAGAAAGTAAAAAACATAAAATGCCCATTTTTACAAATCTTTAAACTAGGCTAATTTGACTTGTGCCATTGCTTGTGAAACCTTAATATATCAATAACAAACACAATTGCATCAAATAAACACAAATAAAATCAAAGGAAATCTCAAATTTCACTCACATATGATAATGGTCAAAATTGGAGTTTATAAAATGTTGCCCACTTTGCACCCCTGGTTTGGAAGATTCTTAAACCAAAACCCCTCACTTCTTTCCACCTCATCCAAGACCATATCAAGATGAACATTCTTGGTGTTGACCATTAGGGTTGACTCTGCCTAGTTTGACCATTATAAATGAGACAAGTTGCAACATTCAAACAAAGAGAAGATCATCTCAAATTTGAAACTTTGCAAACCTGCACCAAATTGACCACCACCACCACCATTCTACTCCATTAATTATTCAAATCAACTCCACCAAAAAGATTTGAAAAATTCAATCAAAACCTCCATGCGGTCATTTCATCGAGCACTTGGCAGGCATCAAATCAGATTGGACACACACCCCTTTACACAGCAGGTTTTAGCCTAAACCACTTTGGTACTGAGATGATGAGTGCTCCTCTGTGTCTCCTGCATCAAGCCATGTACCTGCCTTGGTGATTAAAGCCTGTAGAAAGCCAAAACAAGCCCATGTCGAGCTCAAGGACACCACCATGCCACTCGATCTCTCTGGTCCTCTCCTCTCCCTCTCACCTTGCCAAGCTAGCTTCTTTTTCTCTGCAGAGCATGCTGGACATGATCCCAGGTCAAAAGGAACACGACATGCCCCTGGCCGCGACGTGATCACCACGCCTGGGCGCGCCAGAGCGTGCACTGGCACCACTCTGGACGCGCCAGTACACTGCGTCGCCTCGTCGTCGTAGTCCTTCCCTTCCCCTCTCCTTGCGCATGCGCACTCCACACCGTGCCAGGACTCTGCTAGACAACCTCGCTGGCTCACGAAACCACTGACGACGTCGCCATGATCACCGTCCTCCGCCACGGCACTGTCAGCTCCCATCACTCGCTTGCACGCCCTCGTCCATCATTTGCCGTGCCATCAAGCTCATCAGTACCGCCTAGACGTCGCCTATCTCACGCGCAACCTACCTTGCCCCTTCGCCGCTCGAATCGACGACGCCATGGTCGACCTCACCCGCACCCTCGGCCACCTCGCGCAGCTATAAAAGGAGAGCCCCGCGCGTTAGTTCACCACACCAAACTTGCTCCTCTACCTCCACTCCTCTCCCGTCCACATTGTCCACCGGAGCCCATCAATTTCACGCCGGAGACCCGTGAGCCGCCGCAGACGCCGTCGCTGATTTGAGCCACCTCTCGAGCCGCCGTCTGCACCAGCCGCTTCCTCATCCTCGACAATTTCCTCCTGCACCGACGCACAACCTCGCCGGAGCTCAGGTGAGCCACCGGACCAAACCCTCGCCGCCAGTAGCTCGGGTTCTCATCGGAGACGACGACGAACCACGACCGTGGATCTCCCTTCTAATCCAACGACTCACCGCGCGCGTACCGTTTCGGTGCGTTAAAACACGCTGACACGTAGGTCCCACAGTCAGGCGGCTCGGTGCACCGTGGGCATATCTGGGCCGGCCCGTTTAGATTTCCCGCGCGTCCAATTCATTTGAATTCGTTTAATTCATTTTAGTGTCAAATTCAATACTGGTGCTCACTTAGAATTTGAATAACTCTCAATCCACTTATCCAAATTTAGTGAATTGTGTGGAGCATAAGCTCTACAGTCCTTGCTCAAATTTTTTTTTAGTGAATTTGATGTTGTTGGAAAGCTAGTGAAATGCTCTATCCAACCCCACTGGATTCACATCAAGATCTATTGTAGATTTTTAATAGTAAAAATAACAAGTCAGAGAGTTTTCAGATTTCAAATAAATTTATAAAATCACCCATAATGAGTTTGAGGTGAATCCAATTGCTATGATTCACATTTTCAATTCTCTATTTGATTATGCAAAAAATATGATATGGGTAATGTA
>NC_061508.1:90022457-90077030 GCF_022539505.1 Lolium rigidum
CCATATCCATCTTTTCAAGGAGACTAGCAAAATTAGTAGGAGAACCAAGCATATTAAATTTATCAAAGACCTTTCTAGGTTCTCTTGCTAGACCACCAAATTCTCTAAGAAGGGTTTCTAAAACAAAATCTTTCTTTTCCCCTTCTTCCAAATCACCAAGTGTAAGAAACATGTGTTGGATTATAGGATTGAGATTAACAAATTTAGTTTCCAACAAGCGAACTAAATGCGCAGCGAGCAATTTCATAAGTAGGGGCAAGTTCTACCAAGTGTCTATCTTCAAAATCTTCAACGGTACTAACATGGGTGAAAAATTCTTCTATATTGTTCCTCCCAATTATAGACCCTTGTCCTACCGGTATGTTCTTTGTGGTAAAATTAAAAGGAAACATGATGAATCAAGTAAAGTAAATGCAAGTAAACTAATTTTTTTGTGTTTTTGATATAGCAAACAAGACAGCAAATAAAGTAAAACTAGCAACTAATTTTTTTGTATTTTGATTTAGTGCAGCAAACAAAGTAGTAAATAAAATAAAGCAAGACAAAAACAAAGTAAAGAGATTGAGAAGTGGAGACTCCCTTGCAGCGTGTCTTGATCTCCCAGGCAACGGCGCCGTAAAATATGCTTGATGGCGTGTATTTCACACGCTCGTTGGGCAACCCCAAGAGGAAGGTATGATGCGCACAGCAAGCAAGTTTTCCCTCGTAAAGAAACCAAGGTTTATCGAACCAGGAGGAGCCAAGAAGCACGTTGAAGGCTGATGGCGGCGGGATGTAGTGCGGCGCAACACCAGCAGATTCCGGCGCCAACGTGGAACCCGCACAACACAACCAAAGTACTTTGCCCCAACGAAACAGATGAGGTTGTCAATCTCACCGGCTTGTCTGTAACAAAGGATTAACCGTATTGTGTGGAAGATGATTGTTTGCAGAGAAAACAGTAAAAACAAGTATTGCAAGAGATTGTATTTCAAGTAAAGAGAATTGGACCGGGGTCCACAGCTCACTAGAGGTGTCTCTCCCATAAGACGAACAAGCATGTTGGGTGAACAAATTACAGCTGGGCAATTGACAAATAAAGAGAGCATGACAATGCACATACATATCATGATGAGTATAGTGAGATTTAATTGGGCATTACGACAAAGTACATAGACCGCCATCCAACCGCATCTATGCCTAAAAAGTCCACCTTCAGGTTATCATCCGAACCCCTCCAGTATTAAGTTGCAAAGCAACTGACAATTGCATTAAGTATGGTGCGTAATGTAATCAACAACTACATCCTTAGACATAGCATCAATGTTTTATCCCTAGTGGCAACAAAGACAACACAACCTTAGAACTTTCGTCACTCGTCCTGGTGTCAATGCGAGCATGAACCCACTATCGAGCATAAGTACTCCCTCTTGGAGTTAAAAGCATCTACTTGGCCGTAGCATCTACTAGTAACGGAGAGCATGCAAGATCATAAACAACACATAAGCAATAACTTTGATAATCAACATAACAAGTATTCTCTATTCATCGGATCCCAACAAACGCAACATATAGAATTACAGATAGATGATCTTGATCATGATAGGCAGCTCACAAGATCCGACAATGATAGCACAATGGGGAGAAGACAACCATCTAGCTACCGCTATGGACCCATAGTCCGAGGGTGTAGACTACTCACTCATCACTCCGGAGCGACCATGGCGGTGTAGAGTCCTCGGGAGATGATTCCCCTCTCGGCAGGGTGCCGGAGAGCGATCTCCGGGATCCCCGAGATGGGATCGGCGGCGGCGGCGTCTCCGGTAATGTTTTCCGTATCGTGGCTCTCGGTGCGGAAGTTTCGTCACGGAGGCTTTAAGTAGGCGGAAGAGGACCAAGTCGAGAGGGCACGGGGGCCCCGGATGACAGGGCGGCGCGGCCAAGGGGGCGCGCCGCCTAGGGCTAGCTCCTGGCCCCGCCGTTTCGTCTTCGAACCTCGGAAGCTTCGTGAGAAAATAGGCCTCAGGGCTTTTATTTCGTCAATTCGAGAATATTTCTTTACTAGGATTTCTGAAACCAAAACAGCAGAAACGGCAAGCGGCACTTCGGCATCTTGTTAATAGGTTAGTTCCGAGAAAATGCACGAATATGACATAAAGTGTGCATAAAACATGTAGATAACATCAATAATGTGGCATGGAACACAAGAAATTATCGATACGTTGAGACGTATCGAGCCCTAGTTAGAATAGACGTCTGAGAAATTTAGTTTCAAAGCAAATGAAGTGACTATTTATGAAAACCTATTCTCACTCTTATCTTTGAAATCTTCTTCAAAATAGGAAAGTTATGCTCTATTCATCTTATACTACTACCTAAAATTTGGACACACTTCTCTAACTTACTCATCCTCTTTGCTCACAGATGAAGTACCAATGGGAGTGTTATCAGCTTGGTCCCGGAGGCGACCTAAGGTTCGAAAAGGATTTGAAGCAACTAGTGGAATATCTAGGACACCCGTATCCCGAGTTCT
Organism: Lolium rigidum; assembly: GCF_022539505.1. Taxonomy (NCBI): domain Eukaryota; kingdom Viridiplantae; phylum Streptophyta; class Magnoliopsida; order Poales; family Poaceae; genus Lolium; species Lolium rigidum. The sequence continues at coordinate 90,024,970 of NC_061508.1, forward strand.
TCGGAATACCCCTCAACAACCACTCCGGAGAACCACCTCGGTGGGAAGTTTCCACTGATCTACGAAGAAAGCTTGGAGCCCCGGTATGGGAAACCATCTGGTTTTCTGTAACGGGGAACACTTGGAAGGAAGGACTAGTCAGAGCTATGCAAGAAGCAATTTTCCGTCTGTGCGGACAAAATGAGAACCAGATCAAGAACACTCGCTTCATCTACTACCCAAGACATGACTCCATGGGAAGATCGATGACCATGCCCCCGCACACGGAGAGGAACCCCTATGTAGCACACCAGGACTTCAGGATGTACAAAACCCGTAGGGATTTGGACAACGCCCTCGCCTCTCGCCAAGCACATTACCCGTGAAGATGAAGAATCCCCCCCCTGAAGAGTAGTATCACCCCAGCACTTAAGTAGGTGTGAGTTGTATCAGGATCCCCTTGTATCGTAGAGCGAATGAATGGTTCTTCAAACCAACGGTGTGTTAGCTTTGTAATATGTGATGTTTGGTATGAATGAAAAAGTGTTGTTGGTTTTTACCCCCGCAACACTACTCAAGTTTTCAATTTATGAACTTTTTAATTTTTAACAAAACAAACCCTAGAAATTTCCCTCTTATCTTATCATCTACCTCAATGTTCAGATGGCCCCACCAACCCGCAACGCCACCCAAGATGCCATGATGCAACCGCTGCGGACGATGATGGCGGACCGAGAAGCCGAAAGAGCTGAACGCCAAGCAAACCTTGCCGCACCGCAACAGATAGCTCAGAATAATCAAGGCCACGGAAACCACGATCACCCTGGATCGAAGCTGAAGAATTTTCAGAACACCAACCCTCCAATGTTCAACAAGACTGAAGAGCCCCTTGATGCTGATGACTGGCTCCAGACAATGGAGAACAACCTTGAAGTTGCGGGAGTTGAAGCCGCAGAAAAAGTATTGTTTGCCACCCACTACCTGTCAGGACCTGCCAGAGCCTGGTGGACAAGTGCCCGTGCAATGAATGCGGGACAGATGATGACATGGGAAGACTTCAAGCTGAAGTTCAGCAAGTACCATGTGCCCCAAGGACTGATCAAGAAGATGAGAGACGAGTTCCGCGAACTCAAACAAGGAAGGATGTCCGTGGTGGAATACCGCGACAGGTTTCTCACTCTGTCAAGGTACGCCCCGGACGAGACCGATACCAATGAGAAGAGGAAGGAAAGATTTCTGAATGGACTGCATGATGAGATGCAGACGGTGTTAGTGAACATTCCGTTCGCTGACTTGGAAGCCCTCGTGGACTCAGCCATACAGATGGAAGGAAAGCTGCATCAGGCCAATGAGAACCGCAAGTGCAGGATGATGAACCAGAGTGGACCCCACCATACCCAGAAGTACCGCAACAACTCCTCTGGGGGATTCACCCTAAGACACAACAAGCCCCCTGCTCAGAGTTATCGCCCCAACTACACCAACAACAACGGAGGACCCCCGAAGCCCGGAGGTAACAACAACAACGGCAACCACAACAACAACAACCACAACAGCAACATCAACAATGGGAACAACAACAACACCAACACTGGCCCGAGGACTGGAAGCAATGCCATCCCCGTCACCCCGAAGGACAAGTCAACTGTGAACTGCTATGAATGTGGAGTTGTGGGCCACTACTCCAATGAGTGTCCCAAGAAGCTTGCCAAGATTTCCGCCAACACCGCTGCACCTGCCCGAGCAACAGCGCCGCTTCGCCGGTAGAAGGAACCAGAACAACAACAACGGCCGTTTCTACCACATGAATGCCACTGAAGCTCAGGAAGCACCCCAGACCATGCCAAGTATGTCTTCCTGTTAATCAAAATGTTCAATCTCTCTTAGGAACCTAACTTTTCTTAAAATCTCGGGACGAGATTTGTTTAAGGGGGAAGGGTTTGTAACATCCCAAAAATTTCAAAACAAAATAAATGAATTTCCCTAGTTCCAAATTTTGGAACCAACAAAAACTTTTATTAAATTAAGTGTGAGACATGGTGACCTTGCTTAATTCTTGTGCAATTGCCATGATTGCTTGTTTTAGTAGTTTGAAATAATCTTAAACCTTAAACCTCACCCCTCTTTTCACCATCCTAGTTAAAATAAAATAAAAGGAAATTAAATAAGAAAAATGCATATGTGCCTATGGCTATAATTATAAATCTTTACCCTAGACCTTTCTACTTTGTTTAGAGGTTTGTAAAACCTTCACACACCTTACCTAATACTTATCAAACCTAATTCAAGTTGTTTCCAAAGAAAATAAAAAGAAACTAAAAATGCCATAGAGGCATATGTGAGTAAAATGCAAATTTGTGAATTTGAGATCCTTGACCCTAAGACTTGTTGTGAATGGTTGGATCACTCCTATATACCATTTCAACACTCAACAACACCATTTGGGTCAAGCCAAGTCAAATTAAAATTCAAATGCAACATATGCATAGAGGCATATGTGGCACATAGCCATTTCACCAAATTTTTCCCTATGACTTTAAACCTTGATCAAATGTTGGGAAACCTAATCTAATGCTAAATTGAACCTAACCCATGTCCAAGTAAATCAAGATGAACAACTTACAAGTTTAATGAAATTTGACACCTCACCTCTTATGTGTTATGGCCATTTTTGCAAATCTTTGAACGAGACCTTTTGAAATGGATTCAATGGTTTGGAAATGTTTCTAAACTAATAAGAATCACATTAGAGTCAACAAAAGTCAAATTAAATGGAGAGAAATTAAATAGGGAGAAAATCCCAATTTCACTCACATACACATAAGGCCAATTTTGCAAATCTTCATCAAAGGCCACCATTTCTTGATCTATTATTTGTAAAACTCTTATATATGATAAACAAACACAATTGCATCAAAGAAACAAAAATCAAATCAAAGGAAATCTCAAAACCATCACACATATGATAATGGTCATTTGGTCACTTTATAATATCTTCACCACTTTACCCCCTGGCTTTGACTTTTCTCCAACCAAACTTGGTCAACTTTTGCCATGTCATCCAAGACCAAGTGAAAGTGAACAACTTTCATGTTGACCATTAGTGCTAATGTTGACCAGGTTGACCAGTATAGATTTGACAAGAAGAGACTTTGAAACTATGTGAAGATAACCCCAAATTTTAAATCTCACAAACCTTTGCCAAATTGGACACCACCACCACCATTCTTTCTCTTTAATTATATGATTGAGCTCCACCAAAAAGAAATCCAAAATTCGACCAAAAGTTTCATGCGGCCATTTCCTCAAACACCTTGCAGACACAATCTGGAAATTGCAATACATGCTATTATCCTCTGGATTCTTGCCTAAACCCCTTTCTCCCTTTGATCATTGTTGCTCTAGTACCATCCCTGCATCATCCTATGCCCTGCATCCCTAAGAAAAGTGAAGCCATGATCAACTTTGGCCATGCCAAGTCCCATGCCGGCCACCCAAGCACTCAATCTCTCTGGCCCTCCCCTCCCTCGAGTACCATGTCAATTAGGTAGCCCACACCTCACTGAACCTGCTGGTACCATCCCTGGCTTGAACCTTGCACGCCATTGGCCGGAACACGCGTGCCCAGACACGCCAGAAAACCTGCCAGGCACGCGGTAAGCGCGCCCTGGCATGTCACTGGACGCGCCATAGCACGCCGTCGTGCCATCGCCTCCGTCCTCCCCTAAGACTCTACTTCTGCATCGAGCGTCACCGCACCCCCAGCTACGCCGTAGACATGCTCCAGAGCTCGCACGTGCACCGTCGCCATCGCCATGATCGCAATTCCGCCGCCCAGTACTGTCCTTGTCGCGGAAGCTAGCCGAGCGCTCCCATCATCCCCTGGACGCGCCAGCTACACCCAGAGCCTCGCCTAGACGTCGCCTACACGATGCGCACCTCGCCTTGCCCTTTTGCAACCCGTAGCACCATTGTCGTCGTCGACCTTCCGCCACATCCACGGCACCCCTCCATCCACTATAAATAGAGAAGCCCTGAGCCTCGATTCTTCACACAAACTGCTCCCCTCTCATCCTTGCCCCTTCTCCACCCACCAATTTGACCTTACCTCGCCGGAGAAGCTTCAATCGCAAGCTCGTTCCCGCCGGAGCCCGCAGAGCATCTGCATCGCCTGGAGCCGCCCCAAGCCTCGCCGCTGTACCAGGGGCCTTTACACCATCGACAACGTCGCCTCGCCCCTCTCCCTCGATCGCCGGCGGCCTAGGACGCCCTCCGACCCCCTACCTCCGTCGTCAGCATGCCCTCCTCTCGCCGGAGAAGAAGACGAACTACGGCCGTGCGATCATCTCTTAATCCAACGGTCGACATCACAAGGTACCGCTTCGGTGAAACAAAGCCACTAACATGTAGGCCCCACCTCTGGACAGCCCACCAAGCACTGAAGCGTTACTGGGCCAGTTCCTTTGTTTAAACCCATTTCGGCCCATCCAGTTTCCCGCCTAGCCCATTTGTGTTTAATTCAAATATTTAGTTTCAGCAAATTTCAAATACTGATGCTTTATTCAAATTTGAATAACTTTCAAACTACTGAACCAAATTTAGCAACATATATATCTCTGGAAATCCCATGAAATTATCTACATTTGGCCACTGGATTCAACCCCATATCCTGTGTAGTTTTGGAATAGAAAAAAAATAACAAAACAGATACTTTTCAGTATTCAGATAAATCTTAAAAATCAACCATTTGGAATTTTGAAGTGAATCCAATTGAAATAATTCACATTTAACAAACTCTAATTTATTATGTAAAAATATGATATATGTTCTGTACATGATCATGGGCTAGAAGCAAAATATTGGCTATGTAGTCAATACTAGTCCATTTATACTATCTCAAATTTTAGAAATTTAAATCTATGAGGTGTAGCACCTCATTTAAATCATTTTCTCAAGTTATATGAAGTAATGTGTTGACCTTTAATTGCTTAGGCTCATACTTGCTAAATTGTAGAATTTAAATCAACATAGTATTTAAATTGCACTAGTTATTTAAATCACATGAGATGATGAATCTCAATTAAATCACTTTTCTCAAATAATAAATGTGAAGTGTTGACCTTGGTCAACATGTGATCATCCCTGGTTATTTGAGAAGATTAAATCTTAAGAAGAATTCAATGAGAGGAAATTATTTCTCCCAAACCAAAGAGAAACCCTAATCCAATTTTTAATGAGAGGAAATTATTTTCCTAATATTAAATAAGGAAACCCTAGAATAATTTTTGGATAAATATTAAGTAGTGATGCTAGATCAATTGTGTGAGCCATTAAGGCTAATTAAAGACTGCTTAAGTGTTGTTTGGTGATTGTATCCTCGTATTCGTTTATAGACGCTAGTACCGGAGACTATCAAGAGGAGGAGGTATTCTACCAAGAGGAAGAGCCAGAAAACTTTGATCACCTCACCAATCAAGGCAAGCTATTACCAATGCAAGCTAGACTAATGCAAGCTATTTGGTTTGCAAGCTAATATTCTTGCAAAGTGCAAAGCTCTACAAGAGCAAGGCACCATTACTTTTACTTTATGCTTAATGCTCCTATCCCAAGTTTTTACTTTACAAGCTTTACTAAATGTTGTTTATCAAAGTACTTATTGATTCATGATTCACTTAGTTTAGTTATGGAGTAGTGCAAGAGTATCAAACTTAGCCTAGAACAATCCAAGTTGCTTAGCACCCCTCATGACTAGTTGCTAGTGCTCAATAATCAAAGTGACTATTCTAGATGGGAACTTGTGAAAACCAATGACTTTGAAAACCTTGGAATGATGAGTCATTCTATTGAAAGATTTTGAAGGTGAATGTGACTTGTGAATGACTTGGTGAATTTTACAAAACCGATGGTTGGGTTCGGATGCGATACCATTCCAATTTTACAAGTACCCCCACAATACCTGAATCTGGGTAAGGCTTAGCTGGAAATTTATGTGTCTTAGTATGGGTTCCCTATGAAACAAGCGTCATCGGGGTTATGCTGGAGGCTGCCTCTACAACAAAAGGAATGATGTGAAATGACGTGAAATGAGGTGAATGTCCGGCCCAAGCCCCGTGCGGTTCCCAGTGGCCGATCGTCCGTCTTCACCGGGAGGCCAAGCTCATGGGGAGAGGTGCCTATACTAGGGTATGTAAATGAAAGGTTAGGATTGATAGTTCGCGTCATCGCGTACGATAAATCGAGGGCCGATTACCCACGACGAACTATTGCAATTGTTGTGGCACAAGTGTACAACCTCTGCAGAGTGTAAACCTATTCGAATAGCCGTGTCCGCGGTCATGGACAGTTGGAAAGGCCATACTGTTCCGTCATCAGAACTTTTCTAAAAATATGAATGGTGACTTGTGATTTGAATTGAAAGGTGACATTGACTTTGAATCACAACTGAGTCGTGGGAATGACACTAATGTTCCCACTTGAGTTAAGATAGGCAAATGAGGAGTTTTTGTTTATAAATGCTTATGAAATAAAACTGGCTTTATGCAAATGAAACTAGAGCTTAGAACCCCCTTACTATAGTTGATAGTATTTACATTAGTATTTAGTTTGTGAGTACTTTAAAGTACTCATGGCTGTGTCCCTGGCTATTCAAATGGCCAGACTATGAAGAGGAGTACCAGAACCCGGAAGAAGGACAGCAGGACGTCTACGACAACTAGGATCACTCCTGACGTCAACAATTGCCTGTGGAATAGATGGACTACTACTACGCTATTTTTCTTTCGCTATGTGTTATGTAATGGATCATTAGAACTTCTATTATTGTAATGAGACTGGATCATGTGATCCTTTATTTGTAAGACGATTATGGGTTGTAATGAATGATGTGTTGTGATATCAATCTATTATGTCTCGCAAAAACAATATCCCTGGGATTGCGAGGAATGGCATAATAGGCATCTGGACTTAAAAATCCGGGTGTTGACATCAAGTGGCATTCAGCGTGTCTTCTTTCAACCTGAATAATTGGCCCTGGGCCCAGTAATTTCCTCTATGTGTCTTGTTTCAACCTGACTAAATTGGAATTGGGCCAAGTAATTTAGGCCCAGTAATTTCCTCTGCGTGTCTTGTTTCGACCTGAATAAATTTTTGTCAGCCAATCTGGTCCAAGGATACCACGACGCGTACCTGACAGGTGGGACACCTAGTGAATCCAGTAGGTATCACGACTACATGTGGGCCCGACAGGAATGGGACCAGGGACCCACCAAGCTCTGACATACGGATCCCACAAGTCCTGACATATTGGGTCCATAGTCTGCAGGTTGGACCCACCAAGCTCGGGCATGCTGGGACCCACCAGGCTCTGACATGTGGACCCCACAGTACTCTGTATGCCGGACCCACCAAAACTCACACACGAGCATGCGGGCCCACATTTCTCTAGCATGTCGGACCCACCAAAACTCTCACAGAAGGGTCCCACCAGGCTCTGACCCGCGGGGCCATGCGTCCAGAAGCAGACACTTGTGCTGGAACGTGCGCGTTTTTTTTGGCATGGCAACTGACATGTGGAGCCCATGTTGGTGGTACTGACAGGTCTGGTCCACTTCTCATGCTTGGAGGCTGTCGGAACGAGTGGTCCCACGCTAGAGGGTCGTGTCGGTACCTGACATGCGGGCCCTTCTGTGCTGCAGGCCAGGTACATGTGTGCAGACATTGGCTGTCTCCCCTTACAAATATGGGTCCCAGTGCTATTGGCCTTGGACTGTTGTGCGGGCAGACCGAAAAGTACGTGAACAGAAGCATGCAGAGTGTGGGTCAGGTGTGTCCACCAGCCCGAAGCCCAGCTGTTGTTACGACCCCCTGCTGACTCCGCAGTTCGGGCCACCCACCTCCCGTGACGCTCATTTCTGCACAATCGTTGATGTTTAGACCTCGCCCATTACTAATTTTTGGGGCCGAGGGCCCAAAACGCCACCTGTGACGCGAAAATGCGCCACCGTCACAGAAAAAGACATTCGCTAACGGATTTCTGAAACGTCAGTATCAAACCACCATTGAAGACCCATATGTTACTAGTGCCAGGGTGAAAACCTAAGATCTTTGATCGGGCGATGATGTCGCTGGTGCACTGTTCTTTTCTTGGAGGCGTCGCTTTTGGATAGTCTTTATTTCAGGTGTTGTCTTGGTGGTGGATGTATTTGTTGCTAGACCTATGATACTGTGGCGAGACTTTTATTTCTTAGTTTCTTTTATTTTGGTTATGTGCATCCGTACTGCTATTAGGGTGTTTCGTTGTTGCAGAAGCTAGGTGTAATTGATATCTTTTGATATTAATATATTTCCTTTATCGAAACAAATACCATAAGAAATTGAACCAGAGTTTCTCGATCGCATATATGACAATCTGATACGAAGATTCCTATGACCAGACCTTCTGAAGGATTAAGCTCCGTGTGCACTGGCATGTTTAATTTGAATTTTGCAGGCTAAGACGATAGTCAGCCTAGTAGCTAGCTTCCCCTCGTCATCCCGCACTTTTTTTTGAGGTAAAAACACATATATTATATTGAGCAGCAGGCTGCCCCATGAAAAACCTTCCGGTCCCTTTAGATACCCTAGTAATTAAGGAAAAGGAAAAAAGTGCGTAAGAAACCCACTGCTTCGAATTTACACATTGTTCATACATTCTAGGGTGATTAGCTCCCGAACGCAGTCCGGGGCTGAGTCACGGATACAATCTGAGGTCCTTGATTTTCCTAACTGTGCTAAGGCATGCGCCACTCCGTTGCAACCTCGATCCACCTTTGATATGGCGATGTCTCTGAAAACCTTTAGAAGTTCCCGGAAATAACAAAATCAACGCCGAGCTTGCAGATCTCTCCTCTGTCTCATTTGTTATTGCATGTACTGCCCTTAGACAGTTAGACTCCAGGGAAGCCGGCCAGCGCCAAAGTGAGATCAAAAGACGTAGGCCTTCCAAGCACGCGATGACCTCGGCCTCCTCCGCGCTTGCACACGCTGGCACAAACTTCCATTCCTGATGATTGGGTGGCCTCGATGGTACCGTACCGCAATGCCAATTCCCGCCTCTTTGCTTATTGGGTTCCATCCTGCATCAACATTCGCCTTCAGCTCGACAGATGCCAACCACCTCGGCTGTTCTGGTTTACCCACAATAATGTGACGGCCAGAATAACCGGGGTTTTACCTTTCATATCCCAACTCCTCCCTGATGCCGATGCATATGACTCCAAATAGCTACAGAGATATGGTACCGATGTAGATACTCTTGCGTTGTCGTCGCCATGGACAACATTGTTACGATAATGCCAAACTCGCCATAACAGGAGGAGAATCATTGCTCTCATCTTTTCTGGTACATTACTGATTAGTTGAAATATCCATTCATGCCCATCAAAACTAAACGCCTCTTCAGTAGGCAGGTTCCAACATTCTCGCATTTCATATCTCAAAGCTCTTGCCATTGTACACCGCACAAGAGCATGGCGTGTATCTTCTATATCTGTCCACAAATAACACATATAGGATCTACTGAGTTAATACGGTGGTGTAGTGCAGACCGTACAGCTAGTGTCGACGACGCAACCTTCCAGGCAAAAACACGAATTTTATTAGGAACCTTGGTTTTCCAAATTAAATCCTAGATCTTTCTTTCTCCCTCAGATTCCATGCTCGACTGTCCTCTACTCAGCTCATTCAAACGAGGCTGCAGTCCAAGACGGTCATCCTGCACTGTACTAGCTGCGTCTTGATGTTTATGTGACTTGATCAGTTTGTAGTCCGAAACAACCCTCCTCAATGAAGGGATGAATGGATAGATGAGTCCACCTCTGTAGCGCCATCTTCTTCCTCGTCTAGATAGCGGGGTCGGATGCGTCGTATCCTACATCATCGCTAGGCGACCAGAACATGATCGCAAAGTAAAATATCCTAACGAAAAATATGGCTAGCCCGCTAAGAGTTAGGTGGGCAGCATCAAGTCAATTTACCTACCCATGAAGCCGCTTAGGATTTAAAAAGCCCATCTCTCTTGCGTGCAAATTTTAGTTGTGCGTAAGAAATAGGCGGTGTGGCAAGAGTCAAGACATACTTTTTCGAAAAGAAGGTTGGGACCCGCCTCTACATCGAAAAGATGCATATGGCCTTTATTTACACAATCAAGTCAATTTACCCACCTATGAAGCCGATTGGGATTTGAAAAACCTATCTTTGTTGCGTGCAAATTTTGGCGTTACGCTTACGTGTAAGAAATAGGCGGTGCGGCAAGAAATTTTTTTCTTTTGAAAAGAAGGTTGGGACCCCAGCCTCTGCATCGAAAAGATACATATGACTTTTATTTATATTTTATTTAACAAAGTTCTAACCCGAAACCACCACGTAGTATCTACAAATCTAACAATGGATGAAGATCATGCCATCAAGGCTTTATGCACCAAAACTATAGAGCACGCCCTACCAACTAGGTACCAGAGGCATAGTCGTCTCACCCTATGTCGAACCGGGATCACACATCGGATCCAGCGACCCTTAGCGAGCACCTCGTGAAAGCGTTGTAGAAGTTGTCATCACTGTCCACTTGTCGAGCCATCTTCATGGTACATATCAGCATAATTCTCGTCGGGCCTGCTGTCGACTCCACCACGACGCCAGTCAATGCCTCCATTCTACCCGAATTCATCATGTAAAATTCTGTTACCGAGACCCCGCACTGCACTATGCCGCCGAATAATCCTGGGACAGATTCCTCCCTGATGCTGTGCGGGACTGCAACCGGTAGTTCGCCACTATGCATTACCTGTCTATCAGGCTATCACGCCAAAAAAACAAAATCTGACGACTAAGTTCATGGCAATACCCTTTGTCATCATCTGTTTGCTCTGTTTTCGTTTTGGATTGTTCGGTTCCTTCCACTCCACCCACAACCTCTGCAACCCCAAAGGCAGGACATCAGTTCAAAACCAAAAGGCGAGACAGTGTACCATACTCACAAGCAAAGTGTTCAGGCAAACAGAAACGTTGTCTCTTTCAAGAATACTGCCATCAGATTCTTGTTCTTTCTCATCCCTTTTGGAGGTAATGAGTCTCGGGAGTGAACTGACAAGGCTTGGGATGAGACGGATTGATGCAATGCAAAGGGTGATTCCCTTAATTTTTGGATCGTTTCTCGTGTCCTAATGTGGTGCTCACATCATGAGGCGCAGCTAGCATTCTCATAAACGGTGCGTTATTCTCCACCTCTGCTCCCCCTCCAGACTCCAGTCCTCCACTTCTTCCCGTTTTCCTTCGCTGCCGGTGGGCGGCCGCTGGTTCCAGTGGTTGGTTAGTGTTCAAGATGGAGATCGGCAAGGAGAATGCAACGGTGAAGAAGGCGAGGGTGGAGGAGCCTCTGCTACTGCCACCCAACGTCCAAGTGAAGCAAGAAGTGGGTGTAGTTGCGGCGGCGGTGGAAGGCGACACCAGAAAGGAGGTGGACATCCTCAAGTTTGACGAGACCCTGCTCCACTGCCCCGTCTGCTCCGACCGCCTCAGGCCTCCCGTCTTCCAGGTTTCCCTCCATGCTGATTAATTTCCCCTCTTGCATTCGCATCCGCGGCAAGGTACCAGTTCAAAATTTAATTCCCCCTCTTCGTGCAGTGCGCGGCGGGCTTGCACATTGCTTGCAGCTGCTGCCAGGGGAAGCTCCCCGGCAAGCGGTGCCACTCGTGCGACCACGGCGGCGGCGCCTACGGACGCTCCCACCTGATGGACAAGGTCGTCTGCTCCGCCAGGGTCCAGTGCGCCCACCGCCAGCACGGCTGCACGAGCTGCGTCGCCTACTTCGAGGCCCCCGACCACGAGAGCGCGTGCCCGCGAGCGCCCTGCTCCTGCACGGTGCCCGGCTGCGGCTTCGCCGCCTCGCCGCCCAACCTCCTGGGCCACCTCGCCTCCGCGCACGCGTGGCCCGTGCACAGCATCCGCTACCGCATGCACCTCGGGCTCGCCGTGCGGGCGTCGGAGCCTCGGGCGCTGCTCGTCGCGGCGGAGGAGGACGGGGCCGTGTTCCTCCTGTCAGTGGCAGCGCTCGGCACGGCCAGGGCCGTCTCGGTGGTGTGCGTCAGGGCCAACGGCGACGCGGGGCAGCAGTACTCGCTCAAGCTCTGGGCGCACGGGAGCGGGGACCGCGCCGTCATACTGGACTCGGAGGTGACGAGCAGCGCGGCTCCCGGCGAGATCAACGTGGACGCGGGGGAGTTCTTGGCGGTGCCGCCGACCATGATGACTGGCCCTGGACCGGACAAGGAGATGGTCCTCACCGTCTGCATTGACGAAGCCTCCTGATCGATCCGATGATCTTGGTTCCTGACCGCGCATGCATGAACTGCATGCCGGCGTGCGGCTGAGTGCACCTTGTTGTTCCTCAGCAGCATATGAGTTTATGCTACTGTGATGCCAGTGTTTAGATTAATTAGGAAATGACTGTGCGGCTTCACTTTCACTTCGAGCATGCCAAAGTGTGATGGTTGTCGGAAGCATGCATTCAGTTTCTGATGTCATTCATTGTCCACCCAATCAACTATCACACATACTCCTAATAATTTAGCACAAATAAAACCTTCAATTACAAGCACCACAAGTTTACCAACGATACTCTGATCATATTACAAAAAAATATGATTCAACGTACATAATTAAACTAGAATATCTGCAATGTTGCGAAAATGCTAAGTGCATCCCACCGGCACCATGCAAATGGTGTCTGACAACTGCAACTGCGCCGAACAAGTGCATTGGTGGTGCAAAGAGAAACTGTCGCGGATTTTGGGCTGGCTTCCCAGCAACCCCCCACCCCCATCCCCAAAAAAGGCATCCCCTATTTTTCCATTTTAGGATATAAATAGAGACTAAAATACAACTACATTGTGCAGTTTAAACACATAAATAGAGTTATTATAGTAATTCAAGCGAATAAGTTAAATATTTTACACACCAACTCCAATAGTTTTATTACAATAATTTAAATATTTTAAAAATAGTTCACACAAACATTTCAATAGATCAAGACACACATCAAGGGCCACTTTTCCTCCCCCAAATGATGCACTAGATGATTTTGCAATTGGAGATGAACATGTTCGTCACGAATTTCTTGATGCGTCGCGATGAAAGCTCCAAACTCGGCCGGCACCTCGTGATCAATTTGGGCAACCAGCACCTAGTGTTCATATGGCTGATCATCAAGTACTAGAGTACCGCGCTCACTCTCGAGGATCATGTTCTAAGAGAGTTGACCAGGTAAAAATAGGGTATGTGACATAGCAAAACGTTGTTGGAGCAAACCAAAATGCCCGCTCGGCATCCTTCTTACAACTTTCCTAGCACCTAGAAAACCATGCCTTCTTCTCGGTATGAGCATAAGAGATTGTCTTCACAAATATCACCTACGGAGAATAAATGCCATCAACAAGGTAGTACCATTTGGTGTATGGGTGGACATTGATCACATAGTTGACCGCAGGGGCATGGCATTCGACAAGTTTACGAAACACCGGAGAGAGTTGCAACACATTTGATGTCACTAAGAGATAGTAATCCAGAGTATCTAAGGAGATCCATACGTAAGACACCATAAGGCAGTTGTTCACTACTTAACAAAAGTGAAACCAACTAAACTAGTGAAGTCTCTCTTGCAGATGAAATAGTCATCCTATTCTCGCACACATTGCACAACTCCTTGTTTATACGAAAGTGCCGCAAAAGGTCTTCGGCCCATGTATTCGGTCGTCTTGAAATAGTCGGCCTCAACCATCTTAGCTCCCGCCATCCGAGGTCATTCCTTGTTATTGCTCTTCCCCTTCCTAGAGCCACCAATGCGAGGAGGTCGCAGCCTCGCTCGTATGAAGAAGAGTGGTGATGAGCATGAGTCGCTTTTTTCATTCCGGTCACGACCTCGGCCTCCTCTAGCCCTCTATCAAGCCATCAATTGTTGTAATATCATTTCATCGTCGCTAACCATTTCTAGGCATCACACAACTAAGCAAGCACATAAATGAACACTACCTAAATTTTGCCGAAAAGATAGGTAAAAAAGCTCACCTAGCCAAATCGCCAAACACATTGCGTGCATGGCGTGGGTTGTGTTGCTTGTTTTTGTCGGCAAGATTAGGAAACATACATATGAATTGCAGGTATAGGTGAGGGCATGCATGTGGTCGCATCGGTTGGAGATGCGGTGCTGAGCAGCAGGCTCGGGGGCATGCCGTAGAAGTGGCGGTGAAACCACAACCACGAGTGAGACTCGGCGTCGGAGGGCGGTTGGCTTGTCGACATACCCTAGAAGTTGTGGGTGGACATCAATGTTGTTGTGCAACCGTGGTCGAGCTATCCCCGTCAATGTGGGGTGGTGGGGGATGAGATTCACTAGGTGGAAGAGGAGCCGGGAACTTACGGGAAGGAGGGGCGGGATGGATGGAATGTCTCAGTCACTACCTAGAGGAACTGTGCGAACAATCTAACGTGGTGATCATTACCAGCGGCCCCGCTGGGCCCCAGCACATCGGGGCCGACGCGGTAGTGTCGGACAATGTTCCAGGCCGCTCACGGTGCTTACACGGCTTGGGGGTGCCGATGCGGCCTGTTTTTTTGGGATGGAGCCCCTAAAGCTCATTTCTCTCTCTTTTGTGTGTGTGTGTGTGTCTTGTTGGGATGCTCTAATAGTATAATACTCCGTTCCTTTTTATAATGCCTATAGATTTTTGGCATTTGTTTCAAAATATAAGATTGTAGCTTGGCTTTTTCTCAATTACCCCTCTACATTTAATTGAGATTCCTAATGCATGGTCCCAACCATTCCTTAGATTCAGGAAGCATTGTTTTTCTTTCCTTAATAGTAGAACCTGGATGCACATATGGAGAGTCAACCAGAGATATTTGTGGGATTTGTTATGTTAATTTAGGAAGTTGTCGATTTTCCTCATTTTACTCTGATCTCAAATCGTTAAGCCAGGGGGTCTTATGTAAAGAATACTCTTGCGCTAATTTCCGTGCCAAAAAACTATAGGCACTATAGAATGGAACGAATGGAGTAAAAAATTGGAAAATGTCTTAATATGACTAATATTTCGATAACTAGACACACATGTAAGTTAAATTAGTAAGTTTAAAGTTATTTTGTACATGATATCAAAAACTGGCGTGATTTGTGTCAGCTCATTCAAAGGCCACATATTTGTCAAACTTCTCAAAATGATCCGAGAGCCAGTTTACAGTGCCTATCTAAGCCGCATAAACCGGTATTGCAAATGGTAATGGGACCTATGGATCAAACCTATCTATGCCGCATAAACCGGTATTGCAAATGGTAATGGGAACCTATGGATCAAATCTAAAAATCAAGGCTCAAATTCATATCAAATACTCAAGTGGGCATAAACTAGCCTTAACCCTATCAGAGGAGGGGGAGATGAGGATGCCGGTGATGGTCTCGATGTTGTTTCACAAAGGTAGCAACGATGGTAGCACCGAAGTGGCGAGATAGTGGAGTCCTTCAATCAAACGTGTGAGAAAGAAAGAGACATATAGAGAGAGTAGGTTAGAGACTTAGAGAGTAAGGGCACGTACAATTGGGCCATCACACCTATACTCCAGATTTCCACGTAAGACAAGAGAAAATAGGAAAATAGAAATCAAACACAATAAACATTCCATGCACTGGTCCTCGCAACCTGACTCATGGCAAAAGGGTAAATTGATTAGGGTATGAACCGTGCTCCTCTAGGGCCGGCGTGTATTGATATATATAGGGTAATTACAGGGGTATATACAGTAGGTTTATACATGACCTGACCGTATGTATACATGTTAGGTATTTAGACTAGATTACATAGTTTATCACCCTTCCTCAATCTCAACCGTTCCAGAGAGGTTGAGATTGCGTTTACAAGCTTCAAATAATGGCAATAGTAATGGCTTGGTGAATATGTCAGCTAGCTGATCCTTGGAGGAAATAAACCCGATTTGGAGCATCTTCTGAGGAACCCGTTCTCCCACAAAGTGAAAATCAATCTCAATGTGTTTAGTATGTGCATGGAACACCGGGTTAGAAGAGTGGTACGTAGCTCCAATATTATCACACCATAACACAGGTGGATTATGCTGCATGACGCCAAGTTCACCAAAAAGAGCTTGTACCCAAATAATCTCAGCAGTAGCATTAGCAAGTGCCTTGTATTCAGACTCTGTACTGGAGCGGGAAACTGTAGCTTGCTTCCGAGCGCTCCATGATATGAGGTTACCTCCATAGAATATGGAAAAACCCCCCGTGGATCGGCGGTCATCAACATTACCAACCCAATCCGCATCTGAGAAGGCAGACAAGAGAGGGGCAACTGTAGTGGAATAAGGAGACAAGAGTAAGCCATGTGACAGTGTAGCCTTCACATAGCGTAGGATACGCTTGACCACCGACCAATGAGTACATCGAGGAGCATGAAGGTATTTGCAGACCTTGTTGACAGAAAGGACAAATCTGGCCGTGTCATAATGAGGTACTGAAGGCCTCCTACAATACTATGATAGCGAGTAGAATCTTCTGAGGAGAACCATCTGTAATGGAGAGTTTATCTGTAGAGACCATAGGGGTGGACACATGAGTACACTTGTGAAGCCCCGCACGATGCAATAGTTCGGTAGCATAGTTCCTTTGACTCAAGAGAAGGCCAGGCCCCTTAGTGTATACCTCAACGCCAAGGAAATAATGAAGAGGACCAAGATCCTTGAGGGCAAAGGAAGTACCGAGTTGAGCAACCAGGCGATCAGCAGCAGTAGGCGAGGAGTTCACCAATATGATATCATCCACGTAAACCAGCAGGTAAATAGTAATACTGGGACACCGCAGAATAAACAGAGATGTATCAGCTGTAGAGGGAGTAAACCCAAGGCTAGTGAGAAAAGAACTGCGTCAAGCATGCCAGGCACGAGGGGCTTGCTTAAGCCAATAGAGAGCCTTATCCAGTCGACACAAGTAGCCAGAACGAGAGGGGTCCTCAAAACCTGGAGGTTGTCGCATAAACACCTCCTCCTCAAGAACTCCATGTAGGAAGGCGTTCTCAATAATCAAGCTGACGAACATGCTAGCGCTGCGAGAGAGCCATGGACAACAGCAAGCGAATGGTAGTAGGCTTGACCAGTGGACTGAACGTGTCCTCATAATCCAAGCCATAGCGTTGCTTAAATCTCTTGGCAACCAGACACGCTTTGTATCTGTCAATAGACCCATCAGCTTTACGTTTGATCTTGAAAACCAACTTGCAGTCAATGATGTTGATGCCGGACTGAGGAGGAACAAGGCGCCAAGTCTGATTATGCTGAAGAGTAGTGAACTCATTCTCCATCGCAGTACGCCAATGGGACGAGGAGAGAGCAGCACGGTAATCCGACGTTTCTATAGTGAGCATCATTGGATCAGACTTGCGCGTGGTATTCCAAGCGACCGTACCATATGTGCGGATCTTCTCCTTGCGTATACCACGTTGTAGACGCGTCGTAACACCCGTTGGAGCAGAAGGATGGGGCGGTGTACCAGGAGAGTCTGTGGTAGTAGCGGGCGATGTGGTGATGTCCATCACGTCCGTAGTAGATGAAGCCGAGCCAGGTGTAGGGGCTGGCGGCGACAGGGCTGGCCCAGGCGAGGGTGGGCCGCCATACGAGCGAACGGGGCTGAGAGGAGGCCTATGCGAGGGTGGGTCGGTCTCTGCATGATTCCCATCCGATCCATGCATGTGATCGACGTGATCATCAGCGTGACCCGGATCAACAGTAGGCGAGGCAGTAGGAGGAGCATCCCTGTCATCAAGTAACTCAAGGCGAGCACCACGCCCCAAACCTGCACCATGATTAGCCAAAAGCAATGGAGTATATGCAGCATCAACAAATTGGTCAGGATTTGGTGGAGAGGTGGATGACGACGGAGCGGCAGAGGAGGATGGAGTTTGAGAGAAAGGAAAGACAGACTCATCAAAAACAACATCACGAGAAATATAAACTCAATTGGTAGGAATGTGGAGGCACTTATAACCTTTGTGTAAGGAGCTATAGCCAAGAAAAACGCACTGTTTGGAGTGAAATTGAAGCTTGCGATTATTGTATGGTCGAAGATGTGGCCAAGGCACACCCAAACACTTTAAGAAATGTATAATCAGGAATTTCACCTAGTATACGTTCTAGAGGTGTTTGCATCTTAATGACACGACTAGGTCGTAGGCGATTGATAAGAAAGCAAGCAGTAGTGAATGCATCACTCCTAAACTGGTAAAGCGCACTAGCATGAGCTAAAAGTGTAAGACCAGTCTCAACAATATGTCGATGTTTTCGTCCAGCAGTCCCGTTTTGTTGATGGGTATAAGGGCATGAGACTCGATGTGTGATGCCAATGTCAGCAAAAGAATTATTGAGGCGATGGTATTCACCACCCCAGTCACTTTGCACATGTATAATCTTCCTACCAAGTAAGCGCTCAACATGTTGCTGAAACTGAAGGAAGACTTTAAAGACATCAGATTTATGCTTTAACAAGTAGAGCCAAGTAAACCGACTATAAGAATCAACAAAGCTCACATAAAACTCATGACCACTAACTGAAACTTGGGATGGACCCCAAACATCTGAATATATAATCTCAAGTGGTGCAGTGGTTACACGAGTGGATAAAGAAAAATGTAACTGATGACTTTTGCCTTGCTGACATGCATCACAAACTAAATTTTTATGGACTGACATCGACGGAAGCTCATGACGGTGTAAAAGATGCTGAACAATGGGAGTAGCGGGGTGTCCTAGACGCGAGTGCCACTGAGCTCGTGACACCTTGAGACTGCTGAAGACTTGCTTTATTGAGACACATCAAGATTATAGAGACCACCACGACGCGAGTGCCACGACATCCTCCCTAGAATCCCGATCCTTAACAAGAAAGTACCAAGGATGAAATTCAAAGTAAACATTATTATCATAGGAAAAATGTTTAACTGACAGGAGATTGCAAGTAACAGAGGGTACATGAAGGATATCTCTAAGACGTAAAGGATGAGATGAAGTAGGAATTGTAGATTGACCAATATGTGTAATGTGCATACCTGTACCATTGGCAGTTTGAACATTGTCCTTGCCATGATATTATTCCCTCATGGTAAGATTGTTGAGGTCGTTGGTGAGGTGATCGGTTGCTCCAGTATCGGCATACCATGCAGGGTCGACATGGAAAGATGAAGTAGACCTCGTGGTCGTGGTAGAGAGCGCAGCAAGTTGGCGCTCCTTGTTGCGGCCATCATTGCCGATGCCGAGGTAGTTCTTGTTATATCGCTTGAAGCAGCAGGAGGCGACATGACCTTGCTTGCCGCAAATCTGACAAGTGGGGCGGGTACCACCTGTACCCGTAGGGCGGTCCTGTTGTCCTTGCGGACGACCACCGTGCCCTTGATGTCGGCCACCGTTCGGCGCAGGTGCAGGCGCAAAGTACTGCTGCAGCTGTTCTTGCCGACGAGACGGAGCGCGACCACCTCCTGACCGCGACGAGAGGTTGGCATGGTGGTTGTCAAGGCCAGCCTCAGAGCGACGCGCCTCGACACGCTGCTCGGTATTGAGCAGCTGTGCATGGACATCTCGGGCTGGTAAGGGCTCGTAGACAGGACGAGCACCGATGCAATCTGCGAGGGCGTCATACTCGCTATCCAGGCCGGCGACAAGGAAGGTGTTGAACTCATCCGCCCGCAGAGGTTGCCCGATGGAGGACAACACGTCAGACAAGGATTTGACCTTGTTGAAGTAGGCAGTGGCGTCGGGGTAGTTGTGCTTCTTGATTTTGCCAAGTTCGGCGCGGATGTGCATGACGCGCGCCGTGGACTGTGAGGCAAAACTCGCCTCTAGGGTTTCCTATACCTGTTACGACGTCGGGACGAGCATCACCATGCTGATCACCCCCTCGTTAAGCGAGGCAACCAGGGCTGAAAGGATCACCTGATCCTGTTGGTGCCATGCGGCATAGAGAGGATTGGCGATGGTAGGGCTTGAACCACCTTCGGAGGCCGCAGGGTTGACAATCTCGGCGGCGGGACATGGTAAACTGCCATCAACGAAGCCGAACAACAGGTTCGTCCGTAGGATCGGATCCACCTGGGTGCGCCAGTAGAGGTAATTGTCTGCAGTAAGGCGGACCGTGATCTTGTTGTCGAGACAGAACGGCGTAGTCGGGATCCGTGACGCCATGACGCTGCCCCTGCTCGTCATCGACCTGGTACCAGTGGAGGCAGACGGAGTAGAGAGCGAGGAGGTGGTGCGCGGGCTTGAGATCGAGAGGCCGGAGGTCATCGACATGATCTAGGGTAGAGCAGCGATGCTGCGATGCGGAAGACGAGAGCGGAAGTCTACCTTCGCTCTGATACCATGACAAAAGGGTAGATTGATTAGGGTATGAACCGTGCTCCTCTAGGACCGGCGTGTATTGATATATATGGGTAGAGCTGATTTGGACTATCAAAAACCTACATGGCAGCTGGAGGGCAGCTCCACAGTGAAGCATTGGCCATGCCCTAAGCTAGTGAAGGTTGAGAACTTCAAATAGGAACCCTGGCAATTCATCAGAGGATGACTCCCATCTGGGGCGCAGCTTGTCAAGAGACACTTCCCCTCAGATGGTCTTTGCGCGCTTTGTGGGGAGTGGGAAGACTGCAACCCCATTTTCTTCTCGTGCCATCTTGCGAGATTCGTGTGGGCAGGGGTGAGGGAGCTCCTGCAGTGCGATTGGAACCTTGCGGGGGCAGGTGCCTTCATTGCGATATCCCAAAGATTGTCGGGCAGATTGCGTAGATTAGTTTGGTTTATTTTCGCCGCGCAATGCTGGACGCTTTGGAACATTCGTAATAAACTTGCAATTGAGGGCAAACTTATTGGCAACCCTGCTGATGCTTTGTACCAAATGACTATTCACATGCAGAGCTGGAGGGTTCTGGTCAGACCGAAGGACAGGGAGCTCCTGGACGCAGCGGTGGGAGAAGTCAGGCGACTGTACGCGAGGACTAGGGCGGAGGTGGACAGCCCTGCATGAGGAGGATGATCCAGCACACCAATTATCTTAGGTTAGGGTTTGGTTGCGCCTTCTGGCTCCTTCTTGTGCGTGTCGTCTTGTGAACCGGGTGTGGTCGGTCTCTTCGAATTTGTGTTTCATGTGTGTGTAAGCGGCGTTGTAACCTGACATTTGTTTCATGCCGTTTGGGGCTTTATATATAAAGCCGGGCCTAGAGGCATTCCCTTAAAAAAAAAGAACTTCAGATAGAGCCTCAGACATAATTGAGCCGATAATGGGGCTTTTAGTGGCCATTCACATCTGACTGTTACCTAGCGCCACATTGGCCCGATAGGTCAGAAAGACGGTGATTTCTTGCGGCAAAAAGGCATGGTTTTCTTGAAAACGTTGTTCCAGTTACGAGTTTTTTTTTGTAGCAATTAACTCATGGATGGGATGGGAGCATCTAAAAACTGTCCCTCATTTTTCTCTTGCAATCATCAACATTATTGAGCCAACGTGTTGACCGCGCATTCGCTAGCCACAAACTAGTAGAGTTGCCAGACCTCCCATTTCTGGCTCTGGAGCTTACTGCGTGCTGTACTGCTGTAGCAACTTTACCCACCACCTTTGCCCAAAACGTTCAAAGCCACGTTGGGGACGCAGAAGGGTGCTGGTCTCTCGGTCTCTCCGCGGCGAACGCAGGCGGCGGCGGACCGGCGCGGCAGCGATCAATGGACGGGTTCACCCCAGGTAACCAGCCACATCCCGATTGTTCTTGGCTCCTGGCCAACGGAGGACGGAGCGGTGTATATCTTGTTGGTTTTGCTCCACCACAGGGGAAGAAAAATGTTTCCTTTTCTGGAAAAAAATCCACTCTTTCATAGATCGATGTCCTTTCTTGATCCGATCTGTGGTCCGTTTACCAGGCCGGAGCGGCGGCGCCGCCGGCGGTGGCTGCTGCGAGATGGGCGACTGCGACAGCTGCGCTATGTGGAGGGAGCACTACTACTGGAACCACATGAGCGACGAAAAGAAGCAGTTCCTCGTCGTGGCTTCCGGCGATTTCAGCCACAGCTTGGTGAGGCATATTAACTGATTGCCTTTTTTCCTCTCGCTTTGTTTGATTCAGGTTTTGTGAACTGCCGCCGTTGATTCTGATGTTGCTGGTAGAAAAAAGATTATACTGGGGTTTTCTGTGCGTGTTAGGGCAGCGTGTACACACGCACACAGATCCAACAGAGGAACTCTGTCACACACGCACGAAGAGGATGAAGAACACAGAGATTTTTTTTCCTTTAGCTTTGGGAAGCCTTCCTTTTCATTTTTAGCAGCTCTCCGCTTTCTTGGATACACCACGGTCATACGCCCACAGTGCACCCTAGCATGGTTGCTACATCAAGTTGCAACGCAATGCTTACACTGTTGACAGTTGCTTATACAATTGCAACCTGATAACTTCACATTTCACAAGTATGCTACACAAATTAAGATGATATGGATATCTGGGCCTGGTACTCTAGGACAGCCATTGATATGATATTTGGGTCTAAGGTTGTACCAGTAGTTTATTATAATCTTGTTATTAGGAGATAATAATGTAGCCAGGTCATGCTGTGGGCCATCTAGGGTTTTAATAGAGTCAGTTTGACTTGGGCCTGTCCAAGTCGAACTAGGTTAGGCCCAACAAGGGGGCCGGCCGGCCACCTCTCCCTCTCATATAAGGAGATGGCACGGCTAGGGTTTAGGATAGAACAAGTTTAGTCTCAAGATTAGGGTTTTCCCTATAGCGTGTAATCACGTGTATCATCCCTCTGGGGGTACGGCGCTGCCGTTATCTATTATATCCGCTGCGAAGGTTCTTGTGTTCATCAAGGATTGTCTAGCTCTTGGTTTGAGGCGTATCGTTCATCGATCCGTTGCTTGCTGGATTCGTTCCCTCTTCTCCAGGCTGCGTTCATCGCGTTGTTGGGAGGATTCTCTACCCCAGGTTCTCGTTGTGAAAGATCGGGCATCAATCTAGGTGGATCGGCTTGGATCTACCGTATCATGTGGTATCAGCTTTCTGGGTTGCTCACGGCGAGGTTTTGTTGATCGATCTCTTTGGATCGGTTTGCTGCGGAGAAGATTGGCTCTAAGATCGGAGGAGTTCGACTCTCGGTCGAAGGAGGTTGGTTGGAGGAAGTTTGGCATTGTTTGGTGGAGTTTGGAGGTCATCCATGGCTGTTTCGGAGGTCAAAATCGCGAAAAATCGCGACCAGAATCGGGAAGAAGACGAAAATTCGCGACCAGGAAAAATCTCCTCGGAAATCCGGTCAACCGGGCCAGTGACCGGGCAGCCTGGCGTAAACTCCGGTCCAACCGGGCCAGTGACCGGGCGTCCTGGCGTAAACTCCGGTCCAACCGGGCCAGTGACCGGGCAGCCTGGCGTAAAATCCGGTCAACCGGGCTGCAAACCGGGAAGTTCGCAAATTCGCCAATTTCCGGTTTTGCTCCGGTACGAGGCAGCCGATCCGGTTGGCGACCGGTCAACCGGGCCAGTGACCGGACTGGCCGGTCTGGAGGCCGGTCCAACCGGGCCCTGGGCCGGGACGGCGTCTGTTCCTGCGGTTGTTTCTCCGGCGGTTTCTCCTGCTACTGCGGTTGCTTCTTCAGCAATACTAGCTACTGATGCTCCTGTTTTTCCGGCGATGCTCCTTGATGCTACTACTGTTGTTGCTTCCTTTGGAGACGATGTGCGTGGCATACGGTGTTCACGTGGCACGAAATCCGGTGATGTTTTCAATGATTACCTTGATATCCGCCGTTGGGAGGACGTACCGCATTCTGTGTCAGGACTACAGTGGTATTTACGTCGTTCCGCGACAAGTGAGCAGTACGAGGATTGGGAGAAGTACATGGAGTTGGGTTTCCAACGATGTCGTCGCTACAAAGGGAAGTTCACTGGGTATGATGCCTGTCTTCTAGCTCACAGGCGTGTGGATGCCGAGTTGGACATATATTGGTATGATGCCGTTGATAGAAGCGAGTATGCTTATACTTGGGCGGACTTCAAAAAATTTCTTCGTGGTGGTTTCGGGTTACCATTGAAGGATCATAAGCAGTCATCCGGAGTTGGGCATGCATTGAAGGAAGTGGACAAGTGCCTGACGGAGGTACAGAAGGCAGTGGACAAGTGCATCATTACTAGTAAGAAGATTGTTCCACTACCAACAATCACTAAGGTTGAGGTGAAATCTTCAGAGGAGAGGAAACCTGGCTCTGATACCAAGAGCACTACTGTGACTGTTGAGGAGGATGTACCATTGAGCGGGCTGAATATGCAACTCAAGAAGGTACAAGATGATGCTTGCAAGACAGCTTGACAAGGTTCAGCGGTGGAGTTTGTTTCAGACTCAGTGCTATATCAAGGGCAAGGCTTGCAAGTTGATGATTGATGGTGGAAGCTGTACTAATGGCATTAGCAAGGCGATGGTGACAGCGTTGGGGTTGTCTACATGGCGTCTTCCTGAACCTAAACGTCTTGAGTGGTTGAATAGCTGTGGTATGCTGAAGATTACTCACAAGGTGCGTGTGCCATTTACAGTTGATGATTATGTTGATGAGATCGATTGCGATGTGTTGCCATTGGAGGTGTGTGGATTGCTACTTGGGCGTCCTTGGCAGTATGATCGTAATGTGACACATGCTGGGCGAGCAAATACATATTCTTTTATGCATGTTGGCAAACAGCGGACTTTGAAGCCTATGGGTGATGATCATATCAAGTCCGATGTGGAGTTAGTGGTGCGTAAAGAGAAGTTGCACAAACCTAAAGTGCAGCAAGAGGTGCATGATGTTCCGAGCATTGATGTTGGTGATGTTTCAGCCAAGCCTGTAGATGACAAGCAAGTTCTTGTTGGTGACAAGCCGGATGAAGTTACACTTGTTGTTGATGTGGATATTGCAGCATGTGCTACAGTACCAGTTTGTGTTGATGCTCGTATGCAGACTGATGATGTTTGTGCTGATGATGTTCCAGTACATATGGCGCAGATGCGCGTGGGAGGAGTGGGAGGCGAGAAGGTTATAGAAGCCAGTGCTGATGGTGTTTCAGCCCGGTGCCAGGACCGGTCGACCGGCTCCAGGACCGGCCGGGCCGGTCAACCGCCCGGTCAACCAGCGCCTAGACCGGCTGTGGTCGAGCGCGTCAGTGGAGACAGTGGGCAGCGGCACTACCGTGCTAGGAGTACTGCAGTCCAGTTTTCTGCGACACCGCGGATGCATCGAGGCAAGGATGGACGTGTGAGACATCTATGTGGCCCAGGAATTACACATCTTGTGCAGGGTCATATGCAGCGACACAAGGGTCCATCAATACCTCGTAATAAGAAGGAATTGGCGCCAAAGGCCAAGCTCATGTGGAGAAGAAAGGAGGCGCCAAGTGCTGTATCAAGTCGAGAAGGCCGCGAGGGAGGATGTGGTGTGGAAGGCAAGCAAGACTTGAGGACGGCGAGGACGTGTCATGTTCATATCACGTCACCTTTTTCCAGAAGACCCTCACGCGTTGGGGACAACGCTTCTTGAAGAAGGGGAGAGATGATATGGATATCCGGGCCTGGTACTCTAGGACAGCCATTGATATGATATTTGGGTCTAAGGTTGTACCAGTAGTTTATTATAATCTTGTTATTAGGAGATAATAATGTAGCCAGGTCATGCTGTGGGCCATCTAGGGTTTTAATAGAGTCAGTTTGACTTGGGCCTGTCCAAGTCGAACTAGGTTAGGCCCAACAAGGGGGCCGGCCGGCCACCTCTCCCTCTCATATAAGGAGGTGGGGCGGCTAGGGTTTAGGGTAGAACAAGTTTAGTCTCAAGATTAGGGTTTCCCTATAGCGTGTAATCACGTGTATCATCCCTCCGGGGGTACGGCGCTGCCGTTATCTATTATATCCGCTGCGAAGGTTCTTGTGTTCATCAAGGATTGTCTAGCTCTTGGTTTGAGGCGTATCGTTCATCGATCCGTTGCTTGCTGGATTCGTTCCCTCTTCTCCAGGCTGCGTTCATCGCGTTGTTGGGAGGATTCTCTACCCCAGGTTCTCGTTGTGAAAGATCGGGCATCAATCTAGGTGGATCGGCTTGGATCTACCGTATCATAAGCTATACTTCATCAGCTTATTTTAGTTACAAGCAAAAGGTTACAGTATTGCAATGTTAGTTTCAATACTAGCTACATTACGCGATGAAGTACTTATATATATTTGCCAAGAATCTTTGGTATTAGTAAAGTTGTTTCAGGATATGTTTCCTAGAAAGAATTGCTTGAGACCACACAGAGGGGTAAGCAGCAAAACACATTGTTAGAGGGAACTGAGTATGTAACTCTTTACGGAGATAATTAGTACACTGCTGGTATACTACCATGAGTGTACTATTCCTCTCTATGGTGTCACTGAAGAAAAAGAGAGAGATGTTGTTTCAAATGGTACGGCACCAAGATATATTGATAGCCAAGCCTTATTGATTAGATTAGAGGGGTGTGCTTAGTTTCTTATTGCAATTCCAATTTCATTCTTAGCAATGTTGTACGATGTATTATTGATATTATCTGAGGATGATTGGCACGTAGATAATATATTTGTTTCAGGATATTTAAGAAATGCTTCAGAACATAGGTAGCACGTAGCAGGAAAACACTTTGTTGGAGGGAAAATTAATGCGTATGAAACTCTGTATGGAGATAATTAGTACACTGCTTTTGTACTACCTTGAGTGTGCTATTAATGTTCCCAAAAAATGATATTTGGTAACTCTTGTCATTTCAGCCCAAACTTCTCTTGCTCAGCCCATAAACTGTGTTCCAAATATATGATTTTTATTGTTTGTTTCCCACGTCCTTTGGTAGTCATGCAATCTGAATTGTGTCTACATTTCCTGCAAATAGCATGAAGCTCACTGCCTAGAAACGGTGGAACTCATGAATCTAACCAACATGTATCTTCTTCCTTTACCTTCAACAGCGCATACCGCAGGAGGTTGGAAGCCACCTGAGGAACATGATCCCAGAATCTGAGCTTGTCAAACTAGAAGCTCCCAATGGCCGTTTGTACCCCGTTGAAGTTAGTAGGGAACTTGGCGCTATAGTTCTTAGGTCTGGATGGAATGACTTTGCGAATGCGCATCACATAGAAGAAAATAACTCAATTCTGTTTGTGTACCGTGGGAACTCCAGCTTTAAGGTTAATGTATTCAATTCAGTCGGTCACGAGAAGTACTTGTCCTGTTCTAAACCACCATCTGGGATATTTGAAGCAGTTCCTCCTCGTGCTCCTTGTGCTCTTCATGTTGTGAAAGGTAGGTTAACCAGAATCTTCAAGTCAAAATATTGATTTTGCTTTGCTTTTGTGATGATTCTAACAATATACTTGGTGTGCAGAAGAAGCTGTGCCTAACCCAGGACATGTTCAGACCTCAACTGACTTTGATTATACCATGTTACCCGGGTGCTGTCTAACGAAGGCACAAGATGAGAAAGTACTACAAATGGCTAACACCATGAGGTCTGAGATTCCTCTGTATGTGGCAGTCATGAACAAGAGCAATGTCAGCTTGAAGAACTGCTATGTTGTAAGTTGTATTTATCACCAGATCATTTCTTGGTTATGTTAGTTACTCCAATTCATAGGACCAGCTCCTGATGGTCAAGATTTCATCTTCTTAGCCTTATCATTTTTTTTCTTGCAGTACATACCACTGAAACTTGTGGACAATTTCAAAGAAGAGAGGACTAAAGATATTGTTCAGCTTCAAGGCCCTGACAAAACTGTATGTGCTGTGGGAGCAAGCAAGCACACTGATGATCTAATAGTCCTAAACTCTGGGTGGAATACTTTCGTAGCTTCTCAGCGCATACAAGAGAATGACCTCCTCATTTTCAGAAGTAAGGAGAAAAGTCGCATGGAAGTTCTCATCCTTGACCAAAGCGGTCGTGGGAAAACATCTCCATGTTCTGTTGTGGAAAATCGTTCTTCCAATGACCAGGAAATGTTTGACGATTCAGTGCAAATTGTTAGCCCACCCCCGCCTCAGATTATTGACTTGACCAGTTCTGATGATGAAGATGTCATCGTGCGAGAAGGCGCGAAAGAACCTTGCAGGGTGCAAAAGCGGGTGACACGTAGTTGTACAAAAACCCAAAACATGGCTTCAACACCCTCCCCTTCTCCAAAATCAGGTAATCCTATTCTTGTTGCATATGCATTCTTTTTTTTATATTGCCATATATTCAAATGAATTCTGGTCATTCTGTGCCTAAAGAGAGTATGGTGCTGTTTTCAGGATATGGAGCTCGCAAGCCGTATGATCGGGCATCTGTGAAGCTTGGAGTTGGTTCAGAACCTTTGGGCAACCTCCAGGGGCATTCCTGTCGCCCCTACATTTTAGGCCGGCGGGTAACTCTACCTTTCCAACTGGAGAAGAAAGTTGAGGAGAAGCTCCAATCAATTCGATGTGAAGTTCCTGTTTTTGTGAAAGTGATGACCACTACAAATGTTCATGCCACTCCCCCCCACAGCCCATGTGAAATGGTGAGGCTACACACTCTTTTTTTTCTACACCTGCAAATATGGAAGAGGTTCTCTTGTTTGTACTCCGTCCATTTCATAATTCTTGCCGTGATTGTAGTTCAAATTTCAGTTAAAATCACGACAAGAATTATGGAACGGAGGGAGTAGTTCTTTACTGATTCTGTAATGAAGTCTCGATGCTGCCTTGGTATTATATTTCTGGTCAGTTTATTTACCATTGATCTGAATCTCAAGAATTTACCAAACATCTTGAAACTCTTTGGATAGGTTTTCTGCATGGAGTATGCTTCCGCGTATCTCCCAGACAAGACACAGCCACTCCTCCTCCAGCTGGACGTCGGGGGTAAGCAGTGGCCTGCCATGTTGAGAGTTAAGAGTAACAAGTGGCGGGTTTATCCCGGCTGGATGGAGTTCGCCGTGGACAACCAGCTGAAGGCAGGAGACGTCTGCCTCTTCCATTTGGCAAGCAGTAACAATGGAAGCCTCACGATGATGGTCCATCTGGTTCGCAAGTCGGAACTGGAGCAGTAGCTCTCGAGCCATGCCGTGGCTACCCTATCTGTTATATTGTCCTGTAACGTGGCTTTGACTCTCTGAAACCCTGCCCGTGAGATGAGAGAGAAAATTGCTGAATAACTTGGTGTGAATTTGTTTAGGTTATCCGTGTTTGTTGAACGACTCTCCCTTGTAGTGCTATCTAAAGGGAATATTTGGGGAAAGACTGAACCCTATTCGACCTCTAGTATGCTGGTTATTTCTTGTTGAGACATATTTTGTCTTGTCGCTGATTAGGTTGCGTCCAGCAATGTATGGTCTACCAAGAAACATTTGAGCCAACAATTTCCAAACTGCTGTAGCGCTGTGACGCTGCCATATGCAATCTGGGGGGAATTATGGCCACAATGGTATCACCGTCACCTCGTCCCCAGCCCCAGTACTGATATTTGGGCTGTAGATGAAACACGCCACGCGCATACTGTCATCACCGGCTTGTGGTCGAAAGCTGGCCATTTCCACGGGTATGCAACGGTTGTTAAATCTTCAGAAGGCAAGCTACAATCACAATGCAAATGCAGAGCGAGAGGCGTCCAAAGAGGTGGTCTAAGTTTATCCTGCTTTATCTGCCAAGTTTTTTTTTTTTTTTTGAGGAATGCATAATTTTTGGTTTGTAGATTACTCATCTCGGCTACATTTACCTCAAAAGAAGAACCTCTGCCACATAAGGCGGTTAGTTCTCAGTCGATTCCATGTACAGAGCATTGATTCAACCTATATTGATTCAACCTATACAACTCATAGTTAACACTGAAACTTTAGAAAATGAAGATACCTCTAAAAATAAAGATTTTTTTATGGTCGTCGTAAGGTTATCATTATAAAAGACAATCTTATTAAGTGTAATTGGCAAGGAAGTAAGCGTGTGTCTTCTAGCACCATGATGAGACAATAGATCATCTTTTCGAGACAATAGATCATCTATTCTTTCAATGTCATTTTGCGAGATCTATATTGTCAATCATCCAAATAGGTTCTACCTTATACCCACCACGAAGTGTTGCCAATATTTTTGTCAATTGGCTTAATGGGATGGATCAAAGGTTTAAAGTGCTTATTAGGGTGGCAGCGTTTGCCGCTATTTGGTCGCTTTGGCTATGTAGAAATGATGTTATTTTTAATGCAAAAAAATTGCTCCCTTATATAGGTGATCTACCGGTGCAGTACTTTACTCCGTTCATGCTCATCTCTTCAGCATATGAAGAACCGTGACCTGTTTATGGAGGTTTCTACGTGGTTAGAGGAAACAACGAGGGATTTTATTATCCAACATAGGTGGCAACATAATCTCAGGATTGGACCACCATCCTCTTAGACATCGATGCAGCATCATGATGATTTTTTTGGCAATTGGCTTAATGGGATGAATCAAAGGTTTAAAGTCCTTATTAGGGTGGCAGTGTTTGCCGTTATTTGGTCGCTTTGGCTATGTAGAAATGATGTTATTTTTAATGCAAAAATTGCTCTCTTATACAGGTCATCTACCGGTGTAATACTTTACTCCGTTCATGCTCATCTCTTCAGCATATGAAGAATCGTGACCTGTTTATGGAGGTTTCTGCGTGGTTAGAGGAAATGGCGAGGGATTTTATTATCCAACATAGGTGGCAGCATAATCTCAGGATTGGACCACCATCCTCTTAGACATCGATGCAGCATCATGATGATCATTGTGTCAAATTTTCTTTTTACATTTTGGATAGTGTACGGATGTGTGTATCGTTGTTACGCAGAGGACGGGTGTAATGCTTGAAACTTTTGATTAATAAAATCACACTTTATCGGTAAAAACATACGATGGTTAGCCCAATAAAATAGAGGAATTTCATGGATGTGGGAAGGTGATTCCTACATGAAGCTCGCTGTGTCCGTTGGTGCCAGGAAGAACTTAGGGTTTAGGGGTAGGGTGCGGGAAGGTCACCGACGATGAGAACGTAAGGTTTGAGGGTGCTGGGAGGGTTCGTTGTTGCCATAAATGGGAGGGGGTGTAACAACCCCGGTTTTAGAACAAACGCGGGGTAGATTTAGGATTGAGGTTTGTCTCTCGCTGCAACTAGGTGTGGCGAGAGTGCGATGAATTTCAACATGACCTCTTTTGATACTAGGGTTTTGGAAGGGAGATGAATTTGAAATGATATTCAAATTTGAAATTTGAAAGTACTATAATAAATAGATGGATATGAAAAAAAATCATTACATAAAAAAGAAATATGAATACACAATTGGAATTCTAATACATAATTAATTCAAGTCAATAATTGAATTACAAGTAAAGTTCAATAGAGAAACTTGAGCTTTATTGATAAAAAACACATTTACATTGTCTTTACAATATTCTTTATATACAAGAAAGAATATAAAATAAAAAAACAAGATTACAAGAAAGTAGAATCCTTATCAAAACTACTTCTTGATCAACATGATCTTGATCTTCTTCTGATTCCCTGCAAAAAAATCAAAAAACAACAAAAACAGTAATTGAACAAGTGGTGATGCCACTTGGACATCAAAATTTAGTCACCACAATGATAATCATCAAACTGACAAGCTCATCCAGTGACTCTGCCCCTCCAACCAAAGCAGCATAGTCACTGTGTGACTCACCACACAGGCTGGGTGTAGCACACACACATACACACACAACACCCACATAGGGTGTGTTGTCAACCAGGCAAGGGCACACCCTTTGCTATAAATAGAACAATACACCTTTCCAACAATGCATCGACACACACCGGAGCCCCAACAGCAGCAACATTAGTCCATCCAGAACCACTAGTTCATCCAATTCATCAATGAACCCTCGCCAAAAATCAAACCATGGTACCCGAGGCAAGATCAAGCCAGCTGCTAGGAGGAGAAGGACGGGCTGATCAAGATCAAACCTCTACATCAACAAAATGTTTTGTCTAGGAGCTAGAACAAGGTATACCAGATACCTGGAATAGATATGGAATAGATCCTATGATCTATTCCATATCACAGCACAACCAATAAAATGCATCCACAATATAAGCTGATAAAAATGGATTTTATCATCATTTGGTTCCACACATGAAAACTGGCACTTTATATAATGATACAAGCCATAAGAACTATTATGCTTAAGCAAAAGCACAACAAATATGTTCCTAAGAGCAAGCTCCAAATGTTCCTTAAGTAGAGCACCTAGTTTAATTGGAAGAAAACCATCAGATTGATGTATATGGTATGATTGAATCACAACGGATATTTTGTTTTCAACATCAAAGTATAGCAGTGACAATCAAAAGAGATCACCTACTTATTAGAAGCCACCTTCCAAATCTTTGTGCACAGGTTATAGAGAGCATAATGGCGGTAGCAAGAACTGCTACTGCAGTTCACTGTCTCTAAATACCCTAACTGTAATCAACCCACAAGAGCCGATTTAATCATCACCATAACAGTTCATATCAAGGCAAGCACAACACCGAGATTAAGCATCATCATGTCATTGCTAATAGTGCAAACAATAACATGAAATCTTACTAGGGCCACGGCTCTAGCATAGGCACTCATGACTATTCATGCTCTAATTAACATGAAATTCCTCTGCAAATAAATCAAGCAAGAATTCATTCACTGTGTTTGAGCAGCACAACTAAAAGCCTATACATAAACCAGGCCAAGCTAGCCAGGCTACTGCAATCATGCATAGAATCACATTGATAATCCAATGGCAGGAGTCAAGTCCATACCATGACCAGGGACCTTGATCAAGATCTAGTCAACCCCCGAATCACACAGAAAATGCAAGCAAGCTAGGTGTTGCAAGCACACACAGAGATAGGAATAACCAGAGGCAAGAACCAACAACATACAACAATTAGGAGCCTATAGGAAACCCTGTAAGATCAATCGATCAGGCAGGGAGCAAGCCATGAGCTAGAGAGAGGAAGAGAGGCACACAGAGAGGAGGCGGGAACCCTTACCAACGCCTGGCAGCAGAAGCCACTGCATGGTGAGGAAGGTCTCACGTGGCCGCGACAACTGCAAGCCAGAGGAAGGGCTCATGTTATGCCGGCGAAACCACCCATGAGCAACAGCAGTCAGCAATGCCAGGGAGTGGCGGCACAGGGGAGGGAACGATGGCGCCACATGCGCCAAGCCACACCCCAGAGTGACCACCAGCACCACATAATCGCGTCCAGCTCACCGTGCAAGCAGGAGCGGCGAGGTGGCGGCGGAGCAACCGCGACATCAAAACCCTAAGATAGGGTTAGGGTTGCGCGAGCGCTAGAGAGGAGGATTCTGGTGAATCCACGTGGATAGAAAGAAGCAGCATCGTTGAGTGCATTGAACGCCACCCATGGCAATGGCTAGAGCGGCCGAAATCGTCCAAAGCGAGGCGGCGACGGTGGAGGCGACACAGAATCGCCGGAGCATGGGGCGGATTAGGGTTAGGGTTCGCGAGCGGGTGCGGGAGTGGAGGGGCCGGTCGGACCGACCGACTCGGTCGGGTTTGGTCTAACCATACCACGCCCTGACTAGTGGGCTAACCCTAGGGGCATTTCAGTCCTTTCCTTACAAATTTTAATTCCTTAAATCCTAAAAATGAAAATAGGTCCAAATTGAACTCTAAAAATCCAATAAAAATAAGAATAATACATTAAAAACATGCCTTATCTCATAACCTAAATTGAAGAATATTGTCAAATATAATTTTTGAAAAGTGATTTTAAAAAACCCTAATTCAAATTTTAAATACCTAAATGAAGGTATTTCTTAAAATAAAATTGAGGAATAATTAGTTATTTCCATGATTTTTTTTAAATAAAATTCTTTCAAAACTAGTTCATATTACTTAAGTAATTCATTTTCTAAAAAAAGAATTATAATGGTTTTTGAATAAGACTTCTATGTTAAATCTTAAACCTTTAAAAATCACTAATAAGATCTTAATAACAAAACAAAACTTAAAGATGTATCAAACATCAAGTTTGAAAACCAACACTCATCGGGGAAGGGTTTAAAAAAACACAATCCACAAAGCATGCATCATTTGAATATTTAAATATTGTCCTTAACGAACAATGATGCTTCTTTTCAGAACCCGAGGTCTAGGTTCCATCCAAACTCTCAAACTGCATTATATATCTCGCAGTCTCCAGGCAAGTTCACCACTTGCTCATGCATTTGATTACTTTATATCATTTACTTGGAAAGAAATATACTTATCACTCATGCATTGAAAATAAAATGTTACTTTTCCAATTATGAATATGACTATGTGGTGGGCAATGGAACCATGGTTTGAGATGATGGTGGAGGTTCCATTGCAAGGGTTCTATACATCTAGGACTAATAACCAATGCCGTACATTTTGCATTAACCATAAAATCTTTAATGGGACGGAGAAGTCATCTGTACATTTTTCCTTCCGCATATCAACGGACCTGATAGAGCCTGGATGTGTGTTTGTGAACACACAGTAGTTTGGGATGGACTTAATCTCCCATCCACCTGGATGAAGGGCGCTCTACCGTCTATGATGGATTGTCCATAGCATATCGCGGGTAAAGACGTATGAACGGAAGATGTCTACCGGGGATATATGAGTGCGACAAAAGGGTGGGTATGCGGTGTCGCGGAGAATGACATTGATTGGCTTGGATCTTATACTGGGCCTCACACCAAGGAAGTGTGGATGGGAAGGTACGCCCGGTTGGCAACAAGGATAAGTTCTCTTATGAGAAAAGTAACGCACCTCTACAAAGTGTATCAAATTGTGGCTTGTCACTCGTTGTTCCGGGAAGGGAACTACGAACGTGGCAGGAAAGGAACTCCATGAAGTTCTGGTCAATCTGTGAAGACTGGCGAGCATAGTTTTCTGAATAAAATAAACCTTTTGAAGAATTTTTTTCAAAACATTCATTGACCTGAGATCCCCTGATCAACGGTCGTAGCTAGTGCATCAAACACCTTTTCTTTTGAACTTGTTGAGTACCTCTGAACCCACCTTTCCTTCTAAACCCTTGCTAGACTGTTAGACTGAAGAGGAGGCCTACACCGGAGCATCTGAAGGCGAGTACGAGGTGGTCTATGAGGAGCCAGACCTGTCCGGAGGTGTCGAAGGAGTAGACTATGGGATAGTCTACGGAACTGAAGAAGTGGAGGTGGAGGAGTAGAGTCCTCGAGTAGTCGTAGATAAGTCGAGCATCCTAGTGACTTACCTAAATAAACTGTTGAGCTCTTAAGATGTTTACTTTAATGGTTTCATTAGTTGGTAGGTTACATCAAGTAGAGTTGGAGTCTATGTGGTGTTCTCGAGGGACCTATGAGAATACCGAAGATTTTGTGCACTTATTGAAAGGATCGTATGCCGCACCTAGAGGGGGGGTGAATAGTTGCTAACCAGTTTTTAGTTCTTTTTCAATTTAGGCTAGACACAAAGGTAAATTCTCTAGATATGCAACTAGGTGAATTTACCTATATGACAAGGTCAACGACTAAGCAAAATATAGCTACGCAATATATAGGGGAGATAATAGGATAGAGGTAACCGAGAGTGGAGCACGCGGAGACACGGAGTTGATTCCGGTAGTTCCCTTCCTTTGCAAGAAGGTACGTCTACGTTTGGAGGAGTGTGGTTGCTGCGAAAGCCAAACCAACGCCACGAAGGCTTCACTCAGGTCTCCGGTGAGCAACGCCACGAAGGCCTAGCCCACTTCCACTAAGGGATTTCCTCGAGGCGGAAACCGGGCCTTTACAAGGTTCTTGGGGCACACATCCACAACCAAAATGGAGGCTCCTGATGACCCACAAGTATAGGGGGTGTATCGTAGTACTTTCGATAAATAAGAGTGTCGAACCCAACGAGGAGCAGAAGGTGTTGACAAGCAGTTTCGATGAAGGATTCACTGTAAATGCTCACAGACAAGTTTTCAGGAGGTTTTGATATAGCAGATAAATAAAATACAAGTAAGTAAAATACGAGAATAATAATTGCAGCAGTGGCCCAATCCTTTTTAGCACAAAGGATAAGCCGGTTTGTTTACTTATGATGACCAAATGTTCTTGAGGACACACGGGAATTTAGTCTAG
Organism: Lolium rigidum; assembly: GCF_022539505.1. Classification (NCBI taxonomy): domain Eukaryota; kingdom Viridiplantae; phylum Streptophyta; class Magnoliopsida; order Poales; family Poaceae; genus Lolium; species Lolium rigidum. The sequence goes on from NC_061508.1 coordinate 90,061,192, forward strand.
TGCTTTCACTTCATATAGTTGATTAATTTTCATTGTTTTGATAAGTGTTGTGTCGGTGAACCTATGCTAATGCACCGCCCTTCCTAGGACTAATACATACTTGTGATTAAACCCCTTGCAAGCATCCGCAAATACAAGAAAGTAATTAAGATAAATCTAACCACGACCTTAAACTGCGAGATCCCTGCTATCCCTCATGCATCGATATACCAATGGGGGTTCGGGTTGCTCGTCACTCCGGCAACCCCACAATTAGCAAACGAATACAAGATGCATTCCCCTAGGCCCATAAAGGTGAAGTGTCATGTAGTCGACGTTCACATGACACCACTAGAAGAATAACACCACAACTTAAATATCAAACCATTAAATATTACTCAACATAGTTCACTACTAACATTTAGACTTCACCCATGTCCTCAAGAACTAAACGAACTACTCACAAGACATCATATGGAACATGATCAGGGGTGATATGATGATGGATAACAATCTGAACATAAACCTTGATTCAACGGTTTCACTCAATAGCATCAATAACAAGGAGTAATCAACACCGGGAGAGTTTCCCCTATGAAATACTCAAGATTCAACCCTAGATGTTACAGCGGAGACGAGGTGCAGCGGTGGAGATGACGGTGTCGGTGGTGGAGATGATGATGATGATGATCCCAATGAAGTCCAGCTCGATGACGATGACGATGGCGACGATTTCCCCCCTCCGGGAGGGAATTTCCCCGGCAGATTTCGCACTCGCCGGAGAGCTCTTTTCTCTCTGGTGTTTTCCGCCTCGAGGAGGCGGCGATGACTATCCTCGATGTCCCCCCGCACCTTAGGGTTTCTAGCAGATGAAGTACGCGAAAGGGCGATGGCTGAGGGGGTCGTGGGCCCCCTCCCCACGTGGCGGCACGCCGGCATTGGTGGCCGCACCGGCCCATGGGGAGGTCCCATGGCGGCCCTCCTCGGCCTCCCCTTTTGGCTGGCTCCGTCATCTGGAAAAATAGGAGCTTCGGTATATTTTCCGTCAATTTTTGATCTTCAGAAATATTGTATCCTGACGGTGCTTTTTCCAGCAGATTTGACTCCGGTGAGTAATTCTCCAATAATCATGAAACATCCAAAATAGGTGAAATAACATAAGTATCATCTCTAAATATGAAATATATCAATGAATAACAGTAAATTATGATATAAAATAGTGATGCAAAATGGACGTATCAACTCCCCCCAAGCTTAGACCTCGCTTGTCCCCAAGCGAAACTGAACTCGGTAAACAAGACCACATGTTTATGGAGTGAAGAGTCGATAAATAAAATACGGACAAGAAGCATCACATTTATTAATTCACACAATTCATTCTAGTAAACAACTTCCTCATATAACTCAACTTGAAACAAGTAAAGGGAAATCACAAATAAAGGTGCATAGAAAATCATAATTGGTGATGGCAAACTTCGTTCTTGGTCAAAGAACAATTAACAGATTGTACTTATCTTTCGAGCAGAGCCTTTATATTAGAGCTTATATGGCAGAACTTACATGCTCAATCATAACAACCTCCTCATAATCATTGATAACCTTCAAAGTCATATTCATTCAGATAAAATTTTGTACCAAACAAGGAAGAATAAACACTACAAGAAAAGTTCTGATAGACAACGTCTCAAAATCGTCCGCTAAGGGGTATTTTTCGTCGCCCATGGGCCTAACCCGACGATATGGGTTCTGTTGTGGAAACTGCGTCGAGGCAAAGTCCAACGACGTTTTTTTCGGTCCGTCGCGCTTGGGCGCCCTTCCGCCACGGAAAATCGGACCGTTGCGCAAGTGTTTCGGGAGCCCGTTGACTGCTGACGTCATGCAAACTGACACGTGGCAGACGCCGTTAACTGGCAGTTAACGGCGTTAACCGGCTGAAACCCCGTGGTAGATGGTAGGCCCACACGAGGCCTACCACGTCTTAAGCGGGCCGGGCCAGCTGACATAGTTTGATCGGTCAACTATATAGCTGGGCTGACCCATTAGTTACGTGGGCCGGGCCTAACCTCTAAGGTTGACTGGTCAAAACTTAAATGGGCCGGCCCATTTAACATGTGGGGTCCACCTTACAGCCTATCGGGCCGGCCCAAGAAGCAAGTGGGCCGGGCCGAAACACGAGTGGGTCCCACTTTCCGTTAAAGGGCCGGCCCATTTAGTGTGTGGGGTCCACCGTGTAGCAAGTGGGCCGGCCCAAAAACACAGGTGGGTCCCACTTTCCGGTTAAAGGGTCGGCCCATTTAGTATGTGGGGTCCACCATATAGCAAGTGGGCCGGCCCAACAAGATAGTGGGCGGGCCAAAAACACAGGTGGGTCCCACTTTCTCGTTAAAGGGCCGGCCCATTTGGTGTGTGGGGTCCACCATATAGCAAGTGGGCCGGCCCAACAAGATAGTGGGCCGGGCCAAAAGCACGAGTGGGTCCCACCTTCCGTTAAAAGGCCGGCCCATTTAGTATGTGGGGTCCACCATATAGCAAGTGGGCCGGCCCAACAAGATAGTGGGCGGGCCAAAAACCCATGTGGGTCCCACCTTCTTGTTAAAGGGCCGGCCCATTTAGTATGTGGGGTCCACCATATAGCAAGTGGGCCGGCCCAACAAGATAGTGGGCCGGGCCAAAAGCACATGTGGGTCCCACCTTTCTGTTAAAGGGCCGGCCCATTTACCATGTGGGACCACCATATACCAAATGGGCTGGCCCAACAAGATAGTGGGCCGGCCCAATAAGCATGTGGATCCCACTATCGTGTAACCGGGCCGGCCTACTAAAGAAGTGGGCCGGCCCAAAATGAAAGTGGGTCGGCCCAATCTGTTGTAGTGCCCTACTTGTTTGACTAGTCAACATGCATTAAATTTCATGAGCCTAAAATCTGATATCAATGATACACACAATTACATACACAAATAAAAAAAGTAGGAAAATTACAAGGCAATTCATGTGCCCAAATAAAAAAAATTACATAGAATCATTGAGGACTTCTATTAGCATCATCAATAACACGTTGACATTTGGCAATCGCTTTGATTGAATCTTGTGTACTCTTTGTCAACATATCAGCTACGGATCTTAAAGCAAGCAATACCATGTCTTTTATAAAGTACGGCCTTGAGATATTTCTTGTTTGATGAAAGCAAAGGTCTAGGTTGACGGCTATGAGAAGATGCATCGAAGAAATATCGAAGTTTTTGTGGGCCTCACTTCTAATGAAGATTGCTTCATCAAAGCGCATTCGATAATAATGCAAAAAGAGTTAAACGATGAACTATGCAAACATTTATTATGCAATGTAGATATAAGATAATAACTAGTTGCATAAATAAGACAATGTATGGAACTTGTACTAAGCACAAACTTACATCATAATGTTGCACGGGGTCGCTACGGATCCTTTTTCGGCGACTATCTTCTAATGATGACTGCTTCATTAAAACCGCATTCGGTAACATTGCAAACATAGTTACAACAATTAACTATTCAAACATGTATTACGCAATGTAGAGATCGGATAACAAAGCATGTAGCAGAAATAAGCACAAGATAAGATAAGATGCATGTACTAAGCACATACCGGCTCGTCTGCGAGTCCTTCTCTTGCGTGCACTAGTCGTGGTCAACATGCCTGTCATTTTAGGTTCAGCCATCAAGTGAAATGCTAATCCTCCTGCTCCATTGTCCTTAATCCGTGTTTAGATATCACATTTAAGACCAAGTCAGCTGGTTTCAAATAACAAAAAACTTGAGCTGCCAAATGAATAAGCCAATATTTACCGGATATCGGATTAAAACCAACTAGATGTTGCTTTGCATGAGATACGAATTTCGGACATTCAGACTTAGAGTAGGGTAATGCCAAGGTTTTCCACATAAAGTAAGCTGGCATTAAGAATGACCAAATGTCGAGTTCAAATCACCTTCGCAGTTTCTCCAAGACAAGCATATCAAATAGGCATAAACATAGTAAAGCATGAATGGCATTGCTATGGCAGGGTTCCAAGTGTTAATCTCTTGCATAAGGAACAATGCATATAGGTTATAGATAATAACGGAAGTAAACTGCCAAAATTACCAACCAAGAACTCAGATTCCAACCTTCCCTAGCGTCCCCGTTGTTAATGTTGGATGTTCTAATAAGTGGTTCGCATGATCAATCCCTAGGAAAAATAACATTGACAAGTCAGTCTATGATAATACAAAGACCGGACATGCACGCAAGCAATAACTATATAAGCTAAAGACGAGGTATAATAGAAAGCGATTGGAAATGCACATAGCATGATTATAAAAGCGAGTGTGAGAATAGCGGACACGAGAAAACAGCTAGCGGCTAGCGGTGAGCTAATGACGTGGTATAAGAACAAGCAGATTGGAAATGCCCATAGCATGACTATAAAAGCGAGTGCGACAATAGCATGCGAGTACAAAAACGAGTTAGCAGCAAATGAATGGGTATAAGGCTATAAATATGTGGATGCACACAGTGTCGATAGAATGAACGAGGATGGTAGCGACCGGATAATGCTTTTGTACTCGTACAATATTTAAACAAACTTCATGCGAAGCAACACATCAAGAAAGTTAACGGCATATGAGATCTGCAAATAACTACACAAAACATGGCTAAAGAAACACCGCGATCTAACGGGCCAGCGTACTAACCAAGCTGCGGCGGGGTGGACGGGGGCGGCAACTTGCATTCCGGCGGCGGCGAACGCGGGAGACGATGAATCGACCCTCGTTTCGGTAGAAGCGGGCGTTAGTGAAGCGGATCTGGTTGGGCGGCAAGGGATTCGGTGAAGTTGATACGGCCGCTGCGCCGAGGTAGTCGGTGGCGAGGTCGGCGGTGAAGCGGATCCGTCGGTGGCGAAGTCGGCGGTGAAGCAGATCCGTCGGTGGCGAGGTCGGCGGTGAAGCGGATCCGTCGGTGACGAGGGCGGCGGGGGAGCGGATCAGGTGGGTGGACAGCCAACACGATCAAGGCTACGCTGTGGAGGAGTATGCCGGCGGCGAAGCAGATCTAGTACTGTAGAGAGTCAGAGCTTTGGCGTGTGAGAGTATTTTTGAGCTAATGGGGCGAATGGTTGGTGGGTGGGTGTGGGCCTGTGGGGAGGGTTCGGGATCTAGGCAAGATATTTCATTGTTACCGAATGAGCCCTCCATGGTCGGTGGGTTGTAGCTTCCGGACCAGGGTTAAAAGGGTAAAACTGGTCACGGGATTTTCGAATGGATGCGGCGGGATGATTTGGCGCGTGGCCGAAATTTTCGGTTTCAAGCTACGAGCGTAACGACAAAAATAATGTTCTTCCCCAGGGAGCTCTCATTTCTTCCTCTTCTCTTTCTCCCTCGAGTCTTTCCCACTCCCCCGGCTCCTCTCCCCCTTCTCTCCGGCGGCCTCGCCCGCGGAGACGAGGCCGACTTCTCTCTGTATATTGTACACCCTCCGAACTAAATTAATTGATTCAACTTTCCTTAGACGTGTATGTATCTAGAGTAAAAACATGTGTGGATACATCCATATTTAGATAAGCAAAGTTGAGTCGGCTAATTTGGATCCGAGGGAGTTAGTGTTGTTGTAAGCTTAGATCCGAGTGTTTCCCATGAGCGGAATGGCGCAATGGAGTCGGGGATCTCGTCATCGGCTTCGGATCCGGCTCGTGGTGAATCGGCGGATCTTGCCGGCCAAACCCCGATCTGGTGCCATCAATGTGATGGCGCTAACGGTGAGGCTTGCTTTGGTCGGTGCTTCAGATCTGGCCAATGGGGAAGTCAAGCTGCTAAAGTTCACAAGCTCGGGGCATACGACGGCGTCATCCGTCTTGCCCGTGCACATCTTGGCCTTTCAGCGGCCCTTCTCAGAGCCAATATGCCGTTGCTGAGGCCCTTCTTCTCCTTCGTCCTGGCGACTACCGGCGACACCGTCCCAAGTGGTGCGTCCCCGGCGACGGAGTTGCTGGAAAGGATGCGGAGCGAGAGATCCGATGTGCGGTCGAGAAGGACTCGATTGATTTTCTTCTATATGTTTTGGGGTCCTTTTTGTAAAGTTGCAGGTTCTATTAGTTATTGTCTAGTACTTTTGGTCCTCTATGTAATTTTTTGGACTAGTTTCCATTGGCACTGATAAACTTGAATTTTGACAAGTTCACAGGGAAAAAATTCCTTTGCACGTATGGCCTATCATGTATAAACATTCTTGAGATTTAAACTATATGTAATGTGCCATGCATTAACCCTAAACCATATATATGTAACTAACCCTAGCTGATCAAACCCTACTTAATTAAAACAAATAACCCTAAACTATACGCATGCACTTTATGCGCAAAGGCGCGAGTGCCTCTAATAATGTGTGTGCGCACTCGATCGATGATCCCTAAACCTTATACAACCCCGAAACCCTAATCCCTAATCCCTAAACCCTAAACACCCTAAACACTAAACCCTATACCCTAAACCCTAACCCTAACCCTAAACCCTAATTAAACCCTATATATAGGCCAACGACACTTAATTGTGCATCAAGCATGCCGGGGTGCCTCGCGGTCCTCTAATTAAATTAAATGTGCCATGCATTAACCCTAAACCATATATATGTAACTAACCATAGCTAATCAACCCTACTTAATGAAAACACATAACCCTAAAGTATACTAGCTATAACCCGATCTAATAAAAACATGCTCTATATATAGCAGCTAGCTAGCAAACCTTAGATTAACACCAATTAATATATACATGGCCTATATCGATCATGTTGTATAACATATCCCCGAGATTCATTAATTAATTATATAATTATCGTGATAAATTAATTAACTCTAATTTTGACAAGTTCTCTCGAATGAAAACACATTTGATTAAGTTGCCTCATAATATATATATATAATTAGTGTGCATGCATGTCCTACCATGCATTCGTGCATATGTTTTAATGTATATTTGAACATATTCTTGGGGATTTCAATCTCTCTCTCGATCATCTATATATCGTTGGTGGCCAAAAAACACACATATATACGCATGCACTTTATGCGTAAAGGCGCGGGTGCCTCGATCTAATAATGTGTGTGCGCACTCGATCGATGATCCCTAAACCTTAAACAACCCTAAAACCCTAAATCTCTAATCCCTAAACCCTAAACCCTAAACACCCTAAACACTAAACCCTATACCCATAACCTAGACCCTAAACCCTAACCCTAACCCTAACCCTACCCTAGCTAACCCTAAACCCTAATTAAACCCTATGTATAGGCCAACGACACTTAATTGTGCATCGAGCGAGCCCGGGGTGCCTCGCGGTCCTCTAATTAAATTAATTAAATGTGCCATGCATTAACCCTAAACCATATATATGTAACTAACCCTAGCTAATCAACCCTACTTAATTAAAACACATAACCCTAAACTATACTAGCTAGCTATAACCCGATCTAATAAAAACATGCTCTATATATTACAGCTAGCTATAGCAAACCGTAGATTAACACCAATTAAAATATACATGGCCTATATCGATCATGTTGTATAACATATCCCTGAGATTCATTAATTAATTATATAATTATCGTGATAAATTAATTAACTTGAATTTTGACAAGTTCTCTCGAATGAAAACACATTTGATTAAGTTGCCTCATAATATATATATAATTAGTGTGCATGCATGGCCTACAATGCATTCGTGCATATATTTTAATGTATATATGAACATATATATTCTTGGGGATTTCAATCTCGATCTCTCTCTCGATCATCTATATATCGTTGGTGGCCCAAAAAACACACATATATACGCATGCACTTTATGCGTAAAGGCGCGCGAGTGCCTCGATCTAATAATGTGTGTGCGCACTCGATCGATGATCCCTAAATTAACCTTAAACAACCCCTAAATTAAACCTTAAATCCCTAATCCCTAATAGTCCCTAATCCCTAAACCCTAAACACCCTAAATGCTAAACCCTAAACCCTAAACCCTAAAACCCCAACCCTAACCCTAACAACCCTAACCCTAACCCTAACCCTACCCCTAACCCTAACCCTAACCCTAAACCCTAGCTAACCCTAAACCCTAAACCCTAGACCCTAAACCCTAGACCCTAAACCCTAACCCTAACCCTAACCCTAAACCTAGCTAACCCTAAAACCCTAATTAAACCCTATGTATAGGCCAACGACACTTAATTGTGCATCGAGCAGCCCAGGGGTGCCTCGCGGTCCTCTAATTAAATTAATTAAATGTGCCATGCATTAACCCTAAACCATATATATATGTAACTAACCCTAGCTAGCTAATCAACCCTACTTAATTAAAACACATAACCCTAAACTATACTAGCTAGCTATAACCCGATCTAATAAAAACATGCTCTATATGTAGCTGCTAGCTAGCAAACCGTAGATTAACACCAATTAAAATATACATGGCCTATATCGATCATGTTGTATAACATATCCCTGAGATTCATTAATTAATTATATAATTATCGTGATAAATTAATTAACTTGAATTTTGACAAGTTCTCTCGAATGAAAACACATGCATTTGATTAAGTTGCCTCATAATATATATATAATTAGTGTGCATGCATGGCCTACAATGCATTCGTGCATATATTTTATTGTATATTTGAACATATTCTTGGGGATTTCAATCTCTCTCTCGATCATCTATATATCGTTGGTGGCCCAAAAAACACACATATATACGCATGCACTTTATGCGTAAAGGCGCGAGTGCCTCGATCTAATAATGTGTGTGTGCGCACTCGATCGATGATCCCTAAAACCCTAAACAACCCTAAAACCCTAAATCCCTAATCCCTAAACCCTAAACCCTAAACACCTGTTGACTGCCAAAACCCACCGGCGGGCAGCGGCCTTGTCAACACCGTAGAGCCGGGAAGAGCCTAGAGCTGCGGCTGGCTGAGACCCCTCCGAGCGACGGCCCGCAATGCTCTTCTGGTCACACGCGGCGTTGCGAAGTGCAAGGGCGTGCCACCTGACCTATACCCGGTCGGGAAGGTGATGGGGATGCCTCGCTTAGTTTCTCGCGGGGCATACATGTAAACATTAAATACGAGCCTCGATCGGCTCTCGAGTTATCCCGTGAATCGGCTCAAAGAGCCGATCCACCCATGATCCGTACGGGGTGCACGAATACTTGGTGGTCCTGCTTGATCAAGATGAAGCTAATGAGATCTACGACGATTTAGGGTTTTCACCGCATAATCGGATCATCCTACTCCAGAGTTGGGCCTCGCGGCCACGCACGGTGCTCGTAAGCCGATCCTAAACAAGGCCTAAAAACCAACATGAAGTTGATCCTCGGAACATCCCGTTTAGGACTTGCGAACGCCACCCTACGTGCCACCGGATCCTCCCCCTTTGTAAGGCCTAACTATTGCGGATATTAAACTAATCCTTGTAGAACAAGGAGCAATCGTAACGGATCAGATCTACTAAATAATGATCAAGCGGGTGCCGCCCCCACACCCGAGATAGGCGTGAGGGCGGCTAGATATGCAAGGGTTGCACTACGTAAGCATGCTTAAACGAAGAACAATGCTAACCCTAACACATCTAATGATAACTACGTTGCTCGCCATCAAAAGCGCTTCAAGTACGAGCAACGCATGAACAACGTGGGGCTTGTGCTGCCTAGATCGCAAGATGCGATCTAGGCAGCATGTCGCTACCCGATAGAAACCCTCGAGACGAAGGAGTTGGCGATGCGCCGAGATTGGTTTGTTTTGGGGTTGAACGTGAGTTGTTGTTTATTCCATAAACCCTAGGTACATATTTATAGTCCAGGGGACTTTCTAACGTGGGAATATCCCATCGTGCACGATACAAACTCTAACCCTTATCTAAAATAATAAACTACTAAATAAAGATACACGGGCAATTCAGCCCAAAACCCTTCGTGCCGGGCCGCTTCGTAAATCTTCCACATGTAATCTTCCAAGCCCGGCCCACCTCTGGATTTGTCTAAAATCTGGTGATAACACATGCCCCCTGGTTTTGGAAATAACATTTCCAAAATCATTATGCTTTCCCTTCGAAGGGTCATGTCGTGGCAGAGCAGAGCCGTTACAAGCATCCGTCATCATTATGCCTCGTCTTCTCAGCTTCTCTAAAAATTCTCGACAGCTTTAGCATCGATCCCTTGGAAGCCGTAATGGCATTAAACCTTCACCAGATTTCTCATTATTTAACCGTGCCGACCGGTTAGCTCTCTCTATCCTCTATTCCATCCCAGCTATCGGCACCAAAAAACCCTCTCCTCCCGTAGCAATGTCTTCCTCTTCCTCTTCCTTCTCAAAACTCTTCCCCCAATCTTCGCCGAAGAAGAAGAACGAGGACAGCCTCCACCCCGCAGGTGAATCCCTTCTCCTCCGACAAGGAGGAGAAAGAAGGAGAAGCAGCGAAGGCCAAGGCCTCCCCTTCCGCCCAGCTCCCGCCGAAGAAGCGCCCCCGCATGTGGGCGGACAGCGAGGACGAAGATGATGACGAAGAGGAAGAGGAGGAGGATGACTCCTCCTCCTCCATCGGGTATCCGCCGACCAAGCGCTTCCGCTCCCGGGCGGACAGCGAGGATGATGATGATGACGAGGAGGAAGAGGCTCCGGCCAAGGGCTGGGGCAGCAGCGACGAGGAGCTCCTCGGGAGCAGCGCCGACGACGTCGACGGCGGCGATGACGAGGACAGCGACGACTAGTAGTATAGGACTAGTAGTAGCAGTGCACTAGGCACCAGTATCCCTCTTTTGAGAGCCATCGGCTCTTTCTTGTAAAGCCGCTCCTTGGAATTAATGAAATTGTTCTTTCCATTCATCCTTTAATCGCTCCAATTTCATTCCTTCCGTTTGTCATGCTAAGACCGATAGCAACGCGTCGGACTTCTTTCCTTTTCTTGCAAAGCAACGACGACAGTCCAAACCCCGTACTAGACGACGGCTTTTCCTTCCTCGAGCTTCCTCCAGCCGAGACGACCATGATCGCATTGCTCGCCAGCTTAGCCGAGGCAAAACAGAGCTGTATGGACCTAGGCTCGATCATGTCCGAGGGAGCTCCTTATGCCGAGCTAGCCGATTTAAACATAAATCGGCTTCCCAAAGCGAGAGCCCTCAAGGTGAGCTGCCCCCCGAGTTTCTTCAGTTCCTGCCGGCCAGATAGGCTCCTTTCCTTTGATGGACCTGATGCAATCCATCCTTGACCTGATCCGCACGCCCATGCTGCTCCTGACATTGTTATTGAAGAAATCTCCCTTGAGTCGATGGCCATGCATCGGCTGTTATATCCTTAAGTCGATGCCTGCTGCATCGGCTATGTTCGAAAATTTTCGAATTTTCATTGTTTTTTTTTTTACGGCCGACCTGTGCATCGGCCCCCATATTCCAATACCCATCACCAGAAGATGAGATGCTTCCGTTGCATATCCTCGTATTTTATCTACCTGGGTGCCCCCCGAGCCGATTCTGTCAAGAGAATTGATGGTATCGGCTCTGTTGGATAACATGTTGAACCCAGTGCGAATGGTGGGTGAGGATAATTTTGGCCGATTGCTGGAATCGGCCTCCACGTTGCTTGCTCGTTGAAGGTTTTGTAAGTTCCCTTCATAAATTTTTGGGGCCGATCACAAGGATCAGCCTCTCCCGGTTTGCTCATTGGTTTGATCTTGCTACTTGGTCGGGCTGGATAAAACCAACCCAACCTCTCGACTTGATGCGCTTGCCGTCGTCCACCTTGAGTGCTCCGTAGAGTCGTGGAGCGCTAAGCTCGTCGGCAAGACGAGTACCATGTTTGTGCCAGCCGATGTCTCATCATCGGCTTTCCTCTGTTTAGGGCGCCACTCCATTTTCCGTGGACGACCCTCTTCATCCAGGGTTCGCTGAACCTTTGCAGCCGGATCAGGCCGTGCCTTCCTTAGCGTATGCAGGTACAACCTTTCGGCTTCCTCCAGGCCGCGCAATCGCTGAACCCCGCGCTTTTGGGAACGGCTGAGTCCGTCAGGGCACCACCTTGGCCGGTGGTACCTATCTTCTTCCACTTTTCCCTCGTCTTCCGAATCCTCAAGATCTGCCCAACGAGGTGACTCAGCCGCGTTTGCTTTGTGGCGGGAGAGGCCCTAGGCGCTCGAACACAGACACGTTGGCTGCCTCCTTCTTCTTCTGATTGCATTCTGGGCAATTGCCGATTGTGGGCAATCGGCTCATTCCTGAATCCCAGCAGTGTCTGAAGAAGGGGCAGTCCCAATGTCTGGCGTTGTCATCTTGCTCCCTTGATGCTTCCGTGGCACGGCGCTCGTGCTCCTCCTCATCGCGATCCTCGCCGACGATATCTTCCGGCTTCTCTAGCCGCACGATCTCCTCTATCATCGTAATTGGACCGTCGGCGTTGGTCATACCGACTCACATATTTGTTGAGGAGGTGATCGGAGAGGGGTCGCCGATATCTTATATTCTTCACCTCTCCCTCCGTGACATAGCGCTTGCCATCATGACGGAGCCGATCGCGTGGAGCGGCCTCCTCTCGTATCCTTGCTATGAGAGCAGCTGCCCTCATCTCCATCTTTGCCGCAGTGGTTTCCAGGTCCTACCATGTTGATGCTGAACGAGGGACCCGGCTGGCAACCTTCAGGGTAGGTGATTTCTACCATGTTAACGGCGGGGAAGGGTTGGGTGTCGACCTTCATGGCGTACTGGTTGAAAATTAGCCGCCCCTTCTCTATCGCCGCTTGGATGTGCTGACGCCACACCCGGCAGTCGTTGGTGGCATGGGAAAGCGAGTTGTGGAATTTGCAGTACGGCTTTCCGTTTAGCTCTTTCGCCGTGGGGAACTTGAGACCTTCGAGAATCGTCAACTCGTTTCTCCTTGAGCAGGAGGTCGAAGATTTGTTCAGTCTTGGTCACGTCAAAATCAAATCCCCGGGCGGCCCCGGTGGCTTTACCCATTTGCAGTGCCACGGGGTTCCTCCCCGAGTCCACTCAGCCACTCGCTATTTCTTGGTCTCCCGCGAGCACTTCATCTTCCTCTCGTATCGACCATAACTATCGCACGCTTGAACTTGTCTTGGTACAGGTCGGGGTGGCGCTGTTCATATGCCGATAGTTTCGAACCATGTGCGCCGCCGAGGGATAATCTCGCTTGGGAGGCCATGTCCTTGAGCTGTGTTGCAAGGCCTCGCTACTGCCAACTCGATCGCTTCCTTTTCAGCTTATACGAACCGAATAACATCGGTTCCTAAGATTCCTGAAGCGCTGGATGTATTCCGTCACCGTTTCCCCGCGCTTCGACGTAGTTGTGCTAGATCGGCAATGCCGGACTCGGAAGCTTCGAATGGTATTGCATATGGAACTGTTCTTCCAATTGCTTCCAAGACTCGGATGGAGTTTGCCGGCAAAGAGGTGTACCATCCAAAAGCCGATCCCGTGAGGGACCGTGAAAAGAGCCTCACGCGTAGCTGATCCGACACCGAAGCCGGTCCTAGTTGAGCCAAATATCGGCCGACGTGCTCGATGGAGCCGGAGCCATCTCGATCCACCGAATTTGGAGAAGTCGGGGAGCCGATATTTAGGTGGCAGCGGGATCATCTCGTAATCGTCGGGGTACGGCTTGGAATAGCCGATCGCCCTTCTTTTCGGCATCATGCCGAACCGGTCTCTCGCATGGTACCGATCCGATCCGCCGTGCTGGCCGTAGGAGTTGCACTCGAAGATTCGCCGGGGTGGCGTACTTGGCCTGCCATGTTTGCTTTTCCAGCTCCGAGCCATCCGCAGGAGCCGGGCTCGGGAGTTTCGTCGGTGTGGCGTATTTAGTTAGCCACGTCCGCTTCTGTCGCCGACGTTCCTCCCGTCTTCGCCGGAGTCCCCGATGTTGTGGCCTGGTTTGTGAGTGCCCGGTCACCACAATCCGGCACATACATGCACGCGTATCCATGAGGGATCTCCTTAGGCGCCTCCATTAAGAACCGGTAGTCACTAGGGTCGCCACCAATCCTGTAGACGAGGAATGCCGGTGTAGTCGGCACTTCAGCGAGGTGCTGCCAACGCATATGGCAGCGGTGGACGGGACCGGAGTGGCAACTCTCCTTGATGAGTCCCGAGAGCTGGTCCCGACGGCGAGTACCGGTGGCTCATGATCTCCCGGATCACGCGCGAGCGACACGCTCCAACACGTTGACCAAGTTCTCGCAGTGGCGGTGTAGCGAGTGAGCCACCAGGTAGTTGATCTCCTCGCCGCAGCACCCCGGTGCGTTCCTCCGACGGGGTAGAGAGGTCTATCCCATCGAGCGCACCTTGCGGTGAGAATCCCTTCCATCTGATGCCATGGGAACGGGTTCTCTGAAAAGAGCCGATGAGGTCGGCTTCGAGGGTGGCCTTGATCTCGTTGTATTGCTTCTTGAGCTCGTCGGGCGGATCCTCGTAGGTGACCGGCGTGCCGTCCGCCATCTCGGATGTAGATGGCGATGTGGTTGATGTAGACGATTGTCCCACCGGGCGTGCCGGAATGTGTTGACCGCCAAAACCCACCGGCGGGCAGCGGCCTTGTCAACACCGTAGAGCCGGGAAGAGCCTAGAGCTGCGGCTGGCCGAGACCCCTCCGAGCGACGGCCCGCAATGCTCTTCTGGTCACACGCGGCGATGCGAAGTGCAAGGGCGTGCCACCCGACCTATACCCGGTCGGGAAGGTGATGGGGATGCCTCGCTTAGTTTCCTCGCAGGGCATACATGTAAACATTAAATACGAGCCTCGATCGGCTCTCAGGTTATCCCGTGAATCGGCTCAAAGAGCCGATCCACCCATGATCCGTACGGGGTGCACGAATACTTGGTGGTCCTGCTTGATCAAGATGAAGCTAATGAGATCTACGACGATTTAGGGTTTTCACCGCATAATCGGATCATCCTACTCCAGGTTGGGCCTCGCGGCCACGCACGGTGCTCGTAAGCCGATCCTAAACAAGGCCTAAAAACCAACATGAAGTTGATCCTCGGAACATCCCGTTTAGGACTTGCGAACGCCACCCTACGTGCCACCGGATCCTCCCCCTTTGTAAGGCCTAACTATTGCGGATATTAAACTAATCCTTGTAGAACAAGGAGCAATCGTAACGGATCAGATCTACTAAATAATGATCAAGCGGGTGCCGCCCCCACACCTGAGATAGGCGTGAGGGCGGCTAGATATGCAAGGGTTGCACTACGTAAGCATGCTTAAACGAAGAACAATGCTAACCCTAACACATCTAATGATAACTACGTTGCTCGCCATCAAAAGCGCTTCGATGACGAGCAACGCATGAACAACGTGGGGCTTGTGCTGCCTAGATCGCAAGATGCGATCTAGGCAGCATGTCGCTTACCCGATAGAAACCCTCGAGACGAAGGAGTTGGCGATGCGCCGAGATTGGTTTGTTTTGGGGTTGAACGTGAGTTGTTGTTTATTCCATAAACCCTAGGTACATATTTATAGTCCAGGGGACTTTCTAACGTGGGAATATCCCATCGTGCACGATACAAACTCTAACCCTTATCTAAAATAATAAACTACTAAATAAAGATACACGGGCAATTCAGCCCAAAACCCTTCGTGCCAGGCCGCTTCAGAAATCTTCCACATGTAATCTTCCAAGCCCGGCCCACCTCTGGATTTGTCTAAAATCTGGTGATAACAACACCCTAAACACTAAACCCTATACCCTATACCCTATACCCTAAACCCTAACCCTAACCCTAACCCTCTGCCCTAGCTAACCCTAAACCCTAATTAAACCCTATGTATAGGCCAACGACACTTAATTGTGCA
>NC_061508.1:90077130-90149510 GCF_022539505.1 Lolium rigidum
ACAAGTGAGTGAGCTATTCCTTCGTGGGATAGGCTCCGGAGAATAGGGTGAGTCTTCGTGGCGTGGGGAATCCTTCGTGGGACCTCCACCCCTCCAAACGTGATGTACCTTCTTGCAAAGGAAGGGAACACGGGAATACATCCTCGTCTCCGCGTGCTATCGATTATCTCTAACCAAACTCCTTACTTGTGATTTAACTGCCTGTGAGAGCCTTCATGCTCGAGTTAGTTGTATCCTCATATAGGTTGCTTCACCTAGTTTGCATTAGGCTCACCTTTATATTCCGCAAAGCCTAATATTGCAAAGAAAGAATTAAAATCTGTAGAAACCAATTCACCCCCCCTCTAGGTTTACCATATCTATACTTTCACAAACCATTTGATCATGATAAATCACCCTTACTTCAGACAAGACGAACATGCATAGCAACTCACATGATATTCAAGAAAGGTGTAATAGTTGATGGCGTCCCCAGAAACATGGTTACCGCTCAACAAGCAACTTATAAGAAATAAGATACATAAGCTACATATTCTTTACCACAATAGTTTTTAAGGCTATTTTCCCATGAGCTATATATTGCAGAGACAAGGAATGAAATTTTAAAGGTAGCACTCAAGCAATTTAGTTTGGAATGGCAGAGAAATACCACATAGTAGGTAGGTATGGTGGACACAAATGGCATAGGTTTTGGCTCAAGGTTTTGGATGCACGAGAAGCATTCCCTCTCGGTACAAGGCTTTGGCTAGCAAGGTTGTTTGAAGCAAACACAAGTCTGAACCGGTACAGCAAAACTTACATAAGAACATATTGCAAGCATTATAAAACTCTACACTGTCTTCCTTGTTGTTCAAACACTTCACCAGAAAATATCTAGACTTTTAGAGAGACCAATCATGCAAACCAAATTTCAACAAGCTCTACGGTAGTTCTCCACTAATAGGTTCAAACTACATGATGCAAGAGCTTAAACATGATCTATTTGAGCAAAACAATTGCCAAGTATCAAATTATTCAAGACAATATGAAGCATTTTCTGTTTCCAACCAAATAGCAATAAATGCAGCAGCTTTCAACTTTTGCCATGAACACTAAAAGTAAAATGAAGAACACAAGTGTTCATATGAAAAAGCAGAGCATGTCTCTCTCCCACACAAGCATGAATTTATTCAGAGAATGAAAATAACAAAACGAAAATAAAAGCACACAGACGCTCCAAGTAAAGCACATAAGATGTGACGGAATAAAAATATAGTTTCACTAGAGGTGACTGATAAGTTGTTGATGAAGAAGGGGATGCCTTGGGCATCCCCAAGCTTAGATGCTTGAGTCTTCTTGAAATATGCAGAGATGAACCACGGGGGCATCCCCAAGCTTAGACTTTTCACTCTTCTTGATCATATTGTATCATCCTCCTCTCTTGACCCTTGAAAACTTCCTCCACACCAAACTCAAAACAATCTCATTAGAGGGTTAGTGCACAATCAAAAATTCACATATTCGGAGGTGACACAATCATTCTTAACACTTCGGACATTGCTCAAAGCTACTGAAAGTTAATGGAACAAAGAAATCCATTCAACATAGCAAAAGAGGCAATGTGAAATAAAAGGCAGAATCCGTCAAAAACGAACAGATCCGTAAAGACGAATTTTTTAGAGGCACTTAACATGCTCGGATGAAGAAGCTCAAATTGAATGAAAGTTGCGTACATACCTGAGGATCACTCATGAATTTTTGCCGATTTTTCTGAGTTACCTACAGAGAGACCTACTCAAATTCGTGACAACAAGAAATTTGTTTCTGCGCAGTAATCCAAATCTAGTATCAACCTTACTATCAAAGACTTTACTTGGCACAACAATGCAATAAAATAAAGATAAGAAGAGGTTTTTACAGTAGTAACAACTTCCAAGACACAACAAAACAGTAGCAAAATAAAACATGGGTTATCTTCCAAGAAGTGCTTTCTTTATAGCCATTAAGATGGGCTCAGTAATTTTAATGATGCTCACATAAGGGTGAGAGTTGGAGCAAACAGGGCATAAAAAAGCACTTGTAAATAAACAAGTCATGTAAGCATAATGCAACAAGCATAGAAAGGCAACACACGCGCAACTTCAAGATTCTCAACATAAAGAGGGGAAACTTAATATTATTAAGATGCATATAACCATGTTTCCCTCTCTCATAATAACTTTCAGTGGCATCATGAACAAACTCAACAATATAACTATCACATAAAGCATTCTTATTCACATGCATAAAAGTATCATTACTCTCCACATAAGCATAATCAATTTTATTAGTAATAGTGGGAGTAAAACTATCACAACCATCATTGTAATCATCATAAATTGCAGGCATGGTATAATCATAATAAACTTTATCCTCCATAGTAGGTGGCACCAAAATACCACTATCATTATAATCATCATAAATGGGAGGCAAAGTATCATCAAAGAAAATTTTCTCCTCAAAACTTGGGGGACTAAAAATATCACAACCAGCTTCCCCAAGCTTAAATTCTTCCATAGCATTAGCAATAATAGTGTTCAAAGAGTTCATGCTAATAACATTGCTACAACTATTTTGTAAACAAAGTTCCATGGGTTTTTTAATTCTCTCTTCAAACACATCATGTCCTAATTCAATATAAAGTTCATAAAGATCTCTAATTTTGTTGTTGTTTTCCATTAAGCCTAACTAGTGAAAAATAAAAACAAGAAACAAAAAGATGTAATTGCAGGATCTAAAGGAAATAGCTTCGAGCACTCACACACCGGCAACAGTGCTAGGAAATAGCTTAGTAGTCGGAGGATGTGGATACCTTTTACCTTACCTCCCCGGCAACGGCGCCGAGAAAATAGCTTGATGTCTACGCACGCTTCTATTCACTGTAGACAGGTGTTGGGCCTCCAAGAGCGAGAGGTTTTGTAGAACAGCGACAAGTTTCCCTTAAGTGAATCACCCAAGGTTTATCGAACTCAGGGAGGTAGAGGTCAAAGATATCTCTCTCAATCAACCCTGCAATTACGATACAAGAAGTCTCTTGTGTCCCCAACACACCTAATACACTTGTCAAATGTATAGGTGCACTAGTTCGGCGAAGAGATAGTAAGATGCAAGTGGTATGGATGAATATGAGTGGCAATAACAATCTGAAATAAATATGGCAGCAAGTAAACATGTAGCAGAACTTATTGGAAACGGTGTTTCGATATTTGGAAACAAGGCCTAGGGATCATACTTTCACTAGTGGACACTCTCAACAACGATCACATAAATAAATAACTTCTCTTCACTTGTGCTACTTTCTCACACTCTCTTGTTGGATAACAAACACCATTCATTGTGTAGGGCTATAAAAGCACACCTCAAGCCGGAGTAAACAAGCTCCACAACCTCCGGAGTTCATATTTAAGTAACCTCTAGAGTGCATAATAGACCATTGCAATTTAGACCGAGTACTAACATAGCATACACACTCGTCAACAATAGCTATAAAAGGGGGAATAGATCGCATCAATACTATCATAGTAATAGTTAACTTCATAATCCGCAAGAGATTACAATCATAACCTACGCCAAGTACTACATGATGCACACACCTGTCAACATTACATCATGGAGGAGGAATAGACTACTTTAATAACATCACTAGAGTAGCACATAGATTAATAGTGATACAAAGCTCATGATCACATAAAGATCACACCATGAGAGAGAGAGATGAACCACATAGCTACCGGTAGAGCCCTCAGCCTCGGGGGAGAACCACTCCCTCCTCATCATGGGAGACAGCGATGGCGATGAAGATGGCGGTGGTGTCGATGGAGATGACTCCGGGGGCAATTCCCCGTCCCGGCGGCGTGCCGGAACAGAGACTTCTGTCCCCCAAAACGGAGTTTCGCGATGGCGGCGGCGCCCCTGGAGTCTTTCTGGAGTTTCGTCAATTGGTGTCGGATTTTTAGGCCACGAGGGATTATATAGGCGAAGAGGCGGCGCAAGGGGGTGCCTGGGGGGCCCACCCCATAGGGCGGCGCTCCCCCCTCCTAGGTCGCGCCCCAGTGTGGTGTGGGGGCCCTGGGCCTCCACTCCGTCTCCCCTTCGGTGTTCTGGTCCGTCTCGGTAAAATAAGATGTTTGGCTTTTGTTTCGTCGAATTCCGAGAATATTGCCCGAATAGCTTTTCTGGAACCAAAAACAGCAGAAATCAGGAACTGGCACTTCGGCATCTTGTTAATAGGTTAGTTCCGGAAAATGCATAAAATCATTATAAAGTGTGAGCAAAACATGTAGGTGTTGTCATAAAACTAGCATGGAACATCAGAAATTATAGATACGTTGGAGACGCATCACGCATCTCCAGTGGGGCGACGCAAACGGACGCTGAGCGACCGTTTGCGTCCGCCATGACCGAAAATGCGTCTAGGCCCTCCTCCAGGTGGCGACGCAAAGTGACCGGGCCATCCGCGGCGACGCAAACCTGGCCCAAATATGCGCTAGGTTTGCGTCTCCGCGGACGCTCCGCGGTCGCGCCGAGTGTCCGCCGAAAATGACGTAGAACCCGCGCGTCGGTGGCAGGGAGACCGATAACATTTCCGCCAGTTGCCATTCCCGGCGCGAAAAATCAAAGTAGACCGGCGCAAGCAGTCTAGAAGCAATTGACGTCCTCGCCGCCGCAACCACCACCATGGATGCCGAGGTAACCCTCGCACCCGCCGCCGCCCCCACACTCCCCCGTAGCCACTACCATAGCCAGCATGGAGGCTGTAGCTCTGGCGGAAGCAAAGCGGGCCGCCATCGGCGGCCGGGACACAAAGCCGAAGGCGGCAAAGAAGGTGTTGTCCAAGGAGGAGAAATGCGTCGAGGCCGCGAAGCGTCACGGCCGGCGCAAGAGCCTGAAGGAGAGGAATGCAGCGGCCGCCGGCCAGCAGGCGTGGCAGATGCATGTGAAAGCCGGCGTCGCCCAAGTAGGCCTCCATCCGCGCCATGCGCCGAGCACCTTGGCCTCCTTTTAGACTTTTTATGCTGTCCGGGTCTTGTTGTGCCCCTTTTGGACTTCACTTTGCGCAGTACCATATGCAAAGTATGATGAACTTATTTCGGACCTCAATTTGACGTAATTTGAGGCTTCTATTTCGTGCAAATTAGAGCTAATTTGCTCTTTTCTGAATTTTCTGAAACTAAACTGGCCCGCGTCGGAAATGCGTCGGCCCGCTGGAGCCACTCCCGACGCAAACGGACGCACGACCATTTCAGCGTCCGCCTGATGACGCAAACGGACGCCCGCAGACAATTTGGACGTTCGAAATGGGTCGCCCCGTTGGAGATGTCCTTAGAGCATCTCCAGTCGTGTCCCTCAAAAAACGTCCGGCACAAACGATTTGGGGCACGTATGGGACTGCACAGGACAAAAAGAGATAAAAAAATCTGTAAAAAAAAAGAGACCCTTTCCAACCGCGTCCCTCAAACAGCGTCCGGATACATGCATTATTATAATAGAAGGGACCACCCCATGTGAGAAAAGTAGGTGAGAGAAAGTGTGGGAAAAGAGAATGGCATGTGGGGACTAGGGGCTGCATGCATGCATGCGCTGTTTTTGTGTCCGACGTCCCTGGTAGAGACTCTATGCACAGAGTCTCTACCGGGAACGCCGAACACAAAATGAGGCGCTATCTAGATTTGAGGGACGCGACTGAAACGCGATTTTCCCCATTTTTTATCTGCCGTCTCCAAAATGCCGGTTTGGGGGACGCAACCGGACATGCTCTTATGCTACACAATGTGGTAGTATTCGACAATAGGAAGATTTTGTCTCCACTGCAGATTATTTACCTGTGCGCGCATTTTCTCTACTTGTCGGATTTTTGATACATCTAAAACAAAAAAGACCAAGTACTAGAAGACTATTCTCCAAGTGACTCCGTCCACATTTCGTAATAGATCCGACGTGACATGATACACACCCACACCCACTAGACCACCTCGCACGGATCATCGCAGCCGATTCCGCGAGGAGATGATCGATCACCTCAAGCGTGCACGGGTGCTTTACAACTGCGCAGCACCACCATCATCTGAATTCTGAATGAATCTGATCGTCGCAGCCTATCACGCGCTAGCCAAATTTTGCCTTTCAACGACGAGCGCAGTAAACAATGACGGAAAACGCACAAGAACGAACGAACGAACGAAGCTCACGCCGCCGGTGGTGGGTGCCGGAGTAAACGCCAGCCGAGCCAGGTCGCGAGCTAGTAAGTGGCTACTACGCGGGTTGGGTTCACGGGCCTAGTCGCTGCCAAGCGGGGCCGACCTCGCTGACCGCTGCTGGACTAAACCGGCGGACCCACGGCCGCAAGTGGCCACTGCTCCATATATGGCTGGACGCGCTCCGGCAGAGCATTTCCAGTGCTCTGCTTCTCTCTGCTCGCACTCTCCTTCTCGATTCTCTCTTCCACCTCGCCTCCCTCCCCCCACCCGTGGCTCGGCTCTGCGTCCTCCGCGGGAAGCTTCTTGGAGAGATGATGGGGAGCAGAGTCTATGGAGGTGGCGGTGGCCGTCGAGGGACCGCCGCTTTCCTCGCCGCTGTGGTGCTGTGCGGCCTCCTGCTCCTGGCCGGCGGCGCCGACGCGCAAGGCATCCAGCCCGTTTCTTACAAAACCCTAAGAGGTCAGTCACACCCCGACCCTCCCTTCTGCAACTTTCTCCCAAGCTCCTCTCTGCTTCTTCCCGTGCATTCGCATTTTGCGGGGAGATGTGCGTGGCCAGCAGTGCTAAGCTGAAGCTCATCTGGCTTTTCCCCTCAAGTCTTATCAAGAGATTGTGGCTACTGGAATCTCCCGATAACTCTTGTTTCGATTGATGTCCAGTTTTTTCTTTTTGTTGTAAAATTCCTGTGAAATCATCTAGTAGCTTTGAGGAGTTCCTTAATTAATTACCAGCTGCTCTTGTTTGTTTAGTCAAATTAATTACTTCCATGATGATTCAGAAGGTTAACTGAGAATCCTGCAGAGTTGATACGGGGAATGATCGGACCAAATATTCAGTATAGTTTGATTCACCACGGGTCACTTGTTGTGCAGGTGAGGCCCCCCTCGTTATCGCCAAAGGTGGGTTTTCAGGTGTGTTCCCAGGCTCCAGCCAAGATGCCTACAGATTCGCGGCGCTCGCCAGCATGCCTGACACAAGTTGGTGGTGCGATGTGCAACTCACCAAAGACGCTGTTGGGATTTGCCTCGGAAACATAGACATGAAAAACAGCACCACCATCGCCACGGCCTACCCTGCCAGGAAGAGTACCTATGTCGTCGACGGTGCGCCAAAAGCCGGATGGTTTTCTGTCGACTTCAACATGTCTGAGTTGCAAACTGTTGCATGTGAGTGCCCACATCAGCTTCCGGTTGAACCTTGCTATTGCATAACATCTCAGTTACATGCTTAGCTCAACAATTAATACTAGCAAAGTTACTGGTATACTACCTTTCTGTTAAAGATGGCATTATAATGCCTTAATCCTTTTTGCCTTAAAAAGATTATTACAGTTGCATGCGCGCTTTTCATTGCTTGCTAACACTTCTCTAAAACCTTCATCTGATGGCATATTTGTAGCTATTCTTCTTAACTCATTCTCAAACTTTTTATGAGCAGTAACACAATCAATTTGGTCTCGCACCGACAAATTTGATTACTACGGATATGCTATCCTATCTGTCACCGACTTGCCGACCTTAGTCAAGCGCCCGTCCTTGTGGCTGAATGTTCAGGTTGCGACCTAGCCCTGATAAGCTTTTGTTGCCACTTCTTTGTCGCATCATGCAAAAACTAACTTCTTCTTTGCATGTGTAGCATGACATCTTCTACAGGCAGCATGGTTTGAGCATGAGGAGCTACATGCTTTCCATCCTAAAGCGTGTCTCTGTGAATTATATTTCTTCACCTGAACTGGGCTTCCTCCAAAGTATAGCTCCAAGAGTTGGCAGCAAAACAAAGCTTGTGTATAGGTTTCCTGATAAGCTCACCTCCGATCCTTCTACCAACCAAACTTACAGTTCAATGCTGAGTAACTTAACATTTATTAAGACAATTGCTTCCGGTATCATGGTCCCAAAGATCTACATTTGGCCAGTCTCAGACGATAACTATCTGAAGCCTCCCGAATCTATTGTCCAAGATGCCCACAAAGCAGGGCTAGAGATATATGCATCGGACTTTGCAAATGATAGAATTATCCCCTATAACTACAGTTATGATCCTTTGCAAGAATACCTGTCATTTGTCAGTAATGGTGACTTCTCTGTGGATGGTGTATTAACAGATTTCCCAATTACTGCATCCGAGGCCATTGGTAAGCTACGTAGTTCAACATTTTCTTTGATCTTGTACCTATCAAATCATGAAAACACTACATTTTAACTTTCATCTTCACCTTCAATCATATTTTGTTTCTGTAAACTGAACTTAATTTATAACATATAGGAATAACTCTGTAATGCTAAGTTAGACAATGGCGCGTAATGCAACACCGGTACATTGGCCTATCTCCCTAATGTATTTTTTTTTTGTACATATATAATGCTTCGACATTCTTCTAGTTTTTAGCACGAATCTCAGAACAATATTAGTTAATTACTGATGAGGAGAATTAGTAACTTAGTCACTGTTTATGTCTGGCCCATGGGTCAAAATCCATCCCCACGCATGCTTTACCCCACGATCTTGGCTGTCGTCCCAAGGCACTACTCCATCTGTTTACTCCCTTTGTATGATATCACAAATAAATGACTTTTTGGACATTGACACGGTCCTCATGATGTAACTTGTAATGTGCATCAAATTCTATTGTTATAGTATAAAATTAGATAAATTCATCAAATTCTAAATATAAAACGTCATCTATTTGTGATATGGAGGGAGTATGTTTAAAACCTGCAACCATAAATGCACTGGATTATCACAATATCCCTACTGAACTATCTTATGTCGTGATTAAAAACTTGTTTGCTCCCTAATCTGTCCGACTTTAGTCCTAATGGAAAATCAGCACATATATTGAATTTTACCTTGTAACATACAGTAAATGATCTAAGGGAATCCAGTAAAATGTCTATCTCAGTTAAGAAATACAGAACCTTGATTAATCGCCCATACAGATATAATCAATATATATGTTTCCGTTGTTAATTTTTGAATCTCTTTCTCTTCAGGTTGTTTCAATAATCTGAATGCAAGTAAGGCGGATCATGGTATGTATATCTGGGCGTAAATCCTGGTTCCTCTGTCAGTCATGAGGCTTGAATGCCTACAGATTCAACTCAATCAGTTTAATTATTGAAGTGTTTCTCTACAGGGAAACCATTAATTATTTCGCATAACGGTGCTAGTGGAGACTACCCAGACTGTACTGATCTGGCCTACCAAAATGCAATTAAGGATGGTGCTGACATGATTGATTGTACCCTTCAAGTGACAAGCGATGGAGTTCTTATTTGCATGAGTTCCATAAACCTGCTTGAAACTACCAATGTTCAGAGGACAAGTTTCAGTAACCTTGCATCTGTGATTCCTGCTATTCAGCCTACAACAGGAGTCTTCACATTCAATCTTACTTGGGAAAACATTAGCAATAGTGCTTTGACGCGTGAGTTCCTTCTCTTTTGTTAATTTTATTTCATTGAGTATGTGGATGGAAAAACAAAGCGTTAATTCGTGTACTGGCCCTTTACCTGTCCTTCTTCTCCAACTAAGATGTCTAGCCCGTGGAGTAACTATTATCTTGTAAGAAACCCAAGGTACACAAATGAAGGAAAGTTTCTCAAGTTCACTGACTTTCTGGAATATGGGAAGAACAAGGATTTGTCTGGCATCATGGTGATTATTGAGGTGATACTTCCGCCTTTTACAACCTGATTTACAAAACCTCTGGTGGAACTCCCTAATATGCAAAAACGAAAGTTAACAATGATAGTTAACTTTTTCAGCGATCTCTGAACTAAAATAAAGTATAACAAATATAATCCATTTGTTTGTTTACTTTTTTCTCAGTTGTCTAACTTATTTAAATATTGTCATCTGGTATATTCTCGTGTTTGTAAAGAAATATGTTTTTGGCAACCGTACATGCACAGCTTATGCGCATTAGAAGCACAAGCATATTATGTAACCATCCATTATTATGTGTATAGTAACCAGTACAGGACCCTGAGTACATGGCTCTTGGCTAAGGCTATTATTGGAAAGTGACATTTGTCACTTGCATTATTGTTGGATTATATTTTTTGTCTTTGTAGAAGTCAAATTTATTGCAATAGTGGAGATTTTCTTTTGTTTATTGATCAATATATCTTCTGTATTGCAGAATGCAGCGTTTATGGCAAAGTCATTAGGATTTGATATTATTGAGTCTGTAACCACTGCCTTAAGTGATGCTGGTTATAGTAATCAAACTGCCAAGGAAGTCATGATCCAGTCAGAAGATAGCGCTGTTCTTGTGAAATTTAAGCAGCAGAAAACACAATACAAGCTTGTCTACACACTCCCGCAAGACATTGGAGACGCTTCTAACTCGTCGCTAGCAGATGTTAAGGCGTTTGCTGATGCTGTAGTTGTTGACAAGAGGTCTGTTTTTGCACAAAGTTTGCACTTCATCATCAAGCAAACCAATCTTTTGAAAGATCTGCAGTCTGCGGGCCTAGCAGTGTATGCGCAGGTGTTCAGCAATGAGTTTGTGTCACAACCCTGGGATTTCTTCTCAGACGCAACAGTGGAAATCAACAGCTATGTCCAGACGCTTAAGGTTGATGGCTTGATAACTGATTTCCCCAAGACAGTAAGAAGATACAAAAGTAAGTCCTATTTGATATTTTCACTTGACCCGCATCATTTTGCTGCTTGGATCTTCTGGGCATGCTGAAATTAGCGTGTTGCTAGCTGTTCCTATTTTTTTTTTTGTGTGTGTGGCTCCATTTGGAATATTTCACATTTACGGTACAATGCTTTAGTTGCAGTGATAGGAAACTGAAGTCCTGTTGTTTTTTAAATGTTCGTTACAACATTTGACCTTTGTTATACCGTATTGGCAGGGAATTCTTGTACAGGCTTGGGAGATAACACGCCAGTCTACATGCAGACTGTTAATGTCGGCGACCTTGCAAAGCTAATAAAATCCCAAGGCGTTCCTGGCGCCCAGCCGCCAGCCGTGGCACCAATGCCAGTACTGAACGCATCAGGCGTGGAGCAGCCAGCGTTCCCCCCTGTTTCGCCCAAGGGTTCACTTCCTGGTGCCTCCCCGCCTCCTGGTTCATCGCCTTCTGCCGCCTACGCAGCTGCTGCGAGTACTTGCAGTCTGCTGTTGGCTGTTTGTGCGGCTCTGCTGATCTAAAGCAGGATCATGACATGAGGGCTATGCTACTAGGTTAAGTTACCAGAGGGGCTATCAGATTTGCGCACGCTATAGTCTCGCGATTTTGTCACTGGGTATTCATTTCTGTAGCTATTGGGGTGCATTGGTGTATTTGTTCCCGCTGTATAAAGCCATCCATTAATAGAGGAGGTTGCAAACTCTAGCAGGCGCCGAGCGCATGTTCCAAGTGCTTTCTGAATTCTGATTGCTGGTGGGAACCTGCCTTATCTACCATTTTCTGCATAGAACTCTTATTTCTTAGCTGACAAACACGTATATGTTTCTTGTGAAAATCAAGATGGTATATGTTTCTTCAAACTAGTATCATCACATCAAGATGACATCTCGATTCAGGTTTAGGATTTCCAGTGTGAAGGGTCCCATTTTCGCTGAAGAGAAAATGTATGCAACACCTAGGACGATGGGTATCCTCTTCAGTACCTGATCTGCACGAGATCCCTATGAAAACCATCCACATCCCAACACAAACGAAAAGGGGGACAAAATCTTGAGAATACCATCACACATGCCTATTTGCTTTTGGGAGTAAAATCTTGAGAATAACATCACATGTTACTGGCCGTACTACTCAAGCTGTAAGAGCATCTTCCCCGGCGCTATTTGAGGTTCGACACTTTTTTTTTGCCACACCGAGGAGTCCCATAAGTAGCCGGCCTCAAAAGTAGTTGGACAGTTTGGAACCTAATATGATCGCTGGCAAGCCCTTGCCGCTCCCTAAGCGCTGGATTCGAAATGGGTGCACCGGCGCCACGTCGGTTCGCGCTGTGGGACCGCCCTGGCAGTGAGAGAAAGCGGCGGTGATGTTTTAAATGACCACGCGCATAAATTCGCTCGTTGTCTTCAATGGGTGCCAGTTCCCGAGGTGGTGACACGATGGGGCGCCGCCAGTCAGCTCCACGCGCCGACGAATGAGCTCCATGCATCATCAAAGCGCACTGCCGCCGTCCTCTATAAACCGCACGAGCACTACCTTCTCCGCCCACTCCCCAGCGCGCCCACCCCTCGGAAAACCCTAGCCACCGACCACCTCATCCTCCACCGCCATGGAGCACAACCATGAAGCCAACGGCAGTGGCATCGACATAGGGGAGGACCGCCGTCACAATTTTACCCTCAACGAGGCAGAAGTCCTCTTCCATGCGCGCCTGCTGGTGCCGCCGGAGTACAAGCTACCACACGGCTGGCACCTTCCAACGCCGGGACACTATCTCTCTGGCGTCGGAGGGCGAGGAGCTCCGTTCCCTCATCATGGAGCGATGCGCATAGCTACCGGCGGCACAGCGTAACCAACCGGTGTGGACTCTGCATAGCCCGGAGTGGCTGGTTGTCTTTCGTCGCGAGCGAGGGGGGGGGGGGGGGAAATCGCACGCTTCATTCGCCCTGAATCAGCCGGCGCTCTTGGTGCTATGGGCGCTCACGAACGGGTATCACCCGCGAAGCGTCGACGATCCTCCACGATGAGTCGTCTTTTTCCCGGCTGCGCAGTCTGTCGCTACGCCGGCGTATCTAGCCTCCTACCGCTCTAGTTCATCGTGATCCGGCTCGTGAGGCTACACAAGGCAGCAGCGCTCGACGCCCTATCCACTGCCGAGGCGCGGCGGCGACATCGTCATCCGCGGTGCACCCCGCGGTTCTTCCTCAGCGCCGGTAAATAGGAAGGCGACGATGAAGGAGGAGGCGCACTCACCGCCGCACGGGCTCCCACACCTCTGCGCCACTCCTCATGTCGGTTCTCCCATCATCGCCGCCGCATCCGGAGAAGAAATGGTGGGAGGTGGAGCTGGAGATGTAGGTGACGAACCATGATGGCTTTCGGCATCAATAACGTCGTCGAACTCGACGCCCATTTACCGGCACCCACACCGGGGACGGCGGTAAAAACGGAGGAAGCCGAAGAGAGCAACGCCTTCGACTAACGGTAACGGCGCCGACAACCTGAACTTCAACGCGTTTGACCACCCCCGTTAGATTAGGGTTTACTGCTTTTTAGTTTAAATTTGTAAACTTTGTACACATTTTAATGAAAACCTCTGAATTTTAAGTTTGAGATTGTTTTAGTTGCTATTAGAGCATCTCCAGTCGCGTCCCCCAAACCTTCCCCAAAGGGATTTGGGGCGTGCCGGACAAAAAAACGTTCCCAGCCGAGTGCCCTAAAGCCTCTTTTTGTCTGGCGCGGCCCGATACGGTGTCCGGCGCCCCGAGCCCGTCCCCGCTACACAGGGGACGCTCCGGGCACACCGGACACAACGAAAAGCGAGGCGAGGAGTGGCGGGACCGATGCGTCAGCGGCACATTCAAGTTTGGACCTAACCGTTGCCTACCTCGCGACGGAAGTTATTGGCGCGCAGTGACACACGACCGAAGCGTCGCAGCTTTGCCGTAATGGCGACGGAGGGGCAGGCGAGACGTCTCGTCGGTGCTGCGCAACCTCCACGCGTTACCGGCGTTCGCACGCTACTGCGCGTTCCCGCGCTTTCTTCCCGACGCTTCTGGCCTCTTCCCGTCAGCGTCTATAAAAGCCCCCCCCCCCCGCGCTCAATGGCAGCCACCATACCCGCCGGCACCCCTTTCTCTGCCGCAAGCACAACCCCTTTGCGCAATGATGAACCGCCCCAGCGCCGGCCAGTTCCCTCCACCACCACATCCACCACTGGAAGCACCGTAGTTCGACATCGACGCTGCCGCAAAGGAAGAGTCGCGGCGGCGCCGGGTGGAGCGTTGGCGTGCAGAGCGGCGACATCGGCGGGAGGCAGTCGAGCAGCGGGAGACCCCGAAGCTGAGGAGAACGCGGCGTGGGAGGAGGCGCCGCTGCCGGACACCATTGCGGCGTTCGACGCCGCCACGATGGAAGAGACGCGGCGGAGCCGGACGGAGGAGATGGCCGAGCGGTGGTGTGCGGAGCGGCATCGCTAGCGCATGGATCGGGAGCTCCAGTACCATGAACGGCGGGAGGCGATCGAGCGGCGGTGGAGGGAGGCGGTGGAGCGTCAACAACATCAGGCGGCGGAGGAGCATTGGCAGCGGGAGGCGGCGCTGGCTGCAACGGAGGCGGCCTGGGGGCTCAGGCGGATGCGTTGGCGGCGGAGGCCGACGTGTTGGCGGCACAACTGGAGGCGCAAATGGAGGAGGACGAGGCGGAGCAGGAGGAGGACGACGACAACGATGACTTCGAGTGGTCCGATGACGATGTGCCGCACCCGGACGAGGTGGCGGATCAGCAATGAGCGCTCGTCGAGTCCTCCGAGTCGGAGAAGAAGCTCCAGGACGATGCTCGTGCCCGCGAAGAGGCGCAGATTCGCCGCGCCGTCGAGCTCTCCTCCAGGCGGCGCAATAGGGGAGGGCATACGACGACGCGCTGCTGGAGCGGCGGCGTCTGCTCACCGCCGTCCGCATGGAGAGGCGGCGCGTGCAGCAGGAGCTGCGGCGGAGGGGAGGCGACAACGGGGCAGGGCCGTGGAACGCACCGCCGGGCGGGCAGTAGGCTAGGGTTTAGATGAAATCTAGCCGTTTTCATTCAAACTTTGTAATATATAATCAAATTTGAATAAAAACCCTTATTTTCGTGCACTAATATTTATTTGGGTGAGCGTTTGGGGGATGCGGCTGGGGAGCGACGTGCCCTAAACGCGGGACAAATAAAACACGTCCTCCAAACATTCGATCCGGCGCCGTTTGGGAAACGATTTAGGGGACGCGACTGGAGATGCTCTTAAGATCACCTATTGGAGGTCGCATGTTTATGTAACCTCTCCAAATTAGATAGCAGATGCGGGGCGTCCTCTAAAGCTCGCTGCTGCCGGCGCACCTGTCGGTTAGGAACCGCCGATGGTGAGGATCTAAGAGTATCTTCACCGGCGGCCCCGATAGCTATTTGGGGATGGGGCGAAATGGGCTCGCACCGGCGCGCTCCAAACGGCGCCGGCGATTTTTGGAGCCCAATAGAAGCGCCGGCAACCCCGTGCCGGCCCCTTCGCCAAGGGCGCGAATCGGGAGCGCCGGCGCCTCGCGAGGCTGAAAAATTTGGGCGTGGGAGCCGCCTGTCAGCCACACACCAACAAAATATACATCTTCTCCCCCAAAACCCTGTCCCCTCCGCCGCTCATTTCTCCCGCCAGCCGCTCAATCTCCCATCCAGCCTCGAACCCGAAAAACCCTCGCCGCCGCTCCATGCCACCGAAGAGAAGGGCTCCGGCGAAGGCAGCGAAGCTGCCGACGAAGGCACTGCCGAAAGACGCGCACCATCGCGCCGAAGGAGAAGCCGGCGACCATGTCACAGGAGGACTGGGAGACGGAGATGGAACGCCGCGCCTTCGTCACGGCCGACCGCAGGAGGCGCCGCATCGCCGCCCTCGACGCAGCGAAAGCGGTGGCCTCTGTGGAAGCGTGCCTGAGCTTGGGCGGCGGCCTGAACAGCATCTCGATCTCCCCGTCGTCGCCGGGTTACTACGCAGGGTACACCGCGGACGTGCCGTCGATCTCACAGATGCGGCTATCGTTGGCCAAGATGTCTCAAGAATCGAAAATCTTGATGGCCGACATGGAGAAGATGGACCCCTTGGCACGGGCGTGGCACGAGATGTACCGCGAACGCATCGGCCAAGAGGTGATGGCGGCGCGAGCTGCGTCGGCGTCTCCCCCGACACCGTCCATGTCTACCCCGACACCGTTCGCGTTCATGCCTTCCCCAGCACCATCCATGTCTACCCCGGCACCGTCCGCGTTCATGCCTCCCCGGCGACAGTGGATCCTGTTGCAGCGACGGAGCTGCTGCCGGCCGCCGATGAGGAAGCCGTCGAGGTTGCGCCGCCCGTGAACTCCTTCGTGTGATCATGCGATCATCTGGCTTCAAAGCCCTTTTTTGCGCTGGAAACGGCGATCTGGTGGCCGTCTGTTGGCCCAAACTTCTTATTCCAAAACCTATTCGTATTTGGTGGCCGTGTGTTGGCCCAACTTCATATTCGTAGACTTATTCGAATTTCTATGGTTGTGTTTGAGATTTCAAATTCAAATTATCTATCGGGGCCGCCTGTTTGGGGGCGCCAGTGTGGGAGCAGCTCCCCCAAATGGAGAATGCTCTGCCGGCGCCCCCCAAACGGAGGTGCCGGCGCCTATTTGGGGGCTACCGGTGGAGATGCTCTAACATAACGTCTTGATCATGTCAAAAAAGAACGTCCGTTTGGGTCCGCACGGGCCTAAAATGTGTTAGGAACCAGGTCTAGCGGCCCGATGCATAGTAACCGGGAGATGCAAATGTGGCATCTCGGATGTATCGCGGCGGACGCTACACGGACGCGCCAAGCCGCCAAGCGATCGCTTTTCCAACGGGCCCGCCTAGAAGCGAGTCGTATCGATCGCATCGCTTCCGCAGTTGTCGCTTCGGCGGTCTTCGTTTCCGCGTCTGCGCTGCAGCCTTCGCCATCAATGGTGTCGCTTCCTCTTCGGCAACAGGACTGGCGGGCGGTGGCTGGGCTCCTGCGCCGCCATCAATGGCATCGTGTCCCGCGTGCGCCCGGCCTTACCATTGCCCACACCACCGACACTTCCACTCCCACCCTCACCGCCGCGCGCCACCACTTAACCATGGGAAAGAAGAAGCATGACTCTCAGGCATCCGACGGCGGCACCAAGAAGGCGGAGCGAACGAACAGGGTGCCGTCTCATGCACCAGAGCTGGTTTCTATCCGAATTCCAGCCAGCAGTTGATTGATATGTCACCAACCGGTTTCTATCCGAATTCCAGCCAGCAAAGCACTGGAGGGTCCTCATGGGGTCCGAATGATTTGGACATCATGGATGGATCAACGGCACCTCTTTCAATTGCAAGCTCTGAAGAACATCAACGTTCCACGGTAAGCCGTATTGGACTGAGTAGAGTTCTCGAAGCATAACACACATTACTGCTACTAGTTGAACAAGCAAGGTCTTCGGTTTTGGTCTCAGTTGTAATACTTACTGGATAATGTTGTCACATCTATTAAATTCAAAGCAAAACTAATGTTTTACAGGTTGAAACCGTCATACAAAATGAAGAATTTGAGCAACTGCAGCGAGTGCGCAATGAGCTAGAACGCTCAAGAAAGGAAGCATCCGAGGGACGTTAGAGAGCTGAGAGAGATCTGTTTGAAGCATCTAAGATTGTACTATGTTATTGCTACATACTTTTAATTATCCATTACTCGATGATACATGTGTCTATAAAGTAAGAATTTTTTTCTTGCAGTTCAAAGCACGGGAGAATTCACTACGCACTGAAAAAAAGGAGGTAGAGGAAAGACTGACCAGAGAAAAGACTGGCCTTGAAAAAGAGCACCTCCATATATGCAGCGAGCTGCAGAAAGCAAATGAACAAAGGATACAGCTGGAGAGTAAGCTTCTCCAGGCCAATTCCCTAATGGAAGAGCTCAAACAGTTGCAGGTAGAGCTGCAGCACAAGAAAGACTATGCTGTCATACAAGCTGAAGAGATGCATCAAATAAACGGTAACACTGTATTTGCTGGTGCGTTTGCCTTGACAGAGTTCAGATACGAAGAGATAAAAGAAGCAACAGACGACTTTGATGACTCCAAAAAAATTGGGCAAGGCGGATGTGGAAGCGTCTACAAGGGTTTTCTCCGCCATACTACTGTGGCTATAAAGAAATTCAACAGTGAAGGCACAACAGGAGAGAAAGAGTACAATGATGAGGTAATTTTCATCATTATTCCTTAAAACATACAGTCATTGCATCAGCTTAAGATTAAGATAAATATGTGTTTCATATGAGAAGAATAAAAAGGGGCATCTAAATATTTGATTTCTTAACATATTGCAGGTAGAAACACTGTGTAGGATGAGGCATCCAAACCTCGTCACTCTAATAGGAGTGTGCAGGGAGGCCAAAGTGTTGGTTTTCGAATTCATGCCGAACGGAAGCCTAGAGGACTGTCTGCAGTGCAAGCACCAAACAAAGCCGCTCTCATGGCAAATGCGAATCAGGATTGCTGCCAACATCTGCACGGGGCTCATCTTCCTCCACTCCAACAAACCAAAAGGCATTGCCCATGGTGACCTGAAGCCTGACAATGTCCTTCTTGATACTAGCTTTGTTTGCAAACTGGCAGACTTTGGGATCTCCCGTCCCTTGAATCTGACAAACACTACTGTCACCCCTTACCACCTAACAAACCAAATTAAGGGAACAATGGGATACATGGATCCAGGATATACTGTCTCGGGGGAGCTCACAGCGCAGTCTGATGTCTACTCGTTTGGAGTAGTTCTCATGTGATTGCTAACTGGCAAGAACCCCCTAGGCCTTCCAATTGAGGTGGAAGCAGCCTTGAGGAATGACACGCTGCAAGAAATAATTGACACTTCTGCAGGGTACTGGCCACCTGAGTACACCCAACACCCAAGAGTTGGCAAGACTAGCACTGAGATGTTGCAGGTATGACAGAAAGGAGCGGCCAGATCTTGCAAAGGAGGTCTGGGGTGTCCTGGAAGCTATGATGAACTGCCCAAGCGATAAATGCCATCCACCAATCTTTTTCATCTGCCCAATGTCACAGGTCCGTCAACAAATCAAAGAAATGAAGCACTTGAATCATGTGATGATGTTGGTCACACCAACAGTTACCTTCTATTTACCTGATCAATCACCTTCAACCCTTGTTGCTTTCAAGTAGGTGGTTTGCATTGTCACCTTTATTTCATATAACCTTTGCATCTTTATAATATTTTCAGGAGATCATGAGGGATCCACACATTGCTGCTGATGGATTCACATATGAAGGCGACACCATCTAGGACTGGCTTCAAAGCGGCCATACAATGTCCCCCATGACCTACCTCACTTTCACACACCATGAGTTAATACCAAACAATGCCCTTCGTTTTGCGATTCAAGAATGGCAAATGCAATCATTGTGTCCGATTGAAGATCTCTGAGTTCATGCAATAGTCCTCTACAAGTTGAACTCGAATCTTACTGTGAGGATTTAACCATGGCACTGGAGTGGACTGCACGGAGGCAGTTAAGATGATCAAGGAGCCAGGCATTGACCGTTCGGTTTTCATGGGCATTGTCCAGGAAATAAAAGAGATGATGGTAGATGGGGATAGGTTCGAGACATTTATCATTAGACATGAGCGGAATAAACTAAGTCATGAGCTTGCAAACTTTGATCTCTTGTCGACTAGTACTATGGTTTGGCCTCAGTCCGGGCCTGATGAAGTCCTAGCACTATGCCAGGCAGATTGTAATCATATGATTTAATCACTACAAATTCCCATTCGCAAAAAAGAAAAAGGATGGCAAATGTGACAGCAAACGAAATTTTAAACTTCCATTTGATTTGTATGATGTCGTTTTTTTTTTGAGTGATCATATGATGTCATGTTTATGGAGTGAAGCAAATGGTTTTATGTTTGTATAGTATAGCGAACTTTCTTCCTCACTTAAGCAGTTAGCACTCTATCAATGTTTGGCCCCGTGAATGAGAGGTTTGGGATGAACTGAGTTGGCATGTAACTCTCCAAGAGGATGTGTTATTCTAGTTGAATGAAATGGGAATACAGGATGCGTACACCCATTTCCCCTCTCGCTTTCGCGAAGCTAGAAGTTCGAGCAAATCATTATGATCCCCAAAAAGTTACAGTGGAACAACAATCAGATAAACCAGAAGTTAGATGGTTGAGCACAGACAGTTCATAATAATGTGATTTCTTGATAGATTAACTACGAATGTTCGATCTTCAGAGCTACAGATACTGGTCTGACTTGGTAGTTTCGCTGCATGCTGCCATTTTATAGGATATAACAGGCACATTATCTGACTACCGCGTCGGCAGAGACTGCATGGGCCAAGTGGTTTAGCTGCTCTTGCTCGCCAACAATTTGGCCCCATCCCCTAGCTTCAATTTTCAAAGTTGTAGGTCAACAGCAAAACAAAATTGAGGGGTTCTCGGTGAATAGAGGATTTGCTGGCTGCACGATGAGGCAAGTAGGAACTAGAGCAAACGTTGAGTCGATCGCGATGAGAGCATCATATATTATAGCGCCAAAAAAAAAAAAGTATACTAGACTCTGTTGCGCTGTCGATTGAGAAGGTGGGCTGGGCATTCACACAAACAGGTTGTCTGCAGAAAGAGCTTAGGAAGCAAACGTTTAGTGCAGTTATCGTAAGACAAGACTAGAGGAGAGGAGTGGAGAAGAGGACTTACAGTCGGGATGGTTGGGAATTGGGACAACAAAAAATGAAGCGGCCAGTGGATGAGGAAGTATATCTCCACTCCAAGAGGGTGCTGAAGTGAAGTGTCTCGCACTCTCACTTCACTTTGCAGCTGCGGTCATACAGAGTAGAGAGGAGTTTCCCAAGTCATCGGATCGTCCATCAATCCACCATGAGAAAGGCACAGCTAGCTCCTGCCATGGAAGTTACTGTGAGATTCTTGGGCAATTCCTTCAGCTACATTAGTAGCTTACCATCACGTCATATATAGCTTAATCGATTCCAGCCGTCTGTTTGGGCAACGGCCACAAGACAGGCCGAAAGCAGGCGTGTGTGTGCACAGCTACTAGAACGAGTCAATCTCTGCATAGATGAGCCGGAGAAAAAGTAATTAATGAATGAACAAGAGCAAGTAGGCAGGTATAAAATGGCAGAGCAGACAAAAGCGCGGGGACGACTCCAAAGCTGGCCTGGCCTGAGCTGCTGCGCAAAGGAAGGAACGACAGAGCTGGCAGCAGTGATGGACTCCATGGCCGGCGACTCGCCGGAACTGTCCTCCTCCTTTTCCGGAGGCGGGGAGAAGAAAAAGGTGTACGTGGCGATGGGGGCGGGGGAGTCCAAGGCCATGGTGTTGTGGGCGCTGCAAAAGTTCCCCGACAGAGCCGCCGCCGCCTTCGTGCTGCTCCATGTCTACTGCCACCCCAAATTCATCCCCATCAGTGCGTCTCCTGCCCTTCCCCATATGTTTCTTTTCTTTCGATCTGGGCTGATTCCATTGCCCATTTACCCTCCCCTCCATGTTCAGTTCTCTCTTTCTCGCGTAAAAGATGTTCAGTTATCTCTGGAAACTCATAGTATTTCCCTTTGTGCAAAAACCAACTCAAAACACGAGTTTTCCTTGGGGGGTATTAGATCTCTCTGTTTCTTTCTGAAAGTCGTATTTCGATCTGTCGAGATAAAGATTTTCTGTGATATGAAATCGGTGTCCAAGTCAACAAGTTTTGCAAAGGAGGGAGTAGTAAAACTATGGATGAAAATGTTTATGTCACCAATGTTGTTTCACAGTGGGCACTAGGATTCCTGCTAGCCAGGTGCAAGAGCAGCAGCTAATTGCACACAAGAAGATGGAGCTGCAAAAGATCAGTGACATCCTGGACGAGCACCTGCTTTTGTGTGCACAGGAAAAGGTCGTGCTAGCTTAACACATAGTCACCTCTCACAATGTAAAGAAAAAAAAAAATCAATATCAGCATGGATTACATTGCAGAAACATACTAAAAGAATTAACCTACACATTTATTTCCAGGTACAAGCTGAGAAGCTGGTGGTTGAATCAGATGATGTCGCAGATGGGCTACTGCAGCTCATCTCTGAGCGACATGTCACCGCGCTCATCATGGGGGCAGCAGCAGATAAGCATTACACAAAGTACGTTGCAAATTTCTTGACATTCATGGATGATCATTATAGCTGAACACTTGGCAGTCATTAGTATTGCCACACAAAATAAAACCTAACTCTTTCAAGAATTCAGGAAAATGATGGCCCTCAAGTCTAAGAAAGCACAGGCTGTAGAACAACAGGCAGATCCTTTCTGCAGAATATGGTACATTTGCAAAGGAACGCTCGTTTACCGCAGGTACGGTTGGTCGACTGCGAGGAATCTTCACTTTGTGCTCTTAGGATTACTAGCAGAATTCCAGCCCGTTTGACATGTTTCCCTCCCTGGCTTTGACTTATCTATTCTAGGATGGATGTTGCCATTAGCAATGAAGCAATGCGAGAAGATAGGCGAAAGTCTGGTGATCAGCAGTTTTCAGTGGATAGATCAACTAGCTTGTCAGACACATGGTGTATTTCAAACACATGGCTACATGAACCAAACCTCGGACAACAGACAGGAAGGACTAGTCCGTGCAGATTGTATGATAATGAAACGGTAAGCACAATCCATGATGGAGGATCTGCTTGGTAAAAACACAAAATAGATGATCACTACAGCATACTGTTTTATCTGATAGTCCACCTGTTTATACCCATAGTTCTGAAATCTAATTATACTCCCAACTTCTACACGAGGACAGTAAAAAATTCAATAAATATTGATGTGACGTTCTTACCTTATCACATGCAGGACATTGTTAGAGAATTTGACAAGCCTGACAACAAATTCAACCATATGCTCCAGGAGTTAGAGAGTGTAAGAAAACAAGCTTATGAAGAAAAATGCAGCCGCGAAAAGGCAGAAAGGGAGTTACTTGAGGCTTTCCAGAAAGTAAGAGTAGCTTAATTTTCATTTAACAGTCATATCAAGTATATACTAATGTTAACAGTTAATTTAGTTGCATACTTGCGTGGATGTATGTATGCCAGTGAGAGCATTATTTGTAAGAAGCTCATGCTACTGTGCTTGTGAAGCACCTTCAGAAACTTTAACACCAAAAATAAATTTTTAAACAAAATATTATTTTGCATAATTGAATGAAATATGTTCTCACGTTTAGTCTGTCCAACAGGCACGAGACTCCGAGAAT
This sequence comes from Lolium rigidum, assembly GCF_022539505.1. Taxonomy (NCBI): domain Eukaryota; kingdom Viridiplantae; phylum Streptophyta; class Magnoliopsida; order Poales; family Poaceae; genus Lolium; species Lolium rigidum. The sequence goes on from NC_061508.1 coordinate 90,100,299, forward strand.
CTTTACTCAGGAGAAGTGAAGCAAAGGAATAAAGCAGAGGAAAAGTTGACAGCAACAATGGAGGAAGTTGAGAAACTCACAGAAACAACTGATGAACTTTGTGCAAAGCTTCAAGAGGAACGCAAGAAAAGATTGGCCCTGGAGAAGAGAACTGCCCACTCAGACCGAATCATCAAGGATTTGATGCTGCAACGTGACAAAGCTGTAAGAGAGGTAGAAGCGCTACATGCAAATAAAGGAGAATCTAGTGCAACCACAGAGGGGGAAATGCACATCACGGTGTTATCCTGCTCAGAGATTAAGGAAGCAACCAACAACTTTGACCACTCATTGAAGGTTGGAGAAAGTGTTTACGGAAGTGTGTATAAGGGCTTTCTTCGGCACACAAATGTAGCAATAAAGAAGTTGAATCCCGATAGCACACAGTCACAGTCGCAGTTCAATCAGGAGGTTAAATTATTGGTTTTTTGTCAATTTTCTGGTATTTTGATGGTTCACATAAATTACTGTGTTGCAGAAAGTTAAGTTTGTTCATGATGCTTGCTTTGCAGGTAGAAATTCTCAGCAGGGTGCGGCATCCAAACCTGGTTACTCTTATAGGAGCTTGTAAGGAGGATCAAACTCTTGTCTATGAATATATGCCCAATGGAAGCTTGGATGACCGCTTGGCTTGCAAGGACAATTCTAAACCTCTTAGCTGGCAGTTGCGCACCCGCATCATTTCTGATGTTTGCTGCGCGCTGATCTTCCTCCATTCTAATAAACCTCATAGCATTGTTCACAGCGATCTGAAAGCATCTAACATTATTCTTGACGGGAATAATGTAGCTAAGCTCAGTGGTTTTGGTGTGTGCCGAATGTTCACTGATGCGTTCAGGAACACAACCACTCTATATAGGCATACCCACCCAAAGGGCTCCTTTGCATACATTGATCCTGAATATGTCATGACTGGTGATCTGACACCCCAATCTGATGTATACTCTTTCGGGGTGGTGCTCCTACGCCTCTTGACTGGAAGACCAGGATTTGGCCTGTTGAAAGATGTACAACAGGCAGTGGAAAAGGGTTGCTTGGAAGCAATACTGGATTCATCTGCTGGGGATTGGCCAGCTATGCAGGCTGACCAATTGGCTCGGGTAGGTCTGAAGTGTTGTGAAATCAGAAGAAAAAATCGCCCTGACCTGCAAACGGAGGTTTGGACTGTACTTGAACCGATGTTGAAATCTGCTTCCGTTAAGCTATGCTCCTTGTCATTTAAATCAGTATCAGAAGACCTTGGTGGTGTGCCGTCCTACTTCATCTGTCCAATACTACAGGTGAGTCATACATTTCACTTGATGAATATCATTTTCATCTACTGTGGTTTCGATATATTAAAATGAGTTATGGAGGTATATCAGTAAAATGTATAAAGCATGTTGATTAACCATAAATTCTCCTGCAATAACCATTCTTAGTAATTTTAGACAGTCGGCCGGTTTCTTGAATATGAGCATCTGTAATTTCAGGTTGTTTCACCTTTGCATTTCTATGGTGCAGGATATAATGAGGGAGCCTCTAATTGCTGCAGATGGTTTTACCTATGAAGCCGAAGCTATAAGGGAGTGGATCGACAGTGGCCACCGTACATCACCCATGACAAACCTTGAGCTACTCCACCATGATCTTTTGCCGAACCATGCCCTCCGTTCTGCGATCCAAGAATGGCTGCAGACAAATGCAAATTAATATGTTAGCTTTATTCCCATGGAGCTTCAAAACGGAAATAGCTGTGTGCTTAATTCCTTACTTAGATTAATAGACACAAACCAAACAATTCCGAGTTATTCCCAAAGAGTGGCTTAAGATATACACATTGCTTTTTTGTTTTGTACCTTCAGCAAAACTTTACTTAAAATGTAATAACTTGGGGCTTCATCAATGGTATGCTGGACTTTGTACATGGATTTATAAGGAGAAAACTGTTTTGCTGATGATACTGTTGTTACATGTTCACACTGCTTGATTGAACAATCAATAATGGAGTTGTACTGACTGGCCTCTCAATGTCGATGGTTCATGAATGTTTGCATGAAAATGCATATGAGAGTGGAACTATCAATTTTTACAACCATATATGTTACACTTTCATTTACATGTTACATCCATTCTAAAAGTCTGTTATTCGTAGCATCGACCTGTCTATTCCGAAAGTCAAAAATGATAAAAAAAAAACTCTTCGGAAGGTAAATCAAATCCCAGTGACCTTTGACAAGCTTCTTTTATCCTCCTGTGAATGACACAAATCCATAAAGTTGAACATAACCTTATATGGAAAATGCTGACATACTCGGTCTGTCAAATTTTCTTACCAAATGCAGGTTGCTAAACATAATTCGAAAGATATGATACCCTTGTATCAAATGAGTGACCAAATTGCCAATACAATCGGAACAGAAAGTTGGAAAATCGAATATCAATTGGTATCTTCAGAAATCAGTAACCAGAAATAAACTTGTTTCTCCTTGCACTCGCGATCTATCCGATCTCGACCTTGATTTTTAGCAGGAGTCTAGTTTTAGCTCTGACATACTCCACTATGTCAGGTTATCACTACGTCAGAACTGCATGCACATGCCATTTCTTATCAACAAGCACTTCCATCCAAATGAGTCTGATGGAGAATCCAATAGATACAAGCTGCACAATCAAATTCATGTTCTGTAGTTCCAAGGTATAATGCCGGTATATGCTAGTGAACACACGCTTAAAAAACAGGAGATGGCTTGATGTACATTACTATATTGACAGCTTGAGAGCAGGAATTATGTAAGATCCATCATCAGAGAGAACAATATTGCAGATGTCTAAGCATATCAGAATTATATGTCCTGGACAACATTTCCACATCTTGAAAGCAACCCTTTGATGTGCACTGCCGGCCAGGGTGATGGGACATCCCCCATCTAATGGGACGACTTCATTGCTAAGCATCAAAAGTCAGTCACTGAGGGCAGGCATGTAAACAGCCTTTTGGAAGTAGTGGAAATTTCACAAAAAAAAAAATCACCCGAATCTGAGTGTTCTCCAAGTATGGAGGACAAGTTTTCCTGATACCAAAAAAGAACAAAAATTACTGTCAGCCTGGTTATGAGTTAAATTGGAACAGCTAATGTCTGAAAGGGTAAACCGATGTTTCCTAAATTGAAACCAAAATTTTCTCATTGGACTACACTTGGGACCCAAAGTAAGAGGAAGACCATATCCAAGGCCACTCTTTAAAACCACCACCAGACCCTCTCCTTCAGGCCTTCTATGAACTGAAACTTCCAAGTAAAAGCAAAGGGACAAAAGGGACAAGGATGACACCGATATTGATGGTCCTAGATTGATGAAAAGTGGCACATCGCAATTAGGTACTTCCATAAGCCTTTTAGGCCACTTACAGATTCTGTTTGAGGTGCTGCATCTGTGGTTCAGGTTCTGCTGAACCAGGTAACAAAAGCAGAATCTAGATTTGATGTTACTCTTGATTTTTAATGATATATAAGGCGCAACAAAGATGGATGAAGAGGAGGTTCACATCGCGGTCGGAAAGAACTTCAGAAAAGAGAAGGCTAACATACTGTGGGCTACTGCTAAATTCCCAAGGGCCACAATCGTTCTTCTCAATGTTCACTGGCCATCCAAGTGGATGCCCTTCAGTAAGATTTCTTCAGCCAAATCTTTTCCATCCTTTCTACAGCTCTAAGAGTCACCCATGTGCAATTCAGTGTATCTTTCAACTTGTGTTTGAATAGAAAGTAATATGCCTAATCAAACTTCCCTGGTATGATAAACAGCCTTTTCCTGATCTCCTGTTATATTGGGAGATGCACACAGAGCAGCTGTCGGTACTAAAAATGTTGTGGAAGATTACACAAATAACTTACTGCAACAAATAGCTACATTTGATTAACGCAGATATTAACAGGTTAAAGTATAACTTTATGTTTATGAGCTGTATAAATAATTGTCTGTTTCTATCCAACAACTGCAGTGGGTGGCAAGCTGCTATACAAGTTTGCAGATGAAAAGGAGAAGGAGATGCACAGAGGCAGAGAGACGGAGGCAATGGTCAGGATGTTATCACAATACAAAAGCCTGTGTGATACAAGAGAGGTAATGATATATATCCTAGAAAGATTTTAGTTCAGATTAAGATATTCAGGTTACAGCGGTGCTCATGAGTTCCAAAAGCTTTGTAATCATCTGATATTTGTTTGGGGTCATGGATGAACTCTGACTAGCAGTGATAGCATAAGCTGAATAATTGTTTTATCTAATACTAAAAGCTAAGCAGCCAAACCACATACATTAAGTTCTGACTAACAAGGGTAACAAGATTACTATTTCACATCAGACATGTTTCATAAACAGGCATGTACATTTGCAGGTTAGGGCACATTACATTACACACGATGATATTCTTGCTGGTCTTGTGAACCTGGTAAAGAAACTCAAAATTAAGAGAATCGTCATTGGCTCAAGGTAAGATCGTAAAGTGAACTCATCCCCAAAAGAGAGTGTTTCCCTCTTGGTATATGTTACTCGATGTAAAATGTTCACAGAAAAATGAACAGTACCTTAGTGCATATAACAGGATAACATGGAACCAAGTTATGCAGGAATATGGCAAAGCGAGAGGTGATTCGCAAATGCTGTCAGGTCTGGGTGGTGATCAATGGAAAATATGTGTCCACTAGGTATAGTTTATGTCAAGTCCATAACCGCATATGAACTATTCTCAACATCTGGATCAAATCCAATGACTATTTGATGGATGAGATCATTCTTAAGTGCAGTAATGATCATCTGAGGCATACGGGAAGCATTGGATATGGGGGGAGCTCTGAACTGTTGGCATCTATACATGAGCTGAGTGATGAATCTGATGGATACATAACACCACAAAGTGATTTTGTAAGTAACCTTTAGTAAAGCATTACAAACATGCAAACAATAAAGGTTTCAGTTTACAAGTTTATGACCATGGTTCAGAGTTTGGGTCCTAACTCGTGGCATGTTCTCAAGTATGTCTCGTTCCAGGCAGATGATATCATGGATGGGGATGGGATGATTCAGATGGATGGTGCTGATCAGTCCGCAAAGGTATAACTTGCCTTTGCTTTGCTTTGCTTTCAATACAACTACTAAAACATGTGCATTAAGAATTTCTGCCTATTCTTAAAGTTTGTCCACATATACAGTGGTAGTGGTACAGAAGCAAATGACATTGTATTTGAATTCACTGGGCGCTTAAGTATGTTTGACCAGAATTATATTTATCACAGTTTCCATAAGGCAGGTTGATGACCTAGGTGCAACTTGTGTTAATAACATGAAGTTTTTGCTCCATTCCCGTATGATGTGCAGGAAGCTGAACAAGGCATTGATGAAGCAAATGAGGTGGAAATTTTCCCGGAAGAGGGCGGTGATGAACCTGATGAGATACAGAGTTCCATATGTATATCTGAAAAAACTGCAAAATTGATGGTACAAGCCGCATGGCACAACCTTTTTCATAATACACCCCGTTTGAAATCAGAACAAGTAGAGCTTAGATATAAAAACATGTCAATGTGAAGGTTCCAACACACGACTATGATAATAACACTTCAAAATAAGCTGGAGAGATTATGATTCAGGAACAGAAACGTAGGTGATAGAAAATCATGTGACACAAAGTGATGTCACACAACATCATTACATCATCGAATCTCTTGATTACTTCTTCACAGGAGGAAATGGAGGAACTCCAAAGGAGATTACAAGATCTGCAGGATGAGGGTCATAATCATGAAGAAAACATCTTGTCACCCAGGGAAAAGAATGATTTGCTGAGAGAGAGAACCTTATCGAAAAAAAGATACCCAGAGCTGAAAATTCCAGATCACATTGCTGAATTTCCCATGCCGCGTATTGCGAAAGCGACCAACAATTTCTACTCGCAAAATCTCATAGGAGAAGGAGGCTATGGCCCAGTGTACAAAGGAAGACTAGGTGGTGTCACTGTGGCTATCAAGTTGTTGAGACCCCATGGTAAAATCCATGGTAGACAAGGTTTCCCAGAGTTTCAGCAGGAGGTAAATATAATAAAAGTTATATCAGGTCATTCATTTACTGTTTGAGTATGCCTATGCACACAACATAGCCTACGAATAACTACAAGAAGAGGCAAACACTCATTCAGTACAGAGTAGTAATAAGTAAGTATTCCTATCTGAAGTGTAGTAGAATACCGATGCGATCCCTTTTTCCGAATTTATTAAAGAGAACTGTCATTACAAACTTTTAACACCATGTTGATCGATAATCAGTAGCATGCTTGCATACCTTACTATTTGGAGATTTGGAGAAGCATCTCCTGAACTGCATTATCGTAAAACTGACAATCACTCTTGGAACTCTCCAGGTTGTAGTGCTGAGCAGAATCGAGCACCCACACATCGTGAAGCTGATCGGTGTGTGCCAGGAATCATGCGCCCTCGTTTACGAGCACCTCCCAAACGGCACGCTCATGGATGGGCTCTCCAAGGGGCTCCCCTGGAGGGACCGCATCAGGATCCTCGCCGAGCAGCGGTCCGCGCTGGCGCACCTCCACTCCAGCCGCCCCCACGCCATCATCCATGCGGACCTGAAGCTGACGAACATCCTCCTTGATGGCGGGAACTCGAGCAGACTAGGGGACTTTGGCACCGCGCGCGTCGTACAGATGAAGCCGCTGGAGGAGGACACCATCTGCCGGCGGACGAACCCGATGGGCACGATGGGGTACATGGACCCCGTGTTCTTCACGACCGGCGAGCTCACCGCGGAGTCGGACGTGTACGCGTTCGGCGTGGTGATCCTGCAGGTGCTCACAGGGCTGCTCGACCTCAACATCGCTGAGCAGGTCCAGGAGGCGGTGAAGATGGACGCCGTGCACGGCCTGCTGGACGCATCCGCTGGGAACTGGCCCGGGGTGCAGGCAGAGCGGCTGGTGAGGCTGGCGCTGAGGTGCTGCAACATGGAGCGGAAGCGGCGGCCGACCATCACATCCGACGCCGACTGGAGACCACTGGACATCCTGCGGACCATGGCGACTGGAAGTAAATCCCGGAAATGGAGTCAGGGCAGCTGAAGAATAGACCACAGTGCACCGGCAACTTGGAGCAAAATGTCAATGAACAGTAGAAGCACTTCTTGGAGTACTATCCGTGGATGCACATTAAGTAGAACATGAGTTACAGTACAACATAACCGAGCAATGTTTGCTCTTATTGTAATTTTAGACCATTGCACGACTTTTTGGAACCGTGCACCAAACATCTCAGGCTATGACAGCATGAAGGAATGTGTAATATTATTACTAATTTTCCATTTACGATCCTACTATAGCATCACAAACTAAACAAAAGAGGTACTGAAAAAACGGATCAATGCATGGAGAGGGACCCAATTTCAACATTTTGAGCCAGCCTGGAACTTCATATTTACATAAACTCTGCTTCGTACAGAAAGTTGTACTAGCAGAATGGGTTTACTTCAGCTGTAATATAAGGCGAGTGGTTCGACTTCGTGTCAGGATGCACACCTACGATACTACGAGAGAAGACAAGCACCCGGTACTACGAAAAGAATGAAAGGTGTAATGCGACTCAAGTACTCACCCAATCGAGAAGCACAGATCGATGGGGATTTGCTCGGCGCGGCATCGAGTCGATCAAGAGAGTGAAAGAGGGGACGGGCGGTTGACTGGTTGAAAAATTCCATTACCTGCCTGCCCGACCGTACGCACGCCGCATTCCTGGGATCCATCGCCGCCACCGCCACCGCCGCCGCCTCGGTAGTAGAGAGGAGAGCGCCGCCGTGCATTCCGACTGCCGCCGGCACGCCCACTGCGTCATGACTACGAGACGGGCCAGGCAGCTTCTTTTGCGCTTTGGGCCTCTCCCTCCTTTTTCGTCTGTTTCGTTTCCCCAAAGCATGTGGGCTCAAAATCACCCAAAGAAGGCGGTTAGGCCAATAACAGGGGGCATCCTGTATGCCGGCGAAACCTATTCGCCGCTCAAAGCGGGCGCTCCGCTCAGAGCGGGATGGATTGGGCCGACCCATTAGCAATGGCGGTGGTGTTCCTTCGTTTTTTCTTTCTTATTTTCCTCTGGTTTTTTCTCTGGTCCTTCTGGTTTTTTCTCTAGCTTCTGCTTTTCGGTCGATTTTTCTGAACTATTGATGATTTGAACTTTTTTAGGATTGATTTTTTTTGGTTTGAACTTCTTTCGAATTTGAACAATTTTTAAGTTTGAACATTTTATTGTTTTGAACATTTAAAAATATGAACATTTTTCGCGTTTGAACTATTTTCATATTTGATATTTTTTTGAATTTGAATAAGTTTACATTTTGAAATTTTTTAAGTTTGGAACATTTTCATATTTGAACATTTTTGAAATTTGAACTTTTTCGAAATTTGGAATTTGTTCGATTTTGAAATTTGTTCATTTCTGAAAATCGTTCAATTTTGAATTATTTGGTTTAGAATTTGTACAGATTTGAATTTATTCGGTTTTAAATTTGTATAACTTCTTAAAACCAAAACAACAGTGCAATATATGAGAACAGCGACACAGTAAATGGCCTGGCCCAACTTACATTTCTTTAAGCGGAGACATGGCCCCTCCCGCTTAAAGCGGGGAAAAGGAGCGCCCCTGTATGCCGACCAGTGCGGTGCCCGTACGGCACCGTACACCCTAGGCATGCCCGACGTGGCTTACTGGGCCTGACCCAACAGCATCATGTAAACGATTTTCTTTTTTCGGTTCTTTTCTGTCTGTTAATTTTTTATAATTTGAATATTTTTGAAAAATAAAAAATTATCAAAATTTGAATACTTTTCAATTTTAAAATTTAGCATCTCTGATTTGAACAATTTTTAGAAGTTTTTCGCTTTTCTAAAAAAATGAACAAATTTTTAATTAGAACAAAATTAAATTTGAACAATTTTAAGTTTCAAAAAATTTCTAATCTGAACAACTTTTAGTTTAAACTATTTTCTAATTTGAAAATTTTTCTACTTAGAACAATTTTCAAATTTGAACAAATTTGAAATTTGAACATTTTAAATTTTAAATAATTTTTCATTTAATCTTTTTCCGAATTTGAAAAAAAAGAGAGAAAGAAGCAGAAAAGAAAACAGAAAAACCAACAAAAAAAGAAAACGAATAAACAGAAAACGAAAATAATATGAAAAAACGTAAATAGGTCGAGCCCTATACCTGACCACGGTGTGCGGTGCTTGATACGCACCGACCTGACCGGTGTATAGGATTCGCCCAATAACAGGGGTTGTGCCCCTATTAACCGCCTTAGGCAGCAAATATGATTGGGGCTAACATACGCTACATTAGTTGCGCCCAATACAAAATAGGTGAGTTTTCTTTTTCTGTTTTGTTTCATGTTTTCTTATCTTTTTATTTCTATTTTCTATTACTATTTTTTTCCTATTTTATTTTAAACTTTATTTTATTTCTAGTTTATTTAAAAATAATTTTAATACTTTCTCCCATCCATATTATGTGTCGTTGATATTAATGTATCTAGACACATTTTAATTCTAGATACATCAAACGTTTAGCTCACTTGAATAGTTTATAAATATAACACTTATTTTATTTGAATGGTTTTCCGGTATGAAGATTATACATTTGAATGATGTTTCAATAAAACATTTATTTTATTTAAATAATAAAAACGAAATAAAATAAAATAAAAATGAGAAAAAAGGAAAAAGAAAAGGAAAACAAAATTGAGGAAAAAATAAAATAAACATGGAAGCAACGAGAAAATAAAAAGTAGAAAGGAAAAAAAACAAAACGTCAAAGAAAATATAAATGAAAAGGAAGAAACATGCAAAAGCTTGCTGGGCCTTCGAACCATAAGGCACAGGTGTGCGCACTGCTCATGTGTGGTGCCCCATCCGGGAGCGGTGACGGTTGGGCGTGGAGCGGCCCACCTAGACCCTCCCGATGTGTGCTCGACTCCACGTTTAGAGTAAATTACATTTTAGCACGACAATTAGGGCTAGGTTAACGAGTATGTGACTCTTTTTGGGTAGCAGTTTTGGTATGCGCAAAAACATATTATGACAAAACTCGATTGATCACATTTTAACATCAAACCTGACAACCCTATATTCTTTCCATTTCTCCTTCTTCCTCTCTCTTGCCTAATAGTTGTTGCGGTATGTACATGTTCACTATTCCAATCGGCTTTGGCCTCCCTCCCACCGGTGGCTAGGTTGCTTCTGTCGTCTAGGGTCCTTCCACCTCTCCGGCCTCCCTCTCGCTGGTGGTCGGGCCACACCTCCCTCCCTATTCTAGCTCGTACCCAACTTGGTCGATGGCGCCGCATCGCGCTCTCTACGCACCCCGCACGATACACCATCACCTCTATCATGCTACAGTGCGACACCAATCTGGTACAGCCTCATCCACACTCGCATCGACCCCGCCTACTCCAATTCTGACCCTCTCCTCCCTAGCCTCGTCTTCATTGTGTGTCTCCACCCCATCCTGAGTCTGATGTGCCTCTGACCAGCGGCAGCTCCGTACCTACTCCCAACTTTGGCAACTGGCCTCCTAGTGAGCCTTGCCTGCTCCAGCCTACCGACGTCGACCGGAGCTGAGGATCGTGGTTGTGCTACCCGAAGCTCATCGTGTGAGGTGGCTGGGGAAGGAGTGGACGAATGGGAAGCCCTCGTGGTATGGTGGCGGCCGGTAGGTGCGGCGGCGGTAGGCATGTGCTTCGCTCGAGGGGGCGGGGGAGGAAGGATGGAACGAGAGAAATTTTAATAAGAAGATAGATCTGAAATGTGGATCCTCTACCAACTCAGCATAATATCCAAGTGTAATACCTAGTCATCTCTTACATGTGGGCCTGTCAAGTTTTCTATTAAAACTTGTGATCAACAAATTGTAACATATGTCTGCTCCATTCTAGACTGCAATTTTCCTCCACAACTGGTTTGTCTTCCAAGAGAGGCGCTGATGCATGTAAAATGCATACATGAACTTTGTCCTTTATCATATTGAATTCCCACATATTTGCAACATATATGATGATAATACCATGTTTTACATTGATTTATGGGGATTTACCAATGATCCCCTTTATTTGGCTTATAACATGCAGAACATGAAAACCCTCTTTTATGTATTTTTCACTTTCAGAGACCTACACGAAGTCAAATTGATCTGGGATTTTGGAGTGTCACTTTTTCATCGGGAGAAGAACCCTGAGTCCTGGAAGCTCACCTGGAGAAGCCTGAGGGACGAAAGAGTCCAGGTGGCACGCCCAAACCCTCAAGCGCGCCACCCCCCTCTTTCAGCCAACGATCGTCTGTTTTCCCTGATTCTTTCGCGAACTAACATATTTTGCCCTAAAAATGACTATATTTATAACGCTGAAGAGTTCTCGGGAGGAGAGCGCCGCACAAACATAGAAACACGAAAACGAAGGCTGCTCCAGAGAAGATTGGAGGGGAAAACTCCGCCGGGATCACCGCCCGAGGGGTCTCCACCTTCTCCAACGTATTCATCATCATCACCATGACCAAGAGGGAGTAGTCCACCTCTGTACTACGGGTTTGTGGCAGTAGCTTGATCTATTTCTCTCATGTTCTTCATAGTTCTTAGTGCCATATGAGCTGCCTATCATGATTATGGTCATATTTATAATACCTATGTGATGGATCCTTATTCTATGATATTGTTTTATGAGATCTGATCATATTATATGGTGATATTTATTGATAGATGCATATATTGTATCCCGTTCTTAAGTATTTGTTCTGATGAAACATATGTGCAAGAGCGTGTGTGGGGTGATGTGCGTATTAGATGGAGTAGCCTGGAGTAGCATGGTTTTAGTGATTGGATATTGACAATATGTTTAAGATCTATTATGGCTTTCTCTTTCTTTTGCTACTCACTAGAGATAAAGTGAATGCATGTGCTATCTTCATCATGTGACAGTAGTGGTGATATTGTTTGTTCAAGGTAGCATATTTGATATTCAAACTTCATGTCAAAGTACTTATTGCTATGCTTTGTTAATTCTTGGTACAGATTGATGTAGTTTCTTTCTTCTGGAGTATAAGAGAGGTGTGTAGCATCATCTCTATGTTAGGACGTGATGAACATATTAATTCTAATCTTACATATACTATCTGCACCTTCACATCTCATTGATGAATTGCTATTTGTCCACCACAACTTTAAGAGAGAATAGTCAAGTGAACCCATGAACCCCGGTCCATTTTTTATCATAAGAAACACCTTTATATTGCTTTTTACCTTGTTTTCTATTTGCTGCAGTATTTTAGTCCTAAAATACAAAAATATTTAATTTTCTTATTTGCATCCAAAACACCAAAAATAATCGACCTCTTTACAATTTTAATTAGTTATTTTATCTAGCTTAGCTTTTACTTGTTTTATTTCTACTTGTAGTATTTACTTACACGAAACCTTGTGTTTGACAACCACACGGTGGAGTTGGGGACACAAGGCATTTATTTTACTTGCAAGATTGCTATAAGAAGAGAGAAGAGAATAATCTTTTGTCCAGTTCCCCGAGAGTTCGACATAAACCCTCGAGTCACCCTTGTAGGGAAAATACTTTGCTGACACAACACTCTGCCCTTGGAGTCCCAATGTCATCGAGCGAGCACTTCTCCCACGGAGGCCTATAGGTATTTCTCACATTGTTGTGTAGTTAGAGCACATGGTTGTGTAGTTAGAGCATCCCAATGCTCCCCCCAAAGGCCCCCAAACGGCCTTTGACGGTTTGGGGCCAAAAATGCCTCACACCAGCGTCCCCAAGCGGTATCGGCATGAACTACGACCCGATAACTAGACCAACACTCCCATGCTGGCATCATGGCATGGGGTTGAACTAGGGGCATCAGCAACGTGGAAAAATTCGTGTAGTCATCATGCCAATGACACAACGCCATTCCAGCGGCTCTCTTTCTTCCCCTACTCCCACACTCGCCGACCATTACGGAAGTACTCCACTCCCATCAACACCTCCAAATCATCGTCGCCACCGTCCATGAATTGACGCGACGAAACCTCGGCAGGTTGTACTAGAGCAACATGACCTAGTACCCATCGGGTCGCCAGCTATTGGAGCCACCACACCGCTCGCGCGGCCAGCCGAAACAACCTCTCCATCATTGGGTCGTTGCCATCGATGCCGCCTGAAGAATGTCGAGATGGAATGATGGTGAGAGCTCCAGCGAGTATTGGATCGGCGATATGAGTCATCCCTCCCCTCCACCCCTCTCCTACACTAGAGATGTGCTTCTAGGTTTAGGATTTCTGCGAGCTTGTCAATTTTGGAAAATTAACAATTGTGTTCATAGCCTAAATTGTGCCAATTCTCAGTATGGCTACTACCCGGACATGGACTATGCGTGAGACAATCTCTGGCCCAGCATGGACCGGCCTTGCCGATCCTGAGTAGACCCCGCATTGTTGTATGCACAACCTTTTGCCGGAGAAGTCCGTTACTTTCGAAGGGACAAGCACATGACATCAGTACTATGTGTGTTTGAAGAAAATTTTAAGTAGTTGTGTGCTACATTGTTTCGATTTAGTAGTGAGAGAAATATCTCAATTTTTTTCATAATTCATATTTGTAGGATGGTATCAACTGTGGGTTTGTGGGTGGCTGATCCTCAATGGTATTTTCCATGCAAACATGCATTGACCTCTTGGTGGCTGCATGTATGAAAATTTAATTGAAGAAAAGAGCAAGGTAGAAGGAAATCATTCTTGTTTAGTGAGGGATGTAAATCATTGGATTGATGCTGCTGTGAAGTGTGCGATGGAGCAAAACATGGCAAAATTGAAGAAGGGTGCGAACGATTCCGAAAGTGAGTTGGGCAAGATGGAGAAGGGTAGAGATTTGTTGCTAGAGGAGAAGATGATATGGAAGGATGAAAAAAAGAAAAAACTGAAAGAGAAGGAGAAGAAGCTGGAATACAACATTGTTGATCTTCTCAGAGTTGGGGATGCAAACAAGGACAAGTTGAAAAAGATCCATCAAATTTGTGATTAGTGAAATTTGTGTATCGAGCAACTTTGTTGATAAATGTTAGAAAAACCAAACACATAATCCAAATTGCATACAAATGTGTCAGGGGGTTTTATTTGGGAGGCGTCGATGTGGATGGCTTCGCCCGAAACAGCGACAGTTTCTACCTGCACCGATGCAGTGGTCGGACGCCGTTTGGGAGGGGGATGCTGTTATTAACTTATTGTATGTCCTAAAGGCTGGGTACTACAAGTCTACAACAAACCATCCCAAACACATTTTCATCTGTGTCAAAACCCTCCTGATTCCTTTTGAAGAGAGCATCCAACAACAAAAGCCAGAAAGTTCCCTTTTTGGGGGGTTGCAAAAAAATATGTTAGTTTACCATGAATTGGAATTCACAGATGATCTATGAGTAGGCCCAGAAGCCACAAATTGGAAAATATCTATAGCGAGCACTAAAATTAGGACAGGAAAAAAAACATCTGTCATAACAGAAATTCTTTTCCCAATGACCAAATAATTTTGTGTTCTTTTAACTAAACCTGATAGTACATCACGATGATTTGCCTGGTGTCCAAAACCTCAACTATTTCAAAGTGTGTCCCTCATCCTTTTCAACTTCTGATTTGGATTTGGCTCGGAAATACACGGGAACGTAAACTATTGATACCCATATGAGACCAGCGTTGAAGCTTATATCTCACCAAAGCTATTGCTCACGTGGTCCTGGGCGACCATGCGTAGCCGGCTCAGCGTCATGTCGAAGGAGGTATAGCAGGGCAGGTTCAAGCGGTACATGCAGGTCCTTGAGGACGGGAGATGGTCTGGAGTCTTGGATGATGCCTTGGATATGTGCATGGACAGCTCTGACCCGCCGAAACCATCAAATGGTAGATACTCCACCGAGGTCCAAAAGAAGAGCAGCCGTCTCTGCTCTTCAGCCGTCATGCTCGCCACAGCCTGGCATGTAAAAGAGATCTCAGGTGATTGTTACTGGCTCCACGCACACATATTCATATTTGATAATAAAAAATGCTGCATTATATCTAAGCAAAAAAAATCAGATTTAAGATAATTGAATTTCTTCCTGGGAGTGTCTACTCTAAGTTGACCTGAAAATTTATATCTCTATCTCGAGTTAGGAATTCTTATTTATATGTCAATGATCATGAGTGCTGATTTCTTACTTGTGTAGTTGTTGGATACATTGAAGTTTTGAGCAGCCAAATAAAGTGAGATTGGAGAGATCACATACCTTCCAGAACCAATTAATCTGATCATCCTGTTCGCTGTAACCCCGGTAGGTGGTATTTTCTTTCCATTCTTGCACATCAATGGTGCTCATGCGTCCACCCAGCATCTGGTCAAGATCTTCAAGATCCAAGCTTTGGAAGAAAGCTCTCTGCAACTCCGGTCTCACGAGCATGAACCTAAACCCCTCAGCAAAATGATTTAGCTGATCTTTGGTGCTGTTCGCGAAGAGATCTTGAATCAGAAGATCGATGTACTGGCTTCTGTTCTTGCTATCAACAGGGACATCTCTCCCTCCGGGGAGGAGCTCAATGACTTCCCGGGACCCGAACGCTCCAACTTCTCGAGCAAACGTGAGACCCAACGCGTTTGAATCGATGAGATCAGGATCCATCTCTAGGATTTTCCTGCAGCTCGCGTACATGCTTGGGTCGGCGTCTGCAATGTCTTCCAGGGTGATGGGTCTCCCAGATAGCCGCGAGAACAGCGTCCTGTCAAACAGAACCCCCACCTGTATTTTGTGTGCCAGGGCTAATCCGATCATCCGTCCTGCAAAATCGAAGTACTTGAGGTGCAGTGGATCCGCTCCAGACGCAGCTGCTTCCAGAAAATAATATGGATACATGAGTCATAAAAAATGGCATTTGATCCACCACAATTTTGGATGTATGCAGAAGGGAAGGGAAGCAGATTAATTTACCTGGATTCAGGAAGAATCTTCGCCGGTTATGTGGACACGGCGAAAAGAGGCCCTGCTGCGGGTCGAACAGAGCGCGGCACACCAGGGTGACCCACTCTCTGGCCACCCCGTCGCCGATGGCTTCCTCGTTCACGAACTCCACATCCAGGCCGGCATGGAGCTCGTCGCGCGTTGCGGTGGAGATGTACAATAAGGATTCAAACAGCAGCTGCGACCGATAGATGAGCATCTCTAGTGGCCGCTCCATGTCCAGAGGTGACAGGTCCGCATCTAGTTCCGGCAGCATCGCCATGGAGAAATGCCTCCGCGCCTCCACCCCGAGGATGTCCCTATGCTTGGAGACGATACGGGCCATGTCGTCTTGCCTGCTCCGCCCAGCGCTGGTGCCCAGCACGAGTGCGTTGAAGTACGCCGCATGTGCCATGAGGGTGTCCCGCATGGCGGCGGCAAACTGGCCGTGCGTCTCGGACCATGAATCCAGCGCGTCTAAAACAACCCAGATCCTGTCAACCGCCGCGTCCTGCTGGTGCTTGCTCGACGGCGTCGAGTCCCTGTCCGACGAATCCAAACTCGCCATGAACCCAGAGACCGACGTCAGCAGGGACATCGCCATCTGGGACAGTGCCGCTCCTGCGCGACCATCTGGCGACGAGTCGGCGGCACATGGCACGCGCACCTTTCGGCACAGCACCGAGAAGAATACTCTGAACTCGAAGACCGGGGGCACCCATGTACCCTGGCCCATGTACAAAATGAACTCGTCCGCCGTCTCCTGGGCCAAAGGAATCAGCTGCTCGATCAACCACTCTCGAGGCAACTCCGGCTCCGGCAGCGTCAGCCACCCGTGCAAAGAGAACAAGTTCGCAAGCTTCCCTCTACAGTCCCTGTAGATCGGGTCGTTTTTTCCATGGGTCGAGCCAGAGGCGATCAAGCGGCAGAGCTGCAAGAACACTGGGGCCGACCACACCTCGAGATGAAGGGGAAGCCTGCCATCCGGAATCAGGAAGGACAGGATTGCCGACTTTCCTCTATTATGATACTTCCCGGAGTTGGAGAGGTAGAGGCGGACCAGAAGGCCGATGACACCGCTTTGGAGTAGGACGTCGAGGTACTCCCCCATCATTTCAGCGTGGTGTGGGGCTTGCCGCTGGTGGACGGTGCTGGCGTTGTCGAGGAACTTCCTGACGAGCAGGACAGTGTCCCTGGAGACGAGCATCCTGGAGGCTTCCGCAACAACGACGTCCTGCGGTGCGCCATGCGGTATGCCCAGATACCGCACAAGCCGGGGCATACGTTGCCTGTCGTTGCCAAAGAAGTTCCTGAAGAACTCTGCGGTTTCCGCGGAGACGAGCCTCTGGGCTGTGGCCGCAGCGGCGATCTGGGACGCAAGGCTCCATGCTTCAGGGTATGGGGTTAGGTGGAGCATGGCGTCGGGCGGGAGACGGAGCTCGCCGATCGGCGCCTTGGGAGGGAGCTGCCGACCATCAAATACGGCATGCAGGTTGCTCCTATGCCCCACACCCGCGAAGCGACCAAGTAACTCGCCTAAAGTGTCATACGGCCGCGCCATGATCACAATCGTGCGGGAGTCCATGTTTTGGACAAAGAGCCGGATGGTGTTGGACCAGTCAGGTAAGTAGCCCGGCTCCAAAGGAACGGTAGCGGAGGAGATCGGAGTCATGTCTTCCTGGCAAACGAAGGATGATTAGTTTTTCTTGAAGGATGATTAGTTGAACATACGAAACTGAGGCTTTCTTTTCTATAATGGACAATTTCAGTTGTGCGTTAAGCTTATATACAAATAAATAAATCCTGCCTCTGCAATAATAATAATACTTTGATACATAAAGGATCATCGAGGATGCAAATACAACACACTGACCAACACAAAGACTAAAACAACAAAAGCAGAGAAGATGATTTTGTTTCTACCAATTTTGTTAAAATCTCGAATAGAAACAACTAAAGGCTTGCCTGTTTCCCTGCGGTGTCTCGGAGAAGCGAAGGTGCAAAGTACAAGGAGGGGCGGAACCACAAACACGGTTGACCGTAGATCTAGATCTCAGTAGCGTTGGAGAAGTTGATGGAGGGGCAAGCCTAAAAGCGGCGGCGTGGAGAGGTTGGGTATGGAGGACATGGGGGACGGAATTTGTTCATCCTACCGGCGAGGTGGCGGCGGGTCGGACTTTGTTCATCCTATCTGCGAGGTGGCGGCGGGTCTAGCGGTGGTAGATGGTACTAGGGTCCTATAGGAAAGGCGGCGGCGGCGGGTCTAGCGACGGTAGATGGTACTAGGGTTGCGGTTGGAAGGCTTGACGACCAAATATATATAGCAGTAGATTTACATAGGATTCTAAGCATAAATGGCTTGTATTCACACTTCATATTGTCGTGTAGGCCTTCTGCCAAAAGTAGTAGGTTTCTCATAGGAGACCGCAGCGTATAAATGGCTTATGTTTAGAGTTCAGACTATACTAATAATATGGTCAACTAGAGGGGGTGAATAGTCGACTAATAACTTTTGTTATAACTAGTACAAATGCCCGTGCGTTGCAACGGGTTCTCAAATTTAATTTTTCAATGCACATATATAATTTATAAAAAATAGTACCAAACTGATAAGGGGTTGCCCGATCTTCTTAGTAAGCACGGTGGTGATAATGATCACGCGATGAACACAGCGGAGATAACACGATGATGAAGTGGATGATAACTTATATGACGCAACGAAGTCTCTCGATTGGTCCATGTTACCAATGCAACTGCTCTCAACCCTGCAAAATATTCACAACTCCACACACTTGCGCACGTAGCCGCCGACCACGAAGCGGTAAGTTGCAACCGTCTAATTCTTAATGGAACAACAGATCACACAACACTTTCAGGGGTAAACACCAAATCAATGCAATATGGTGTATAAATTCGATAAAGTTGCAAAGAAATCAACTATGAACTAGGGTTTATCTTAAACGTGGTCTAAACCTAATTTGGGGGCGTCCTAGGTACTTATAGGGGTTCAGGACGACCAGGGGTCGAAAAGATACATGAAAAACAGACCCAGATTGGATCTGGCCGAGACAGACTCGGACTCGGCCGGCGTGGGGGCCGGTCGACCGGGCCTGAGACCGGCCGGTCCGGTTTGGACCGGGCCTGGGACCGGGTCATGACCGGGGCGCCGAGGTGACATACAGTACAC
The DNA here is from genome assembly GCF_022539505.1 of Lolium rigidum. Taxonomy (NCBI): domain Eukaryota; kingdom Viridiplantae; phylum Streptophyta; class Magnoliopsida; order Poales; family Poaceae; genus Lolium; species Lolium rigidum. The sequence goes on from NC_061508.1 coordinate 90,119,552, forward strand.
CCCCCCCCCGGTTGGCACCAGTGCAGGATCCGTTCGGAACCGGGCTCACCCGGCGTGGGGGCCGGTTGGACCGGGCCTGTGACCGGGTCGGCCGGCGTGGCGCCCGATCGGACCGGGCCTGGCTCCGGCCTGGACAACTTCTTCCTCCTCCCTCGCGCATCCCGCTCCTCCCTCGCGCGTCCATGGGATGTCTTCATGTCCAACTTCATGTCCAGCTCCATGTCCAGCTTCACGTCCAGCTGCTCCTCTCCTCCTCGTGCGATGCTTGCTCCCTCTTCGTACATGACCATGCATAAGTAAAAGGACTTAGGCAGTATAAAGTTCCCATCGATCAAAGTATCATTTAGGAACAAGTTCACTTGTTGTTTGAGTAGCTTCGCACGAGCTCTTGTAATGGGTCCAATCCTGACTTCATTGGACTTGTGTTGGGGGGATGACCCCCGGTATGCCAAAGGCATGCCAAAAACGGATGGTTTAGGCCATCAAGATACCGGTTTAATGTTTATACCGGAGCACGAAGTTAAGGATTTGGCTAAGTAAAGCTAAGCCGGTATCCCCAGAAGGGGTATACCGGAACCGGATAGAAAAGACACCGGGCTACCGGTAAGAAGCACACTGTAGCACGTCGGCAGGACTTGTCAAATATTCTCTCCAGAGCTAGAGGACAAAGATGAGCTAAGCAAAGTAGCTTTAAACGAAGTCGTGACGATAAAGAAGAGGGTGACGCTGAAAGAAGCCGGAGGACGTCAGCCTCCCTGATTAAAGAAGACCCCGGTGTCATCTATGATTAAAGTAACTTTGTAAAGTAGTTTGTCCAGTCAAAGATGCCATTAGGGTTTCTAGGGTTTCTTCCCCTGTAAGCCACCCTCTCCCCTAAATAAGGAGAGGGGCACACCCGTACTCGGGACGATGAGAAGAGAGAGAAATCCTGTAAGCACAAACTTGTAACCTGTGGAGATCAATAAAGAAGATGATCTAGAGCGAGTTCTTCCTTATGTCTTTCTTCTTCTACCTCTAGCTTTGGCTAAGTTCTTGAGGAAAGCATCCGGAAGTTCATCCCATCTAATCACAAACCCTCCCCCGAATCCTCTAGCGTCCATTCGGCCCCAACTTAAGCCATCCTATGGCATCTATGCATTCCCCACGATGACAGTTGGCGCCCACCGTGGGGCATGAAGTGGCGCTTGCTGGAGTTCATATTCGGGCGGGCATCCTCGAGGTCACCGGCGAGCGGACAGTGTCTGCGCTCGTCCAGCGCCTCTACTCCATGGACTTCATCAACGACAACGCGGGCTGCTTCGCCAACGGCGGCATCTTCCCCAAGAACGGCCGCATCATCGAGTTCTGCAGCCACCGCGTCTACTTCGGCACCGTCCCTGTGCGCCAGCGCCTCTCGCCGGTGCTGGTGGCACCGGACCCGCCAAGGTGGCTTTGTGCTAGCCGCGCCGCCGGCAGCGTCGAGGTGATGATGACCGGCGCGGTCGGTGCGGGCAAGGAGGCTGTGGATGAAGGTGCTGGCCGTGCGGCTTCGACCCGTGCGGCCAAGCCACCGGCCCGGAGCGCGGCAGCCGGCGCTGCGGGAGCATCTTCCGCACCACCGGAAACACCACTCCAAGCGGCGATGAACGTGTTGGCAACGCCCATCGCGCAGAACATTGACCCGGCAGCGGCTCAGGCGGAGCTGGAGACACAACGCCAGAAGCTGCTCGCGAACGGCACCGACATCGTCCGGGCGCAGCGCGAGCTGAACCTAACCCTACGTGAGTACAACGCTGCCCATGGCTTTGCTTCTGTTAGCGCTCATGCTGCTAGGATACCGGAGAACCAACTTAAAGCTCGCAATCTAGATCAGGATTTGCGCAAGGAAGTTCTTGCCGCCAAAAGTACCTCTGCATCTGTTAGAATTGTAGAAAAACCTAAGTACAGTAGCCCGGATAAAACTATAAAAGCTGCTAAGGCTGCAGTAGAGCTATGTGAATCGCTTTCGGAGATGCTTTGGCAAAACAACAAGAGCGTGTTAGAGAGCTGCTGGAAACTATCGAGCAGCGAGAATGCTGAGCGGCTGGCTAAGGCTGAACAAGGCTGCGGCCTCGAAATCCGCGCGTTCAACAAAGAATGCCGGAAGCAAGTCCCATGGGCAGGCTTCGTCCCCCATCCGGACGAGAAGGAGAGAAAAAGAAATGAACGCACGGCGAGATGACTGTGTATGATCCGGTTCTTGCCGGAAAACAACAAGCCGGGCAACACGATGCCGGTAGAAAAAGCCAAGGGGCAGATCGAGGCTACGCCAAAGGAGGCTATGCCGGAAACAATCATGCCGGTAGATATGAAACCGGGCGAAATTACCAAGCTGCAAGGGCAGCGTATGATGAAGAGGAGATGCCTCCATCAAGGTACCGGCAGGCAAGGGCCACGGTACCGGAACGTTACGATGAAGCTGACTCGACAAGACTCACCGCTTACCGGAACCCCTTGGGAGAGCGCGTGGGAGAAAGACACCTGCTAGAACGGGATGCGAGGCACCGTCTGGATAGAGTGTACCTGTCTGAAATGATAGAGGCAGAGGGTCCTCCGGGTCCAAAGTGCTTTGGCCCAAGAATCATGAAAGAGCAGCCACCGGTACGCAACTTCCAGTTGCCCCGTGACACCAAAACATACGACGACACCACTAAGTCGGAAGACTGGCTCGCGGATTATGTGACCGCGGTATACGTCGCTGGCGGCGGAGGATGTGTAGCCGGAGGAGGAAACCGGCGTTGGGCCGTGAGAATTGTGCCAACATTTTTAGTGGGACCGGCAAGAATCTGGTTGAACAACTTGTCGGCAGGAAGCATAAATGGCTGGTTGGACTTTGAGGAAGCTTTTGTGAGTAATTTCAGTAGCACCTACCGGAGGCCCAACAGGCCTCAGCAGCTCGCTTTGTGCGTGCAGCGCCCACATGAAACAGACCGGGATTACCTGACCCGGTGGAACTCTATTAGAAACTCTTGTGAAGGGGTGATAGAAGCGCAAGCCATTGCTTGGTTTAGCCAGGGATGCCGGAGAGGTTCGCCTTTGTGGCAGAAGCTGCAGCGAAACATGCCAACAACTTTGGCGGAGATGATACGTGTGGCGGATAACTATGCGTTGGGAGACCCAATGCAACCGGCGGTGCAAGCTGAGCCGGAACAGTCAAACCCGCCTCAGCAGCGCCAGGAACAATACCGGGACAACCGGAACGACAAAAGAAGGGAAGATTTCCCGGATCGAAGGTACGCTTCGCAGCAAGTTGCTGCTGTGCAAGAAAACTCTGATGCCAGCGGCAGCCGGAGAGCGAAAAACCGGATCGCAGCCATGGGCGGGTCCTAAGAAGCAATGGGTCGAAAAGAAACCCTGGGGCCATAAAAAGAATTGGCAAGAACCCGTGAAATACACCATGGAAGCCGCCATGGATCAACCTTGCCGGTGGCACACGCCGAACCCGGCTCACCCATCAAACCACCTAACGAAGGATTGTTCTTGGACCAAGTACTTGATGCTCAAGGGAGCCGTGAAAGATGCGCAAGCACAAGGGTGCACCACAATGTTGCCACCATCACAAGATATGCTGCGCCAGCAACAACTACCACCACCACCACCACTTACCGGAGCAAATGCTTTACCGGTACAACCTCAGCCAAACGAGCGGCGGTACCGAGCAAGTCAATCGGGTGGGAGAGGGTCACGGCCAACCACCTCCACCGGCACCTTTGGGCCGGAATGTTTATGAAGATCCGGATATGTGCTCGTGTCGTGTTCGTCACGCGAGCCGACGGACGAGCGAGAGCCTACATCGCCGTTCCATGGAAGTGAACGCGGTGATGCCGGCAGTACCAAAATACATGCAGTGGTCAGATCAGGAAATCTCATGGTCACTCAAGGATCACCCCAAGGTTATGCCTAACCCGGGTGGTTACGCTCTCGTGGTAGACCCAATCATGAAAGGGCGAACGACTCGCGTCAAATTCAGCAAAGTGCTGATAGACAATGGGAGCAGCTTAAATATAATGTACCGGCACACCATGCACACGCTGGGCATAATAGAAAACATGCTTCAGCCGACTCGTACAACGTTCCATGGAATCGTTCCGAGTTTGTCTTACGCACCGGTAGGAAAAGTCCGGGTGGATGTGTCGTTTGGAGGACGTGACAATTGCCGGGTTGAAAACATTGAGTTCGAGGTGGTGGACCTAGATAGTCCGTACCATGCACTTCTGGGGAGACCGGCATTGGCAGCCTTCATGGCTTCGACCCACATGGCGTATCACAAGATGAAGATGCCGGCACCTAGTGGACCCTTAACCGTGGTGGGAAATTACAGGATCTCGGCTGAAGCCGCTTCCGCCGGATCAAACCTGGCGAGAATCGGCGGTGATCGCAGATGAAAAGAGGAGGATGCAAACTGCAGTTGCGCTGGCTCAGTCTTCACAGTTGAGTTTAGCGGTAATGAGTGCAAGCTTGAGCGCTCCAGCGTTCAAGCCGACAAAAGAAACAAAGGACATCGTGCTGGATCCGGCCTTCCCTGAGCGTACCGTTCGTATCGGTGCCGGCCTCAGTGAGGCATAGGAAAGCGCGCTCGTCAGCTTCCTCCGTGAGAATCGGAATATCTTTTCCTGGTCAACAGAGGACTTGGTAGGTGTTCCGAGGGAGCTGACTGAGCACTCTTTGAATGTCCGGAAGGATGCGAAGCCGGTGCGACAACCCTTACGCCAGTTTGCTGAGGATAGGAGGAAAATCATTGGAGAAGAAGTGACAAAACTGTTGGTTGCTCGTTTTATCGTGGAAGTGCTGCACACTGAATGGCTAGCCAATCCGGTGTTAGTCGAAAAGAAGAAAGATGAGAACCTCGAAGCAAAATCTCCAAAGGTGTGGCGCATGTGCATCGACTACACCAATCTGAACAAGGCTTGCCCAAAAGACCCTTTTCCTTTACCGCGGATCGATCAAGTGATTGATTCCACTGCTGGGTGTGAGTTGTTGTCTTTCCTGGATGCTTATTCCGGTTTCCACCAAATCCCCTTGAAAAAGGAAGATCAAATAAAAACTGCGTTCATTACCCGCACGGGGCTTATTGCTATGTCACTATGCATTTTGGTTTGCGCAACGCTGGTGCAACGTACCAGCGCTGTATGCAAAAATGTTTGTTTGATCAAATCGGAAAAAATGTGCAAGTTTATGTGGACGATGTCGTGGTAAAAACTAAGGCAAAAGAAACCTTAATCGACGATCTCCGGCAAACATTCGATAACTTAAGAAGATTCTGGATGAAACTTAATCCGGCAAAATGCACCTTCGGTGTCCCTACCGGCAAACTTCTTGGCTTTCTCGTATCAAGCCGGGGCCTTGAGGTCAATCCGGTAAAGATCCGGGCAATCGAGAGAATGACGATACCACGAGATCTCAAGGATGTACAAAAGTTTACCGGAAGCTTAGCATCGCTGAGCCGGTTCATAAGCAGGTTGGGAGAGAAGGCCTTGCCACTCTACGCTCTGATGAAAAAATCCGATACGTTCGTCTGGACCCCTCAGGCAGACGCGGCGTTTAAAGAGCTAAAAACGATGCTAGCCACTGCGCCAATACTGGCTTCGCCACTGGAAAGAGAGCCCATGTTGTTATATATAGCAGCAACTAACCGGGTTGTGAGTGTTGTTGTGGTAGTAGAAAGAGAAGAGGAAGGAAAAACCGTCCAGAGGCCGGTATACTACCTGAGCGAGGTGCTCTCCCTCTCAAAGCAAAACTACCCACACTTCCAGAAAATGACTTATGGCGTGTTCATGGCCGCCACGAAGCTCAAGCACTACTTTGAGGAGCACCCCATGAAGGTGGTGAGTGAGGCACCCATCTCCGATATCATGTGCAACAAAGATGCTAGCGGCAGGATTGCAAAATGGGCGATCCAGATATCACCATATGTACCGGTGTATGAAAGAAGAGATGCCATAAAGTCACAAGCTTTAGCTGATTTCTTGGTTGATTGGGCAGAAATGCAATACAAGCCCCCAGACCAGAGAATAGAGTACTGGAAGATGCACTTTGATGGATCCAAACTCAAAGAAGGTCTAGGTGCCGGTGTGGTGCTCACCTCACCAAAGGGAGATCATCTCCGGTATGTTTTACAAGTACATTTCAGGGCATCAAACAATGTCGCTGAATACGAGGCTTTGATCCATGGGCTTAAGGTCGCAAAAGAAATCGGTGCACACCGGATCATTTGCTACGGAGATTCAGATCTTGTGGTACAACAATGTTCCGGAGATTGGGACGCAAAAGATGCCAACATGGCCTCATACCGGTTTCATGTGCAAAAGATTGCCGGCTTCTTTGAAGGGTGTGAGTTTCACCATGTGCCGCGTGCAGAAAATGAAGCCGCGGATGCTTTGTCCAAGCTGGGCTCGTCCAGGCAAGAAATTCCTCCCGGAATAGCCTTGGCACACTGATGACCCACAAGTATAGGGGATCGCAACAGTCTTCGAGGGAAGTATTACCCAGTTTATTGATTCGACACAAGGGGAGACAAAGAACACTTGGAAGCCTTAACAACGGAGTTGTCAATTCAGTTGCACCTGGAAACGAGACTTGCTCGCAAGAGTTTATCGGTAGTAACGGTTTTATAGTAGCAGCGGTAGTGAAATAACGAGCAGCGAGTAACAAAGACAGCGATAGTGATTATAGTAAACAGCGAGGATTAAAATACGTAGGCACGGGGACGGATGACGGGCGTTGCATGGATGAGAGAAACTCATGTAACAATCATAGCGGGGCATTTGCGAGATAATAATAAAACGGTGTCCAAGTACTAGTCAATCAATAGGCATGTGTTCCAATTATAGTCGTACGTGCTCGCAATGAGAAACTTGCACAACATCTTTTGTCCTACCGACAGGTGGCAGCCGGGCCTCAAGGGAAACTATCTGGATATTAAGGTACTCCTTTTAATAGAGTACCGGAGCAAAGCATTAACACTCCGTGAACACATGTGATCCTCACATCGCTACCATCCCCTCCGGTTGTCCCGATTTCTGTCACTTCGGGGCCATTGGTTCCGGACAGCGACATGTGTATACAACTTGCGAGTAAGATCATAAACAACGAATATCATGATGAAATAATAACATGTTCAGATTTGAGATCATGGCACTCGGGCCCTAGTGACAAGCATTAAGCATAACAAGTTGCAACAATATCATAAAAGTACCATCTACGGACACTAGGCACTATGCCCTAACAATCTTATGCTATTACATGTCCAATCTCATCCAATCCCTACCATCCCCTTCGGCCTACAGCGGGGGAATTACTCACACATGGATGGGGAAACATTGCTGGTTGATGGAGAGGCGTTGGCGGTGATGGCGGTGATGATCTCCTCCAATTCCCCGTCCCGGCGGAGTGCCAGAACGGAGACTTCGGCTCCCGCGACGGAGTTTCGCGATGTGGCGGCGTTACGGAGGGTTTACGGCGACTTCGACTCCTCTCCTGGCGTTTTTAGGTCGAGGCGAATAAGTAGTCCGAAGGAGGGCGTCGGAGGCCGGCCGAGGGGGCCACACCACAGGGCCGCGCGGGCCCCCTGGGCCGCGCCGCCCTATGGTGTGGGGCCCTCGGGCCTCCACTTCAATTGCCCTTCTGGCTCCGTTAGTTTCCTGGGAAAATAGGGCCTTCTGCATAAATTCCGAGGTTTTTCCCGAAAGTTGGATTTCTGCACAAAAACGAGACACTGGAGCGGTTCTGCTGAAAACAGCGTTAGTCCGTGTTAGTTGCATCCAAAATACACAAATTAGAGGCCAAACAATAGCAAAAGTGTTCGGGAAAGTAGATACGTTTTGGACGTATCAACTCCCCCAAGCTTAGCTTATTGCTTGTCCTCAAGCAATTCGATTAACAATCGAGCGATAAAAGAACTTTCACGAACACATTTGCTCATATGATGTATATATTCTCATGTTATGGCTAATACTTAAGCGAGTTCATAATGAGACACATGCAAATAAGATCATCTAACAGCTATGTCAATCATGGAGAGGTACCAACAATTAATAATAAGCATCAAGAATCATGTACATAAGCAAGATTGCAATGTTCATAAGAGAGTATGATAAAGTGGTATCTCGCTTGCCTGTATTTGATTGGCAAAACATAAATGCCAGGGCACGTCTGGAGTTCATAGAAAGACTAGAAGTAGTGATTGTCAAAAGATACATGCATCAAAGTTATACCACAATCAATCATATTTTGAGACAAGCATATTATACTAAGAATGACAGTTGTGCTCTCAAGATAGTACTCAAAGAAATAATGGAGACACAACATAAAAGTAAAAGATTGACCCTTCGCGAGAGGGAAGCGAGGGGATTAACATGCGCTAGAGCTTTTCATTTTTATAAATCAGGAGTAAAATTATTTTGAGAGGTGTTTGTTGTTGTCAACGAATGGTAATGGGTACACTAACTACCTCGCCAACCGGACTTTCAAGAGCGGCTCCCATGAATTATTGCATATTTATTTGGCACTCCTTCCAACCTTTCTTGCACAAACCATGGCTAACCGAATCCTCGGGTGACTGCCAACAATCTCATACCATGAAGGAGTGCCTTTTTATTTTAGTTTTATTATGATGATGACACTCCCCCCAACCTTTGCTTACACAAGCCATGGCTAACCGAATCCTTCGGATGCCGTCCAACAATCACAAACCATGGAGGAGTGTCTATTTAAGTTTAATTAATTCGGGACTGGGAATCCGATTGCCAGCTCTTTTTGCAAAATTATTGGATAAGCGGATGTGCCACTATTCCATATGAGAGTCCGTCAAAAGTAAATGACAAGGTTGAAAGCTAAACACCACATACTTCCTCATGAGCTATGAAACATTAACACAAATTAAGATGCATTTTGAAGGTTTTAAAGGTAGCGCATGAGAATTTACTTGGAATGGTCTGAAATGCCATGAATAGGTATTTATGGTGGACACTCTGGAATAACTTGGTTTTCATGTGTTTGGAGGCACGAGCAGCGTTCCCGCTCAGTACAAGTGAAGGCTAGCAAAAAGACTAGGGAGCGACAAATCAAGAGAGCAGTAACTTGTCATAATCATGCTTGCGGCAAAATAAATTAACAGAGGCATAAAAGTGATACAAGAACTCTGAAGCAATATAGATCATCGAGGCTTAATTGACTTTTTGTTCAGTCATATGCATGCGTGAGCATGTGCCAAGTCGATATAAATGAATTATTCAGAGGAGGATACCATAATGCCATACTTACTTATGAATAAAACAATACAAGCAAACATCCATGACATGCTACTCATATTAATAGATTGGAGCTAAACATGAGAGATCATAAACTACTAGACTTTCTCAAATAACATATACCTCACATGAACCAACTAAGCATGCTCACATGGATGAGTATATGTACAAAAATGAAAACAAATAGAGTTCATACCAGCCTCTCACCACAATCAGATTGTCGTAGATCGTCATTATTGCCCTTTCACTTGTGTAGCTTGGATAATATGAAATGAAAACCACGCTCCAGCCACCGAAGACCATTGAACTCATAAAGAACTTTACAAACCAAAGAAGAACAGCAAATATTTTTGGTGTTTTCAAATTGCAAATAAGAACAAGAGGAAACAAGCAAACAAAGCAAAATCTTTTTGGGTTTTCTTATAGCAAACTAGCAATAGCAAATAAAGCGAAATAAATGCAAGAAACCAAAGCAAACAAATGGTGAAGAGAAACAACAGAAATATTTTTGGTCTTTTTGTGTTTTGGAAAGGAATAAAGCAAAAACAAGAAATAGCAACCTAAAAGAAACACAGAAAAACGAGATAGCAGAAATCTGCCAAAACCTGACAGCAGTACAGAAATCGATTTTTACAAAAATCTTACGTTGCTCAGTTCAAAAAGTGTTCAACTAATGAAAGTTAGATAACAACCTGGGGAACCTGCACAAAAAATTTCAACTCAAAATACTGTTCTGGCTGGGCACACGAATTTTTACGGTAACAGCCCAGAATCTGTTTTCAGGCAGCACTTCCCCAAATATCATCTTCCTCTCATTAGAAAACCACTCCAACGAACAAAGCAAGTATGTGCAAGTATCCAGCAACCATAATATGCAAAGAATGAGTGATGCCGGTATACCTTCCCCCAAGCTTAGGCTTTTGGCCTAAGTGGAGTTCAATCCCATCGATCCCATGAAGTAGTATCTCCGTAATATGAAGATGGGTCGTATTCCGGGTATGTGCTAGAAGAAGCACCCGGATATGTGACGGTGTGGTCGTAGGAGGTCCCGACGTCCTCGGAGTCATGTTGCTGGTGGAACTCTTGTATCTTCATATGTTCATCCACCTCCTCCTTAGTGCACGACCATGATTGCCTGTCAATGCTGAGCAAACCTGGTTGGGGAAGAGGGATTTCCTTCTCCTCCCCGTCAGAAAACAACATTCTATATACCATATTATCTAAAGTAGAGTCAGTTGTAACAAAATGATGACTCTTCATAGCAACAATATCAAGTCTCCTAGGGGCCAATGGCACATCATTAGGATCAATAGGAAGATTAAGAAATGTTAAAACACGCAATGCAATGGTTCCTCCAAAAATAGGCCCCCTGGTAGACAGGCGGCGAGCAATAAGAGCACCGAGGTGATAGGAGGTTTGACCAGTAAGTGCAATATTCAGAAAAGCAAGATGGTAGCTAGAGATATTACTAGTGTTCTCCCTACCAAGAATGCTAGTAGCAATGTAGTATGCAAAATACTTAATGGCGGGAAGTTGGATGTTCCTTATCTTGCCCCGCTGAATGGTGCGACAGTCATCATCGGTGATCCCTCGGTAGAGCTCCAGCAAGTCCCGGGGGTTGTCATCAATCCTACTTGCTGTACCGACAGGGGCAATATCCAAGGCACAACAAAAATCCTTCAACGGCATAGTCACAGTATTACCATAGATCCTAAATGCAACCGTTGGCTCATAATGTTTGTTGTTGAGCTCGGAAACTCTCGACGAAGGTCTTGGTGAGCAAGTAGTATTGCTCCCTTTCATCGCCCATATAGGTGGTTAACCCTGCCCTGTTGACAAGGGTTAAGAAGTCCTCCAATATTCCTGCATTCCTTAGAAAATCATAACATGGAAAAGTAGAAGCATTAGGAGGACCGTTGTCCTCTTCGAGCGCGAAGCTAGGCGCGAGGATGTCTTCATTGTATGATTGCCTAATCCGGGTGGCGGCCCTAGAAGGCCTCCCGGTGCTGGTTGTCCCCTTCTTGAACAACTCTCCAAAGCTAAACTTCTTCATAGCTTCTCTGAAATTTTCAACAAATGACATAAAAATTTGATTTGGTGACATATAGTTGAGGGAAACTACCATAGGAACTTGCTAGAGTACTAATCATGCATCAAAACTAGTTTCTACCACTTAGAACAAGCATGCTAGCTCACTAAACATGTTACCTACAGCAGCAAAATATTCAAGATATACTCAACCAAATGAAATTCTACTTGGATGGGTGGAGGAGTCACATACCGAAGAGCAAATGTGCCAAATTTCGAGGCAATCTGGGCTGAGCAAAGAGATCGAGAAATCTGGAGCTCGGAGCAAAAACGCGAGAGAGATGAACTTGGTACGAGTTTTTCGGGAGAGAGAAAGTGCTTGGGAGAAAGAGATGACAAAGTGGGGCAGAGGGGAGCCCACACCACATGGTGGCGCGGCCACCTCCTTGGCCGCGCCGGCCAGTGGTGTGGCGCCCTCTGGTGCCCCACAGGTCATCCTCTGGTGCTCCCAGGTGCCTCGTCGAAAAATAGGACCAACGGTATAATTTTCACGAATTTTTGAAAACTTTGAAAAATGCACATTTTACGGGTATTAAGTTTATTATTACTGGCCAGGAAAATTTTTGAAATCTCAAATCAACTAAGAAACTTTGCAAATTAAAAGTGCTACAGCAACTAGAGCAAGTGGAGGAAGAAAGATATGTTGTTTACCTCCTCTATGCATATAAAAAGTATTTGTTAACAAGGTTGATCAAGTCTTGCCACCAAATAAATTTTACATAGCATATGAAGAAATAAACCTCAAATCAATCATGTTACCTTGAATTGTATTGATATGGATCCAATAACAAGAGTTTGATATTCTTCTTTAGGCTCATATATAGGACAATCGATGGTTCCCACTTTGATAGTTCTCACATTAGAAATAGTATTAACTCCACACGCTTTCTCAATCCTCTTGGGGAAATAAACGGTATGTTCCCTATCATCAACATTGAAAGTAACCTTTCCTTTGTTGCAATCAATAACAGCCTCTGCGGTGTTAAGAAAAGGTCTCCCAAGAATAATAGACATATTATCATCTTCGAGGCATTTCCAATACAACAAAATCAGTTAATATCAAGCGAGTTAGTAGTAACTTGAACAAGAACATTCTCACATATACCAACAGGAATAGCGAGTAGATTTATCAGCCATTTGCAAAGATATATCAGTAGGTATCAACTTATCTAAGTAAAGTCTCTTATAAAGAGAAAAAGGCATAACACTAACACCGGCTCCCAAGTCACATAGAGCAGTTTTAACATAATTATTCTTAATAGAACAAGGAATAGTAGGTATACCTAGGTCGCCCAACTTCTTTGGAATTTTGCCATTGAAAGAGTAATTAGCAAGCATAGTGGAAATTTCCTCATTGGGGATTTTCCTTTTGTTAGTAACAATATCTTTCATATACTTTGAATAAGGAGGCAATTTAATAGCATCGATTAAAGGGATTTGCAAGAATAAAGGTTTCATCCAATCGCAGAATTTATTATAGTGTTCTTCTTCCTTTGATTTTAGTTTCTTAGCAGGAAAAGGCATTGGCTTTTGCACCCAAGGTTCTCTTTCATTACCATGTTTCTCTGTAATAAAATCTTCTTTAGTATACTTTTTATTTTTAGCATGCTTTTCAGGTTCTTCTTCAACCTCTTCTTTATCGGGAGTATCATTCTTATCATTATCTTTATCATTATCATGTTCATTACCACTTTCGGTTTCAGCATCAGAAATAGAAATACTATTAGGATCATTAACAAGTTCAGAGGATTCTACAACATTTTTATGTTTCTTTTTCTTTTTCTTCTTAGAATGAGCACTAGGTTCAATGCGTTGAGAATCTTGTTCAATTCTTTTGGGATGCCCTTCAGGATATAGAGGATCCTGGATAGAGACACCGCCTCTAGTTGTTACTTCATAAGCATGTTTTTCTTTAGCATTATTTCCTAACAAGTCATTTTGCACTTTAGTGAGTTGATCAATTTGAGTTTGAATCATATGAAAATGTTTAACAAGCATCTTAACATCATTGGAGGTTCTCTCCACAATATCATGCAATTGACTAATAGCTTGAGAATTTTCCATTAGATGATTCTCTACTCTCATATTAAAATTTTCTTGCTTAACAATATAATTATCAAACTCATCTAAGCATTGCGCGAGAGGTTTTGAATACGGAATATCTTCCCTAGTAAAGCGTTGAAGCGAGTTTACCTCAATCATGGATGAAGGGGGAATTATCTCACATATATCTTCTATAGGAGGTAGATTCTTCACATCTTCGATTTAATACCTTTCTCCTTGAGAGACTTCTTGGCTTCCCTCATATCTTCATCATTCAATTTAATTAAACCCCTCTTCTTCACTATTGGCGTTGGAGTTGGTTCGGGCGTATTCCAATCATCATAATTCCGGCCTATTTTAGCCAATAATTCTTCGAGCGTCGTCCGGAGTTCTTTTCCGAAAACACAACCAGCACAACTATCCGGGTATGCCCTAGACTCAATGGTTAGTCCACTATAAAATATATCAAGTAAATCATGCTTTTCTAAATCATGGTCGGGCAAAGCTCTAATAAGAGAGCAAAATCTCGCCCAAGCCTCGGGCAATTTCTCCTCATCTCCACGATCAAAGTTATAAACTCTACGCAAAGCGAGCATGTTGAGCACTAGAAGGGAAAGTATTTGCGGAAGAAAACATCAAGCAATTCTTTCGGACTTTTAATAGAATTAGGTGACAAATTATTATACCAAGTTTTAGCGTCATCCTTCAATGAGAATGGAAATATTTTAGCAACAAAGTAAGTACGCTTCTTAACATCATCAGAAAACAAGCTACTCAAAGTAGATAACTCAGTCATGTGTTCAACAGCACTTTCTTTTTCAGTACCACGAAAAGGTGTTTTCTCAACAATAGCTATATGAGATAGATCAAGAGAAAAATCATAATCTTTATCCCTAATGTTTATAGGAGATGTGGCAAATTTAGGATCAGGAGACAGTTTATATCTAACGAGTGTGTTCGCAAGCAACTTTTTAATTTTTCTTGCATCGGTAGTAGCATTGCATTTTTCAATAAAATCATCATCAAGCTCCACATAATCTTCCTCAAGATCATCACTAAAATAATCAAGTTCGGGTGAACTAACGAGGTGTAGTAGCATTAGGAGTTTCGGTATTTTCAATTTGTCTAGATTTAGCAATTGTAGCATCTAGAAAAGATCCCAATGAACCACTATCATCAAGCACGAGCAGAAACATTATCAATATTATGAGAGTGTTCAGATTCAGCGGATGTACCCGCATGCGAAGCATGTGGCGGTGAAACAAGTTTATCAATCACGGATGGTGAATCAAGTGTAGCGGAGGTACTCAGAATTGTACCTTTTCTTGTAGTGGATGGTAATATGGCGATCTTAGTATCGCGAGGTTTACCCATGATGAAGAATTTGCAGCGAACAATATTAATCCAAGTGAACTTCCAAATAAAGCTATGCTCCCCGGCAACGGCGCCGAGAAAATAGTCTTGATGACCCACAAGTATAGGGGATCGCAACGGTCTTCGAGGGAAGTATTACCCAATTTATTGATTCGACACAAGGGGAGACAAAGAACACTTGGAAGCCTTAACAACGGAGTTGTCAATTCGGTTGCACTGGAAACGGACTTGCTCGCAAGAGTTTATCGATAGTAACGGTTTTATAGTAGCGAGCAGTAGTGAAATAACAACGACGAGTAACAAAGACAGCAGTAGTGATTATAGTAAACAGCGAGGATTAAAATACCGTAGGCACGGGGACGGATGACGGGCGTTGCATGGATGAGAGAAACTCATGTAACAATCATAGCAGGGCATTTGCGAGATAATAATAAAACGGTGTCCAAGTACTAATCAATCAATAGGCATGTGTTCCAATTATAGTCGTACGTGCTCGCAATGAGAAACTTGCACAACATCTTTTGTCCTACCAGCCGGTGGCAGCCGGGCCTCAAGGGAAACTACTTGGATATTAAGGTACTCCTTTTAATAGAGTACCGGAGCAAAGCATTAACACTCCGTGAACACATGTGATCCTCACATCGCTACCATCCCCTCCGGTTGTCCCGATTTCGTCACTTCGGGGCCATTGGTTCCGGACAGCGACATGTGTATACAACTTGCAGGTAAGATCATAAACAACGAATATCATGATGAAATAATAACATGTTCAGATCTGAGATCATGGCACTCGGGCCCTAGTGACAAGCATTAAGCATAACAAGTTGCAACAATATCATAAAAGTACCATCTACGGACACTAGGCACTATGCCCTAACAATCTTATGCTATTACATGACCAATCTCATCCAATCCCTACCATCCCCTTCGGCCTACAGCGGGGGAATTACTCACACATGGATGGGGGAAACATTGCTGGTTGATGGAGAGGCGTTGGCGGTGATGGCGGTGATGATCTCCTCCAATTCCCCGTCCCGGCGGAGTGCCGGAACGGAGACTTCGGCTCCCGCGACGGAGTTTCGCGATGTGGCGGCGTTCCGGAGGGTTTACGGCGACTTCGACTCTCTCTCCGGCGTTTTTAGGTCGAGGCGAATAAGTAGTCCGAAGGAGGGCGTCGGAGGCCGGCCGAGGGGCCACACCACAGGGCCGCGCGGGCCCCCCCGGGCCGCGCCGCCCTATGGTGTGGGGCCCTCGGGCCTCCACTTCAATTGCCCTTCGGCTCCGTTAGTTTCCTCGGGAAAATAGGGCCTTACGCATAAATTCCGAGGTTTTTCCCGAAAGTTGGATTTCTGCACAAAAACGAGACACCAGAGCAGTTCTGCTGAAAACAGCGTTAGTCCGTGTTAGTTGCATCCAAAATACACAAATTAGAGGCCAAACAATAGCAAAAGTGTTCGGGAAAGTAGATACGTTTTGGACGTATCACACACTTAAGAGTACCATCGATCAAACCGAGTCCGGAGTCGGAGTCAATTTTTGTGCCGGAATCACATGTTGTACCAATGGATATCGACGAAGGAAACCCGGGGACTGTTCCGGTAAGCTCGGGGACTGTTCCGGTAAACTCGGGGACTGCTGTGCCTGTACCGGAAGAAACAATGTTGGTAGATAACATGGACATAGGCGTACCGGTGTTCCTGGTTCGGGAGGCACCATCATGGGTTAAACCTATTAAGGAATTCCTGATCAACGGCACCTTGCCGGTTGACGAAAGTGAGTCCAGAAGGATCCAGAGGAGGTCCAAAGCTTACACCATCATCAATGGCGAGGTGTACAGGAGAAGTGTTAGCGGTGTCCTCCAAAGGTGTGTGGAACCGGAGGAGGGAAAAGAAATGCTTGAGGAAATCCACCGAGGGGAATGTGGGCATCACGCTTCGTCAAGGGCGCTGGTGGCAAAAGTGTTCCGGCATGGGTTCTATTGGCCCATGGCTTTGGAAAACGCGGAGGATCTGGTAAGAAAATGCAATGGGTGCCAGAGGTACGCCAAGCAAAACCATACCCCAGCATCCGGTTTAAAGACCATATCGCTAACTTGGCCGTTTGCCGTTTGGTGCCTAGACATGGTTGGCCCATTCAAAACAGCAAGGGGAAATATGACCCACATTTTGGTTATGGTGGATAAATTCACCAAGTGGCTAGAGGTGAAACCCATTGCAAAATGTGATGGGCGCACAACAGTGAAGTTCTTAAAAGATGTTATTTTGCGGTATGGCTACCCACATAGCATTATCACTGACAATGGCACAAACTTTGCTCAAGGTGAGTTCAAAAGATTTTGTGAGGACAACAACATCCGGTTGGATTTGTGCTCAGTGGCACACCCACAAGGCAATGGCCAAGTTGAAAGAACGAACGCTTTGGTACTTTCCGGTATCAAACCAAGACTCATCGATGCGGTGGAAAAATCGCCGGGGTGTTGGCTCGATGAGCTACCATCAGTGCTATGGAGTATAAGAACAACTCCAAACCGGTCTACCGGATACACTCCATTCTTTATGGTTTATGGAGCAGAAGCGGTCATACCAACCGACATTCTCCATGATTCACCAAGGGTGCAACTCTATACCGAAGAAGAGGTAAAAGAGGCTCGAGAAAACGATGTGGACTTACTAGAAGAAGCAAGAGAATTAGCTTTGGCCAGAACAGCCATTTACCAGCAAAACCTCAGGCGCTATCATAGCCGGAAGGTTAACCCGACGGTGTTCCGGGAAGGAGACCTAGTGTTACGCCTAGTGCAGCGCACTGAGGGCCGGCACAAACTTTCCCCCCCATGGGAAGGACCCTTCATTGTGAGCAAGGCTCTCCACTATGATGCCTATTACCTGATTGATGCACAGGAATGGAAGAAAGGAAAGGCGGACAGGTCCGGAGAGGAGACCAAGCGTCCGTGGAATGTAGCTTTGTTGCGTCCTTTCTACTCTTGAAGTTGTGGTGTAAGAAGTTCCTTTTTGTACCTTATTTGCTATGAATAAAAGGTGTCGGAACCTCGAATGAGTCTCGGGGACTACCCCTACTAAGGTTGCATGTAACATGTTTATTTTTTCAGTTTACCGGTTGCTTATTGAACGTTTTTTCTTTCCGGTTTAGTAGTGTGCTAAACCCTACCGGAGTCTTCGACTCTGCTGCTATCCGCAACCCGGCTTCATGGCGAGCAAGATAAACCGGTAGGGGATAAGCACATGAACTGCGAAGAGAGAGAGAGCGGGAAAGAACAATCCGGAAATTTTAACTAACCCCGGTTGTACCAGTTTTTTGCAAAAATTTCGAGTTATTTCTAAGTTCAAGAAAGTGCTTGCTTGGTAAAAGAACTTTGTGCTCATACGCCAAAAACACCCAAAGAAGGTAGGCAGAGCCAAAGCAAAAGAGCCAAGTGTGCATCGAATTGGATGCGGAAACAATTTCGAAATCATTGCAGTGCAAGACAAAATCGGAACGATAAGCAAAATGCTAAGTTAGCAAACCAACATAGTTTAATAAGTTACCGGTATGCAAGACACCGGCATAAAGTTGCACCACAGCCAAAAGGATGATTTTTATCTTACATCATAAGACCCCGGCATACCGGGGTAGAATTTAATCAACATTGTTTTAGACAGGAGCAACCAAGCGTATCATAGCAAATCTTCATGCAGCAGGAGCTTCTGGAGGCACGACACCAGCTTCTGGAGCTTCCGGACGCTGCTCATCGGCACCGGCATCTTCGTCCCCTTCGTCCTCTTCTTCCTCTTCATCACTGAGGTAGTCGCGGACGTCAGGAGGAGGGGGGATGAAGGTGCGAACCTGGGCGTACTCAGCAAGCCGGTAGGCCCGATCCTGCCGCTTCGCGGTAAGGACCGGGTCCAGGTCAGTTGGAGCATCTTGGCGCACGCCTTGAAGAGCATCCAGATCCAAGTCCGGGTACCAGGAACACGCGGCGCACAGCGCGGTGTTGGCTCCAGCACGAGCTGCGGAGCACTGCCACTCACGAATCCGGCGCCCTGCCTCCTTTAGCCGGTTGGCGGTGAGGGTGATGTTGGCTGGCATCGCTTCTTCAGGCCACAACACCTTAAAAAGTTGGATGGCGACGTCCGGCAGATCGGCAAGGTGCCGGTCCACTGAGCGCATATGTTGGACTCGGGCGGAAAGGGCGACCAAATAGTCGTACCCGTCCCAGTGCGCGTCCATGTTGGGGAACTCTCGCGCCACCCGATCCTCCATCACCTTTTTCACGGCATGCGTCTGAGAGTCAGGGAAGTGCTCTACAGGAAGAAGGGAAAAGCATAAACTTAAGATACCGGAAAACAATCTACCGGAAGCAAAAGGAGCACGAATACACTTCCAAAGAGAAAAAAGCTTATAAGTGAAAGAAGGGACAAGGCAAGAGCTTACTGAAAGCCAGCGCATCAGTCTGCATGACCAGTCGATCATATTCCTTATGATCAGTGGTCATAACCTCAATGTGGCGCTCTGCCGCTTTCCGCGCCTTCCTCTCCTCCTCCAGCTCTGCCCTCAGCACCGCAGTGGAGTTCGCGGAGTCCTCCACAACCTCCGCCAGCCTGGCCTCGGCTGCTGCCTTGGCATCCTTCAGCCCCTGGTCATGCTGGAGCGCGGCCTGGATAGCCTGTTCCTTGAGCTCCCTGGAGGCGGTCCTCTGAGCATCCAGCGCCTCGTGGTGCTCCTTGATGAGCTGCTCCTTTTCACCTGGGTTCCGGAAAGAAAAGCGTTAGAAAAGTCGCCCGGAAAAGCACAAGTTAACCGGAGAAGGAAAAGCGGTACCTTGGAGTGCGGTGATCTGGACCTTGAGGGCTTCGATGGTAGCCTCCGGGACAGCTGTTGGACATAAAGTTCATAAGTGTTAGAAAAGAAAACGTTCCGGTAAGAAGATGCCGGAGGGAAAATAGGAAACAAACCTTGGCAGTGGCTGTGGGCCTCGGCAAGGTCCCGATGCTCCCAGAGAAGCTCCTCGAAGAGCTGCTTCCGAGCATCCGCCGTGCTCTGTTCAAAAGAAGATAAGTGTGAGAAAGATGCCGGTTTTTTCAATGCTTTTGTCTAAGTTTCGCGCTAAGAGCTGCGCTCTCAACCCGAAACTCGGGGACTGGCTATGCCGGTTTTTCAATGCTTTTGTCTAAGTTTCGCGCTAAGAGCTGCGCTCTCAACCCGAAACTCGGGGACTGGCTATGTCGGTTTTTCAAGTTTTTTCCTAAGTTTCGCGCTAAGAGCTGCGCTCTCAACACGAAACTCGGGGACTGGGAAGATAGACAAGATTCGGAAAGAAAGAAACCGGCAACAACAGAAAAAATGCAAAAAAGATTGGTGAAACTTACCACCACGTTGCTGGTGGCGTCGTGCCACGCGTTGTCGAACTCCTTCACTGCGCGCTTGAGTCGCATGAAGTGTTCTTCTGTGCACCGAGGTCCAGCAGGATCTGGCACCGTAAGCCGGTCCTTCCCCGGGCCACGGGTAGATGCGGATATATCTGCATCGTTCCATTTTTGGGCGTAGGGAAGAAGGTGCCCCAGGTCCCGGCCTTCGCGCTTCAGCTCAACGATCCGGCCCAGGAGGCCGGAAGGTTTTTCTTGGACCGCAGCGGCAGCGGGGCTGACATGCAGCACTAGAGGCTGCGGGCTACCGGCTGAGGTGCTGCCCTCCATGGCCTTTCCCCGAGAAGCCCCCGGCTTGAGGAACTTTGTGATCTTGGGGGTCTCGGGCGGCGGCTTCGGCTTGGCCGCGGAAGGTCCTTGGCTTGGTGGCGGTGTTGGAGTGGCCCCGGTAGGCTCAAGAATAGGAGCTTCCGGGGGCGGTGTAGAGGAAGCCGGCGCGGAAGTATCCGGCGCGGCCTTGGTGGGGGAAGAGCTGGAGTGCTTCTTCTTCTTCTTTCTCGGGGCGAGAGGAACCATAGGTTCCGCCCGCCCGGCAGCTTCGTCGTCGGCGCTGGTGTTGCTGGCGCCGGTATCCAGGTTCTCAGGAGGGGAGGTGAGATCCTCCTCCGCGCGGTGATCAGGAGGTGTAGGGGCCGCGCGCCCCGCACTTTTTGTGCCTCCCAGAGGGGAGGCAGAGAGGTCGCCGGTACCGGGTGGTAGCGGGATTGTTTGAGGAGGAGGAGTTGGGGCCCTTGCGGTTCCCTCGGAGGTCACCGGCTTCGGACCGCTGGCGCTCTTGGACAGCTTGAGAGCAGGGCTGAACAAAAAGGAGAGGAAAGATCAAAAACAGCAAAGAGAAAGGAAAAGTTTGGAAAACAAAGCAAATAGAGAAATAAAGAACTTACCCGGAAGAGACCGGCATCTTCTTATGCTTGTAGCGCTTCGTGCCTACTTGCCTTCCCCCAAGGACTTCCGTCCGGGAGCGTTTGGCGGGGGGAGCTTGGCTAGAGCCGGCGTCAGCAGCAGGCGCGTTGTTCTTTTTGCTCTGGGGCATGAGCTTATCCAGGAACTCAGGCCCGACCTCAGCCTGCAGGGGAGGCACGTGCTCGTGGACCTGTGGTTCGGGGCCAGCTGAGGTAGCGTCTACAGAAGTAAATAGGCAACAAAATATGAGAGACCGGAAGAGGAAACTACCTCAAGCATGGTGAGCTCATCGCCGGAACCGGAAGCCGCAGAAGAAGAGTTACCAGGGCGCTGAGTGGGGATGCAACCCATCTTGAGATCGTACCAAGGGACGAAGGGATCTGGATTAACCTTGTCCAAAGGGCGCTTCCGGCAAGGGCCTCGCCGATCTGACTCGATGCGAGGGAAGCGGTCCTTGGCCTGAAAGCAAAAAGAAAAACTGTTAGCCACAGCATAAAAGTTACCGGTAGAGCAGCCCGGGTAGTGTAATCTCTTACTTCCGTGGTTGGAGGGTTGAGGGAGCCGAGAGGAAGAAAGCCCCACTCCCAGTCATCCGGCATGTCCGTTTGGCATATTTGATTAGCCTTGAGGACCACATCCGCTTTGCTCAAGGGAAGGCCGGTGATCTTGGTGGGATCGCCAGGGCCGTACATCTCGCTTATCTTGTGAGCGCGGCGCTTAAGGGGAAGCACCCGGCGGCAGATGAAGGTGCGGATGATATCATCGGAGCAGATGTTGGTCTCCTTCATCAGCTTCAACATGAAGCGTACCACCCGGTTCGTTTCTATGTGATCCGTACCAGGGTTGTAGTTCCAGTTGACCTTGGTGGGCGGCGCCGGATTGAAGGGCGGCAGATTAATGAGGTCAGTGGCGCCATCGTTCTTCACGTAGAAGAACGTCGTCTGCCACAACCGGCAAGACTCGAGGCCGTTGAACTTAAAAAAGTGGCTCCCTTGGAGGGAGCCGATGATACAAGACCCGCATTGTACGGGGGGTTTGGGCTTGGGAATATCCTTGCCCTGGACCGAATTGATCCGGAGAGAGAAGAAGCGGGCAAAGGTCTCACGAGCGGGACGGATGCCGATGCAATCTTCCATGAAGGTGACAAAACAAGAAAGATAAAAAACGGCGTTGCCGGGAAGATGGTGAGGCTGGAGTCGATAGAAGTCAAGAAATTGGCGGAAGAAATCGGAGGCAGGAAGGCCGAAGCCACGCTCAAAGTGAGCGAGAAAGACAACGACCTCACCGGGTTCGAGCACCGGTTCGATCTCGTCGCTAGGAAGCCGGCAGGAGACCCCCTCCGGTATCCTCCTAGACCGGTAGAGCCAGTCAATCTCATGTTGTGTCACGTCGGAACCTCTCCAGGATCCGCGTGTGATACCGGAATGATCCTTTCCGGGGGCCCGGCTGGAGGTGCCGACCTCTTGGTTTTTGCCGGATTCAGTTTCCATCCGGGTGAGATCTTCGGTCAGCCCGTTGGAAGTGCTACTTCCTTGACTACTAGAAGAGGAGGCGAGAAGAGATTCTTCGCTAGACATGTGGATCTGGAGAACGCCGGTATCTACCGTAAAACAGTTTTCCCCAAAAAGACCCTCGCGTGAAGATCTACGAGTAAGAGAAAAAGCAAAATAAAAAGGAAATAAATATTCTACCGGCCCAAGGTCTGAAAAGCTAAGAGAAAAGAGGTAAATGTGTATTGGGCCTAACCTGAGGCTGCGGAGGTGCTGAGGGAGAGGTTCGCCGAAGGAATGGTGAGCCCCTAGCCGTCGACGAAGGCTGGCGACGGAGAAGGGCGAGGTCCGCCGGAGGAAGCTCGAATCTGTAGCGAGGAAGGAACGCTGCAGGAACTCCGCGCGGCGAAGAGCTTCGGCGCATCGAAAGCAGCGTCGCAACGTCAACAGGAGCAGCGCTCTTGCGGCGACCGGCGGCAACGAGGAAGCAAGAGGGCGAAGGGCTCGAAGTGCTCTGGAAATGGGGGCGAATGCGAAGAAGAAGACGAAGTGGAACCGCTCCGCCCTTATATAGAGAGAGGACGTACTGGGCCGAAAACCGTCGGGCCGCGGCGATTCGCCTCGTGGGCCGCCACGTGGCACGCAGATACACGTGCGGAAATAACATGCCACAGGGAGGCCACACGGATCCAAAACGGCCGCGAGGATTCGGTGTGGCGCCATAAATGCTGGCGCAGAAGCCGAAGGGAAGTGACCACTGACACTGGCGCGTCAGACACAGTGCGCATGTCACTGACAGGCACTGTACCCGAGAAATTATCGACTTCGCCGAGGAGAGAGTTAATGTCTAAGATGCCGGGAAATAAGATACCGGAGGCACTTTGAAAAGAGGGAAAGAAGTAAGTCCGGCGAAGATGCCGGAGATCAAAGTTCATCGCCGAAAAAATTAAACCGGTACCTTAAGAACCTGGCATGGTCCGTCGGATAGGATCCACCGGTCTATACCAGCTTCGGGGACTAATGTTGGGGGGATGACCCCCGGTATGCCAAAGGCATGCCAAAACCGGATGGTTTAGGCCATCAAGATACCGGTTTAATGTTTATACCGGAGCACGAAGTTAAGGATTTGGCTAAGTAAAGCTAAGCCGGTATCCCCAGAAGGGGTATACCGGAACCGGATAGAAAAGACACCGGGCTACCGGTAAGAAGCACACTGTAGCACGTCGGCAGGACTGGTCAAAGATTCTCTCCAGAGCTAGAGGACAAAGATGAGCTAAGCAAAGTAGCTTTAAACGAAGTCGTGACGATAAAGAAGAGGGTGACGCTGAAAGAAGCCGGAGGACGTCAGCCTCCCTGATTAAAGAAGACCCCGGTGTCATCTATGATTAAAGTAACTTTGTAAAGTAGTTTGTCTAGTCAAAGATGCCATTAGGGTTTCTAGGGTTTCTTCCCCTGTAAGCCACCCTCTCCCCTATATAAGGAGAGGGGGCACACCCGTACTCGGGACGATGAGAAGAGAGAGAAATCCTGTAAGCACAAACTTGTAACCTGTGGAGATCAATAAAGAAGATGATCTAGAGCGAGTTCTTCCTTTTGTCTTTCTTCTTCTACCTCTAGCTTTGGCTAAGTTCTTGAGGAAAGCATCCGGAAGTTCATCCCATCTAATCACAAACCCTCCCCCGAATCCTCTAGCGTCCATTCGGCCCGAAC
Source organism: Lolium rigidum (assembly GCF_022539505.1). NCBI lineage: Eukaryota > Viridiplantae > Streptophyta > Magnoliopsida > Poales > Poaceae > Lolium > Lolium rigidum. The sequence continues at coordinate 90,143,846 of NC_061508.1, forward strand.
TTAAGCCATCCTATGGCATCTGTCTGTTCCCCACGACGACAACTTGAGCTTCACAGAAGCATCGTCTTCATCTTCCAATGACAGAGGTAGTAGTGTAGTAGGGATGTCCTCATCATCTCCCCACCTTCAAAAGGCGTCGACCTCGACGCTCTAAGGTCTTCTCCGTCATAAGGTGTCAAATCAGCCACATTGAAAGAATTGCTGACACCAAACTCATCAATTGGAAGATCTATAGTGTATGCATTATCATTGATCTTGGCAAGCACTTTGTAAGGACCAGCACCACGAGGAAGCAACTTGGACTTCCGTAGCTTCGGGAACCTATCCTTGCGAAAATGTACCCATACCATATCACCAGGCTTGAACAACTTCTCCTTGCGCTTCTTGTTCACTCTTGCAACATTGTTTTTGCCTTTCTTCTCTATCAACTCTTTAGTCTTCACATGAATCTTTTGCACAAAATCTGCCCTCTTTGATGCCTCCATATTGACTCTCTCATGTATGGGTAAAGGCAACAAGTCAAGTGGAGTAATGGGTTTGAAACCATATTCCACCTCAAAGGGACACAACTCTGTGGTAGAATGTACCGCCCTGTTGTAAGCAAACTTCACATTCGGCAAACAATCTTCCCACTCCTTCAAGTTCTTCTTGATCATGGATCTCAACAGTTGTGACAATGTTCTATTCACCACCTCAGTTTGACCATCAGTTTGGGGATGACAAGTAGTGCTAAAAAGTAGCTTTGACCCCAGCTTTCCCCAAAGTGTCTTCCGAAGTAGCTCATAAACTTCACGTCACGATCAGAAACAATAGTCTTGGGACTTCATGTAGACGTACAATCTCCCTGAAAAACAGGTTAGCAATATGCGACGCATCTTCGCTCTTGTGGCAGGCAATAAATATGACATCTTAGAGAATCTATCCACTACCACAAATAAAGAATCATGGCCTCTTTTAGTACGCGGCAAACCCAACACAAAATTCATACTAATGTCTTCCCATGGTGTAGTAGGAGCCGGTAAAGGAGTAAACAAACCATGAGGCTTCAGCTTGGATTTGGACTTGTTGCAAGTAATGCACCTCTTCACATACCTTTCCACATCCCGCCTCATCTTTGGCCAATAAAAGCGATCAGCGAGCATGAGTAGCGTCTTCTCACGCCCGAAGTGACCCATCAAACCTCCATCATGTGATTCCTGCAATAAGAGCAAACGCACAGACGATTCTGGAACACATAGTTGATAGCTCTAAACAACAACCCATCGTGTATGTGATATTTCTCCCATGCTTTACCAATAGCACACAAGCGATATGGTTCAGCAAAATCATGATCAGTAGCATACAAATCACATAATATCTCTAATCCAGGAATTTTAACATCAAGTTGAGTGAATAACATGTTCTTCCTAGATAGAGCATCAGCAACAATATTATCTTTTCCCCTTCTTATGCTTAATAATCTATGGAAAAGACTTAATGAACTCAACCAACTTAGCAAGACGCCTATGCAAGTTAGATTGAGCTTTCAGATATTTTAAAGCTTCATGATCAGAATGTATGATAAATTCTTTTGGCCACAAGTAATGTTGTCAAACCTCAAGAACTCTAATTAAAGCATACAATTATTTATCATATATATGATAGTTCCACTTAGCACCAGAAAATTTCTCAGAAGAATATGCAATTGGGCGACCCTCTTGCATCAACACACCACCAATTCCAATACCACTAGCATCACATTCAATCTCAAATTGCTTATTGAAATCAGGAAGTGCAACCAATGGTGCAGAAGTTAACAATCTTTTTAGTTCATCAAAAGCATGATCTTGGGTTGCGCCCCACTCAAATGCAAAACCCTTTTTAGTCAATTCATTCAAAGGTGCAGCAATAGTACTAAAATTGGGCATAAATCTTCTATAGAACCCAGCTAGACCATGAAAACTTCTTACTTGACTCACATTCATGGGAGTAGACCAATTTTGAATTGCTTCAATTTTAGACACATCTACTTCTACTCCATGCTTAGAGACAACATAACCCAGAAATATGACCTTATCTTTGCAAAATGTGCACTTCTCAAGATTACCATAGAGTTTATTATCACGTAACACTTGCAAAACATGTCGGATATGCATAGTATGATCAGATTTGTTGCGGTTGTAGATTAATATGTCATCAAAGTACACAACCACAAACTTGCCAATAAAATCACGCAAAACATGGTTCATCTGTCTCATGAAAGTGTTAGGTGCATTAGTTAAACCAAAAGGCATTACTAACCACTCATATAAACCAAATTTTGTTTTAAAGGCTGTTTTCCATTCATCCCCCCCTTTCATCCTAATTTGATGATAGCCACTACGCAAATCAATTTTAGAGAAAACAACAGCACCACTCAATTCATCTAACATATTCTCTAAACGGGGAGTAGGATGACGATATCGAATAGTAATGTTGTTTATCGCTCTACAATCTACACACATGCGCCATGTACCATCTTTCTTAGGAACTAAAATAACATGAACAACACAAGGACTAAGGCTTATGCGAATATAACCTTTGTCGAGTAGCGCTTGTATTTGCTTCTGTATCTCCTTCGTCTCTTCGGGGTTCGTCCTGTATGGTGCCCTATTGGGCAGCGAAGCTCCGGGAATCACGTCAATTTGATGCTCAATACCACACAGTGGTGGTAATCCAGCTGGCACCTCCTCCGGAAACACATCGCTGAATTCCTGCAAAACACGAGAAACACCAAGAGAAATAGGGGTCATATCGTTAGAAACCAAAACCTCACCTTTGTACATGAGCACAAGAGGCATGGCTGTAGGATCCTCACTAAATTTTCTCATGTCCTCTTTGGTGGCTAATAAGACTAAGGAATTCACTCTCTCACTTTTCGTTATATCACTCACGGCATTACAATTCTCTCGCCTATCTGTAGGTGCATCCTCCAAGTTTATTTCAACTTCTTGACGAGATTCATTGACAATTTGCTATGTGACATAGGCTGTAAGTTAATTTTCTTGCCCTTGAACTCCAAGTGATATGTATTGGCACGGCCATTGTGTTGCACAGAATGGTCATAGAGCCATGGACGACCCAATAAATAGGTGACACACCGTCATAGGAACCACATCAAAATCAATGGAATCCTTATACGGTCCAATCTCAAACTCAACACACACCAGTGGTTTACCTTCATCTCACCATTGTCGCTCAACCACTGAATATAGTATGAATGCGGGTGCGGTAGATACTTCAGTTTCAGCTTGGTACACAACTCCTTGCTTGCTAAATTGCGGCAACTCCCGCCATCAATAATAACGTTGCAAGCTTTATCAGAACCAACTAGTGCCTTTGTTTGGAACAAACTGCAGCACTGAGTAGATGCACTTGGCGACACATTAAGAGCACACTGAGACACAACAATAGTGCGAGCTTCAGACGGATAAGCATCTACACCATCACTGCCATAGTCATCATCTTCTAGAGCATATGGATCAACATCATCTCCAGTCTCATACTCATTGTCCTCATTGATAAACATGATCTTGCGGTTTGGACAATCTCTCTTGAAGTGACCCTTGCCACCACATGTATGATAAGTGAAAGAACATCTCTTGCATTATGTTTTGTGTGTTTGATGTCAATATATGTGATACACTAATGTTTGATTAAGTGGTACAGGGATTACATAGTTTCATATTTGCGTGTGTTGGATTTGGTCGGTCTGTCAAAAGTTAACAGGAAAAGCATGGCCAGGCCGGATAATCCGGGCCGGATATTCTTGAAATATCCGGCCCCCTGTTTTTGGCTAAGTCATCGAGGAAAAGCAGCGCAGTAGGGGGGCCGGACATTTGCCCGGATAATGTCCCGGTATTGTACCGGGGCCGGATTATCCGGGCCGGATATTTTGGAAATATCCGGCCCCCCCGATTTTGGCTAAGGACTGGAAGAAATGTGTCTCTGGACAAGGGCCGGATAATTGGCCGGACAATATCACGCTTTTGTTCTGAAGGCCGGATTATCCGAGGGGGGGCGGATTATCCGGCCCCTACTTAGACCGGATTATCCGGCCCCCCGGAAGCAGCAACGGCTCATTTTTGAGAGGGGGTATAAATACCCCCTTCTTCTACCTTGGTTGCTTGCTCAATCATTACACAAGAAATCTGCCAAGCCACCTCCATTAGAGCCACCTCAAGAAAGTCAAGATTTGCAAGATCTCCTTCCTCCCCCAACCAAAGCTCTTGATCTTTGGGGATTCGAAGGAGAAGACACCGATCTACATCCTCACCGAAGCGTTCTTCATTTCCCCTCTCTTGTTTGAGGGATCTCATGCTAGTGTTCCTATTTGGTTCCCTAGTTGATTTGTTGTTGATGTGTTGTTGTTGATTGTTGTATTGTTACAGATTTGGGAGCCTCCAATTTGGTTGTGGATGTGTGCCCCAAGAACTTTGTAAAGGCCCGGTTTCCGCCTCGAGGAAATCCCTTAGTGGAAGTGGGCTAGGCCTTCGTGGCGTTGCTCACAGGAGATCCGAGTGAAGCCTTCGTGGCTGTTGGTTTGGCTTGCGTAGCAACCACACTCCTCCAAACGTAGACGTACCTTCTTGCAAAGGAAGGGAACTACGGGAATCATCTCCGTGTCATCGCGTGCTACACTCTCGGTTACCTCTATCCCACTCTATCTACTATTGCGTAGCTATACCTTGCTTAGTTGATATCCTTGTCATATAGGTAAATTCACTTAGTTGCATATCTAGAGAATTTACCTTTCGTGTCAAGCCTAATTTGAAAAAGAACTAAAAATTGGTTAGCACCTATTCACCCCCCCTCTAGGTGCGGCATACGATCCTTTCAATTGGTATCAGAGCCTCGGCTCTTATTTCGGGCTTAACCGCCTAAGAGTATGCCGGACGAGGAGCCCTCGGTAGGGGCCGCCAAGTCGGTCTCCGTGAAAGACTTCAATTTATTGAAGTCCTCCATGGAAGCCCAAATGGAAAGCATGAAAAAGATGATTGCCGAGCTTTTGGCTCCGGCCCTTCCCAAGGCTCCTATTGTAGAGGTAAAAGACACGGGCGCGTTAGATGATGGAGAGGCTTCGGACTTACCCTCATCTACCAAACCCGTGGATGGTGATAACTTAAACACTATCAAATCTACAAGTGCATCTCCTAGGGGAACTAGTGGAGGTGAAAGCTACAATCGAGTAGCTCCACCTTTCCTATCTCCCGATATACCGGTTCCCCTTCCACATTTAAACATTCGGGGTGACCCACCTAAGTTTTCCGTTGATAATTTCGATACTTGGCAATTTGAGTTCCGCTCTCATGTTTGTAGTGCCTCCAATGAACTATGGAGAATCATCTTGGAGGGCTTCAAGCCATACAACCCCGACAAGTTGACTAGAAGAGAAGCAAGTTGATAGTCAACTCAACAACACCGCCCTTCACATGATTCAAACTAGTGTGGGGACTCCGGAATTGCATCGTGTCCGAACTACACCACCGCCGACATAGGCATCCCAAATGGGCCCGCCGAATATAGTACCCGGGGTTTATTGAAGGCCCACTACCCGAAGAATAAGAAGATTCGGAAGCCCAAGATGTATTTAAGGAAAAGATAGAGTTGTAATAGGAAGTGTTATTTGTAATCCGGCGGGATGAGT
>NC_061508.1:90149610-90167706 GCF_022539505.1 Lolium rigidum
TGGTGGCCATATTAATTCCGATCTTACATATAGTGTAGTAGGGATGTCCTCATCATCTCCCCACCTTCAAAAGGCGTCGACCTCGACGCTCTAAGGTCTTCTCCGTCATAAGGTGTCAAATCAGCCACATTGAAAGAATTGCTGACACCAAACTCATCAATTGGAAGATCTATAGTGTATGCATTATCATTGATCTTGGCAAGCACTTTGTAAGGACCAGCACCACGAGGAAGCAACTTGGACTTCCGTAGCTTCGGGAACCTATCCTTGCGAAAATGTACCCATACCATATCACCAGGCTTGAACAACTTCTCCTTGCGCTTCTTGTTCACTCTTGCAACATTGTTTTTGCCTTTCTTCTCTATCAACTCTTTAGTCTTCACATGAATCTTTTGCACAAAATCTGCCCTCTTTGATGCCTCCATATTGACTCTCTCATGTATGGGTAAAGGCAACAAGTCAAGTGGAGTAATGGGTTTGAAACCATACTCCACCTCAAAGGGACACAACTCTGTGGTAGAATGTACCGCCCTGTTGTAAGCAAACTTCACATTCGGCAAACAATCTTCCCACTCCTTCAAGTTTTTCTTGATCATGGATCTCAACAGTTGTGACAATGTTCTATTCACCACCTCAGTTTGACCATCAGTTTGGGGATGACAAGTAGTGCTAAAAAGTAGCTTTGACCCCAGCTTTCCCCAAAGTGTCTTCCAGAAGTAGCTCATAAACTTCACGTCACGATCAGAAACAATAGTCTTGGGACTTCATGTAGACGTACAATCTCCCTGAAAAACAGGTTAGCAATATGCGACGCATCTTCGCTCTTGTGGCAGGCAATAAATATGACATCTTAGAGAATCTATCCACTACCACAAATAAAGAATCATGGCCTCTTTTAGTACGCGGCAAACCCAACACAAAATTCATACTAATGTCTTCCCATGGTGTAGTAGGAGCCGGTAAAGGAGTAAACAAACCATGAGGCTTCAGCTTGGATTTGGACTTGTTGCAAGTAATGCACCTCTTCACATACCTTTCCACATCCCGCCTCATCTTTGGCCAATAAAGCGATCAGCGAGCATGAGTAGCGTCTTCTCACGCCCGAAGTGACCCATCAAACCTCCATCATGTGATTCCTGCAATAAGAGCAAACGCACAGACGATTCTGGAACACATAGTTGATAGCTCTAAACAACAACCCATCGTGTATGTGATATTTCTCCCATGCTTTACCAATAGCACACAAGCGATATGGTTCAGCAAAAATCATGATCAGTAGCATACAAATCACATAATATCTCTAATCCAGGAATTTTAACATCAAGTTGAGTGAATAACATGTTCTTCCTAGATAGAGCATCAGCAACAATATTATCTTTTCCCCTTCTTATGCTTAATAATCTATGGAAAAGACTTAATGAACTCAACCAACTTAGCAAGACGCCTATGCAAGTTAGATTGAGCTTTCAGATATTTTAAAGCTTCATGATCGGAATGTATGATAAATTCTTTTGGCCACAAGTAATGTTGTCAAACCTCAAGAACTCTAATTAAAGCATACAATTATTTATCATATATATGATAGTTCCACTTAGCACCTAGAAAATTTCTCGTAAGAATATGCAATTGGGCGACCCTCTTGCATCAACACACCACCAATTCCAATACCACTAGCATCACATTCAATCTCAAATTGCTTATTGAAATCAGGAAGTGCAACCAATGGTGCAGAAGTTAACAATCTTTTCAATTCATCAAAAGCATGATCTTGGGTTGCGCCCCACTCAAATGCAAAACCCTTTTTAGTCAATTCATTCAAAGGTGCAGCAATAGTACTAAAATTGGGCATAAATCTTCTATAGAACCCAGCTAGACCATGAAAACTTCTTACTTGACTCACATTCATGGGAGTAGACCAATTTTGAATTGCTTCAATTTTAGACACATCTACTTCTACTCCATGCTTAGAGACAACATAACCCAGAAATATGACCTTATCTTTGCAAAATGTGCACTTCTCAAGATTACCATAGAGTTTTATTATCACGTAACACTTGCAAAACATGTCGGATATGCATAGTATGATCAGATTCGTTGCGGTTGTAGATTAATATGTCATCAAAGTACACAACCACAAACTTGCCAATAAAATCACGCAAAACATGGTTCATCTGTCTCATGAAAGTGCTAGGTGCATTAGTTAAACCAAAAGGCATTACTAACCACTCATATAAACCAAATTTTGTTTTAAAGGCTGTTTTCCATTCATCCCCCCTTTCATCCTAATTTGATGATAGCCACTACGCAAATCAATTTTAGAGAAAACAACAGCACCACTCAATTCATCTAACATATTCTCTAAACGGGGAGTAGGATGACGATATCAAATAGTAATGTTGTTTATCGCTCTACAATCTACACACATGCGCCATGTACCATCTTTCTTAGGAACTAAAATAACATGAACAACACAAGGACTAAGGCTTATGCGAATATAACCTTTGTCGAGTAGCGCTTGTATTTGCTTCTGTATCTCCTTCGTCTCTTCGGGGTTCGTCCTGTATGGTGCCCTATTGGGCAGCGAAGCTCCGGGAATAACGTCAATTTGATGCTCAATACCACACAGTGGTGGTAATCCAGCTGGCACCTCCTCCGGAAACACATCGCTGAATTCCTGCAAAACACGAGAAACACCAAGAGAAATAGGGGTCATATCGTTAGAAACCAAAACCTCACCTTTGTACATGAGCACAAGAGGCATGGCTGTAGGATCCTCACTAAATTTTCTCATGTCCTCTTTGGTGGCTAATAAGACTAAGGAATTCACTCTCTCACTTTTCGTTATATCACTCACGACATTACAATTCTCTCGCCTATCTGTAGGTGCATCCTCCAAGTTTATTTCAACTTCTTGACGAGATTCATTGACAATTTGCTATGTGACATAGGCTGTAAGTTAATTTTCTTGCCCTTGAACTCCAAGTGATATGTATTGGCACGGCCATTGTGTTGCACAGAATGGTCATAGAGCCATGGCCGACCCAATAAATAGGTGACACACCGTCATAGGAACCACATCAAAATCAATGGAATCCTTATACGGTCCAATCTCAAACTCAACACACACCAGTGGTTTACCTTCATCTCACCATTGTCGCTCAACCACTGAATATAGTATGAATGCGGGTGCGGTAGATACTTCGATTTCAGCTTGGTACACAACTCCTTGCTTGCTAAATTGCGGCAACTCCCGCCATCAATAATAACGTTGCAAGCTTTATCGAACCAACTAGTGCCTTTGTTTGGAACAAACTGCAGCAGCTGAGTAGATGCACTTGGCGACACATTAAGAGCACACTGAGACACAACAATAGTGCGAGCTTCAGACGGATAAGCATCTACACCATCACTGCCATAGTCATCATCTTCTAGAGCATATGGATCAACATCATCTCCAGTCTCATACTCATTGTCCTCATTGATAAACATGATCTTGCGGTTTGGACAATCTCTCTTGAAGTGACCCTTGCCACCACATGTATGATAAGCCATATCACGGTTACACGCAGTAGACATGCTAGAACCACTTGTACTCGCAGCAGATTCAGACTTCTTTGTGTTGGACACATTGGAGACCGGCTTGCTAGACGAAGTAGGAAAAGGTGCAGAGCGCGAAGATGGCGTCGGCGCCGTAGATGGAGGTGCCCTAGGCGTGTAGCGTCCAGCTCCCGTAGCACGTCCTTTGATTTGCGCTTCTTCAGCTAACTGTGCTTCAGCTTCTCTTGCATGATGTAGCAACTCATTCATAGTAGTGTAACTGTGATGACGAACAATGCCTTTGATATCATACTTCAAACCATGTAGAAAACGATGCATTGTCATCTGAAGTGACTCACGGACACGGCCACGCTGCATAAGCATCTCCATCTCCGTGAAATAAGTATCAACAGTCTTCACACCTTGTCTCAAGAGTGTCAACTTATCATATATAGATCGCAAATAGTTAGTGGGAACGAAACGAGCTTGCATAATGGCCTTCATCTCGCGCCATGTAAGAACTGGCAATTCGTTATCTTCCTGACGAGTACGTGTAACTCCATCCCACCAACGCAATGCATAGCCATCAAATTCTGAAGAAGCAAGCTTAATCTTCCTATCTTCAGTATAGTCATGTAGATGCCACAACTTCTCAATTTTCAGCTCCCAAGTGAGGTATTCTTCAACATCAGCACCTCCTTCAAATTTGGGTATTGAGAACTTTAGCTTACCCAAACCATCGTCTTGCTGTTGTGGATAAGCACGGAGAGCTCCGAGTTCAACAAAGTCACGACCACGGTTACCACGTCCAGCACCACGACCAACACCAGGTGCTTCATCTTGAAGCTCAAAATCTTCATCTTCCTGTTGTTGTAGTTGGGTCAGACTGTCAACAGCTAGAGTCAAAGCTTGAATATTGCGCTGAATATCTGTCATTTGATCTTGCATTTTGTTGACGGTCTCATTAATAGTATCCAGCTTCTGGGCGACCTCCTAAACGGTCCCCTTAAGTTCTTCATCCTGATCGCGGAATTCACGTTGCATCTCATTACGAAGAGCCTCATACTCCCTCCATGTCATCACATCAGCGGCATCCTTGTTTTTCTGGTTAACAATTTTTTCGTCACTAGAAGACATGGTTAGTAGATTAGTGCACTAAAACAAATAGATATGGTGGTACTCTCACAACTCACTCAAAGCTGATAAGAAAATGTAGTCTTACTGCTCCAAAGTGAATTAGTATTGCTTACCACTTGAGTGACAACTAGTGCACGGATGTAGCGAAGCGAATATCAGGGTATAAGAAAACAATCACACGACAAAGCAGGATATATGTGGGGCTGTAGGTGGGCTACCTAGTTGCACCAATAACAAGCTCTAGCGCTGACCATAGACAACCAATGATACTCACACAAGGCGATAAATGTGGCAATGCAACTATATGGATGAAAAAGGTTGCAATGCACTCGAGAGATGCTAGCAAAGCTCAACGGAACAGACACAAGATTGCTAAACTACAGGTGCAGAAAAGTAAACTAGGCCTTCACTTCATCTTACTAGCACTTCACACTTTTTATTTTTATTTTTGATTTTATCACACGCAACTATGTAGCTCTTTTTGCTTCTTTTTCTCTTTTCATTTTTTTTTTATTTTTATGACTCAACTCCTTGATAACACGGCCAACAGAAAATTGCAAAGCACCAAAACCCTAATGAGCAGCCTGTCGATGGTAAAACTAGTCTCTTCTGGGGAAGTTCCTAGTCACTTATATCGAAAGGCTGTGTCTATGGTTGGAACAAGCACACTGTACGCTATGTGGACTCGGAGTAACAAAAACTGAAACTAGATGACAGCAGAAACACAAACCCTAACAATACTAGATGGAAGAAAAAGATACGTAAAAACAACTACGAAAAGCAACTAAAACTCAAAATTAGTGCAATCTAAAGCTATGGCAAACCCTAACCCTACCTTTTTATGGCTTTTTTGGATAGGAAAACAATCACAACTCAACTATGGGGTGGATTATGGATGGCTTACCGAGGAAACACTAAAATCTGATACCAAGATGATAAGGGGTTGCCCGATCTTCTCAGTAAGCACGGTGGTGATGATGATCACGCGATGAACACAGCGGAGATAACACGATGATGAAGTGGATGATAACTTGTATGACGCAAAGAAGTCTCTCGATTGGTCCCTGTTGCCAATGCAACAGTTCTCAACCCTACAAGATATTCGCAACTCCACACACTTGCGCACGTAGCCGCCGACCACGAAGCGGTAAGTTGCAACCGTCTAATTCCCAATGGAACAGCAGATCACACAAGACTTTCAGGGGTAAACACCAAATCAATGCAATATGGTGTATAAATTCGATAGAGTTGCAAAGCAATCAACTATGAACTAGGGTTTTATCTTAAACGTGGTCTAAACCTAATTTGGGGGCATCCTGGGCACTTATATAGGGGTTCAGGACGACCAGGGGTCAAAAAGATACATTAAAAACTGACCCAGATTGGATCTGGTCGAGACAGACTCGGACTCGGCCGGCGTGGGAGCCGGTCGACCGGGCCTGGGACCGGCCGGTCTTGTTTGGACCGAGCCTGGGATCGGGTCATGACCGGGGCGCCGAGGTGACATACAGTACACCCCCCGGTTGGCACCAGTGCAGGATCCCTTCGGAACCGGGCTCACCCAACGTGGGGCCCGGTTGGACCGGGCCTGTGACCGGGTCGGCCGGCGTGGCGGCCGATCGAACCGGGCCTGGCACCGGCCTGGACAGCTTCTTCCTCCTCCCTCGCGCATACCTCCCGCTCCCCCCTCGTGCATACCTCCCGCTCCTCCCTCGTGCGTCCATGGGATGTCTTCCTCATGTCCAGCTCCATGTCCAGCTTCACGTCCAACAGCTCCTCTCCTCCTCGTGCGATGCTTGCTCCCTCTTCGTACCTGACCATGCATAAGTAAAAGGACTTAGGCAGTATAAAGTTTTCATCGATCAAAGTATCATTTAGGAACAAGTTCACCTGTTGTTTGAGTAGCTTCGCACGAGCTCTTGTAATGGGTCCAATCCTGACTTCATTGGACTTGAGCTTCATAGCAGCATCGTCTTCATCTTGCAATGATGGAGGTAGTAGTGTAGTAGGGATGTTCTCATCACAAACGTAACAAGACATCGTTATTATGCATCTAGGTGGATCCAAGTTCTACGTCTTCTTGTTACTCTTCCGCGGTAAGTGTGATACCAGTGTTCTAGGCCGTCATAACTGTTAACTCAATAACCCCTTCATTTGTGCCAAACATACAAAAGGCCTCCTCACTCTTTGCAGAAAAGGAAATCCTAACACTTCTTTTCTAGAAACCCTTTGCAGAAAAGAAACGTGAGCGGTGTAAATCCAACCACCTCCTCACTCTCTCGAGCTCACCCACTTTATCGATCGAGCTCCACCACTCTCTCGAGAAGCCCGAAGGGAGACCGGTCCCTCCCCCGCCTCTTCATCACCGGTGCGAGGACCGCCGCAATTCCGTGTTTGGCGGCCTTCGGAGACCACACCTGGTAGGCTCGTGGTCGTCCTCCATCCGATACCATGGATCTGGCTATTCGTGGTCGCTCCCACCTCTATATCCAGTATTTCAGCATGACCTAAAGAACAATATGCAAAAAAATCAGTAGATGCAACAAAGTGAACATTTAAAAGTTTTCATTTCATGATATTTAGGTCAACTATATGCATGCCAAGTAGTGAGGAGAAAACAGATGCCAATGCTCAATAAAAGCATCAAACCGTGCTCACTGGCTCTAATTCAGCCCATAAGTAACAATCATCCTTCTCTAGACAATTGTCTTTCTGTACTTCTCTATGCAAATACAACTATACTATATCTACACTATTGTAAAGTTTAGAGTAGAAGCTAGACAATTAAATAATGAGAACAAAAGATTTTGCATCCTGAACTGAACATCTGAACTAGTTTAAGAGTGGAGCCAGGTATTAACTTATAAATGACATAACATTTGCAAGAATAGTAGGCTCTAGAAGGGTTACAATGCCATTTTTTGAGCAATTCTTAACATAAGGATTTTATTTTACACATGGTTAGCAACTACAAGATCAGCTCTCCGTTTCATGGTGAAATAACATGTGCAATGCGGGTGCCCTTTAATGAAAAATGGTTCAAAATTATTTTCCAGTAGTACTAAATTGATGCATCACAGACAAAAATAAAAAATAAAAATAAAGCTATGGAGCATATTTCCATTGGCATTAATATATTCTGTAATGAGACATATTATTCTACCAGTTAGTACATGACCCATTTTTATGCTATGCAAAGTATCTTTTTTCTAAACAGAAAATCACAAAATTCGTCTTCATATTATTATTATTATTATTATTATTATTATTATTATTATTATTATTATTATTATTATTATTATGCTATTGCAAATACTCACAATTCCAGAACAATCCCTGAACCAAAAAATGAAGGGTTTAGGATTGCTGCAGTCAAGCGAAAATCATATGTTAAAAAACACTGACCTTTAAGGTCTTTCAAACTTTATGGTGTCATTCTTCCAGTATGGTGCAACCAAGTACAACCATTGCGATGATATGCCTTTAAGACAACAAAATGTAAGATGAAATTTGCTCTGATATCTTACATCAAGTATGTGAAGCAAGCTAGCCAAATTGCAATAGCTTTTCTAGTACGAAATGCTTCATGCAGCATGAAACCATGATGAACAAAATTAAAGGGCAGGAATAGAAACTTGGTTTGTAAGGTATCCGTTGCATAAAAAAAATATAATTGTTTCTAACGATGTGTGTCTAACAATATAATTGACATGAAGTGATATAGAATTTCTAAGGCTGACAAAATAGTGTTATAGTAAACTGAACTTTACCAGCATTGAGCGAACAAAATGGAGCCAAGAGATAGCTGGACATCTAATTGAACAGATCATATGATGCCCCATTTGCATCACCTTATTCTCAATGATCTACAACATTCTCAAAATGTTTTACGGAGCTCCAAGTTCCAAGAAGTCATGGCCAGGTGTTGCATATATGACACGCTTAGCATCTGAAGTGTTTCCAGTAAAGTTATCACTGAAACTTTTACGCCACTTTTAGTCCAGTGAAAATGGCTCAATCCAAGATTTAAAAATGAGAACATTTACTTTAATAAGACAATCTTTTCAGCTAATTGGAAGCCAAACAAACAATGAAGTACTTACTTTACCTCTTGGTTGTCAAGGCATCTTTCCGTTATCATCTAGGCATAACCAATTGAACATGAGAGACGATAATCCAGTACCTAAGATATATCCATGATGACCAGTCAGAATAAACGTGACAAATCCAAAAATGTGCAATGCATTATCAGATTGAATTTTAATTTGCTGCTCCATTACAGAAATACATTCTGGTATATTACACAAAGTAAGAATACAAAAGGGGAACACACGTGGAGATACAACTGAGTAGATGACTGATTCCTCATCCCCAATAAAACAACATTACTTTAAAATCTCAGGAAACACTGCAAGTATCAGCAGCTGATGGAATCATAAATCTGCAAAAAAAAACAAACAGTTAAGGCCTCTGAAGAACAGACACCATCAAGACAACATAGGCAATAATGCAGTTAAGGTCCAAATAGAAGCACTAGTTTGTATCTAGTAAACATGGGACTGAAATCAAGATGATTAAATCAGGCGTGAAAACCATTCTACATATGATGTTGTTTATCTATGTCCAGATTAAAATTCACCAAATGGCTATGATAAATACACGTGTTCTGTGAATTCGTCATATTACAGTGATACCACCTCAAAAATATTACAGTAATACATAAATTGCTACCAAATATCAACAGTTAAAACATGTGTCACCACCCAATGATAACTGAGCAGACATGAGACAACATCGAGGTAAAGGCCTTGATTATTTTAAGATGAATTGTAAAATCAGTACAAACACAAATAGATTTAGCTACAGATTTTTTTTACATGGCAAAGGAACTTGTTCGTGAAACAAAACTTCCATTCGCAAAAAACAAAAGGTTGTCATCATCATTCAGTCTTATTCTTGACAACCAGATACCAAGAAGGAAGTGACTTAAGACCAAGAAACACATATGCTTTAGCAGAAGTGCAAAAAAAATCTGACATGTAAACTATACATTATCGCATTCCTCGCGTTCTCTGCAAAATAGAAACAGCCTGGATGGAGTGGCACGGGATGATCCACTCGGCACACCACACATGCATTGGGTGGTAAAGGGGCCGTGCTGGCACCAGACAGGCGGGAGTGAGATCTCAATGGGACATGTGTGTACAAGGAGGCCTGTGTGTGGAGCACCCCGATGAAGAACTAGAAGCATCACCATTCATCTGCAGCTTCTGACTCAGAAGAAATATACAATTGACAGTACACAATTCACCATATGCTTGTTAGGATGGCAATAGAGGTCAATGCCAGTAAAAAAATGAAGTTCACCTCTCTCTGGATCATCGAGTAAAGAAAACTGCAGAGTACAAATGGATTCATTACAAAGGCTAAATTAGACACAAGAATTCTGGACCGAACACGGAACAGATCACTGTCAAACATTGTTGGGTTCAGTAGTGGATACATTACCGTCAAGGATATGGTGACTTGGAGCGCAAAGGAGTCGGAAGAGGGCGTGTCCTCGTGCAGACCTGGAGCACACAGGACAGGAGGCCCCTTGACCACTGGCCTTCTTTTGTTCCCGAGGATTATTACACTTGAGATTTCCATTACCCTCTGTACATTCGTATGCTAGGTCTCTAAACCGAGTAGGATCCCCAGATGGAAACGGTGAGGCAGCTGGATGATTGTTCTTCATCTGTGGTAGGCATCAATTCGTAAGTTCTTCTATTCGTTAGATTAGATGGAGAGACAGTACCATGAGCATAATCATCATACAATTTGTTAGTACAGAAGCGAGGATCTGTTTTTCATGATATTCAGCAGGTCTAGGGCATGTTATATTTAATTACCAGACCAGGAGCTGTGGCAATTCAAGTACGCCAGATGATAGAAAGTTTTCAACTGATGACAAGTTTAGCAATCATGCAGTATACTCATATAGCAATTGACACTGAGTGAAAATGTAGAACAGAGAAGACTTCAGCACCGTGGTGGGGCAGAGGGCCGGTGAGGTGAGGGCAGTCGTCACGGCGGGAATCTCGGCGCCACCGGCAGGGGAGGTGCGGGAGAGGAGTAAGGTGCTGCAGGAGAGGCGCCTGGGCAAACCGGAAAGAGGGCGAGAGGCGCCCGGGCGAGCGGGTGAGAGGTGCGTGCGCGAGCCGGGCTAGGGTGGGAGAGGCGCCGGGAGGGCGGCTGGCAGCTGGAGGATGGACTGTCGGCGGTGGAAATAGCGGCGCAGCGAGGAAGGCGGCGGCGCGGGAGTGTCTGCGTCTGTGTGCCGCTTGCGTGCGCCGTTCTGAGCCGCCAAACAGCATCTCCATCCGCTTTCCCCACAGGCCACAGCGCCCCTTCCCGTCCCAAATTCTCTTTTGTCCGACGCCGGTTTGATACGGTGTTTGGAGCTTCGAGTTCGAAGTTCGTTTCCGCTTCACGTTTCGGACATGCTGGACATGAAAAGCGAGACGAGAAGACGCGGGCCGGCACATAAAAATTTGACTCTCTCTCCCGCCAAATCTCGTTTCTCCCGCCACATCGCGTCTCTCTTTCCGCGCATTTCTGCTCTTCCAACAGATTTCACCGCATATCCCGCCGATTCATTCTCCATCCCGCCGTCGCTACTCTGTCCCCTTCCGCCGCCGCTACCCTCTCCCATCCATGGCGCCGCCGACAGGCCCCCAAAAAATGGCCAAGAAAGCTACCACCAAGTGATGACCCACAAGTATAGGGGGTGTATCGTAGTATCTTCGATAAGTAAGAATGTCGATCCCAACGAGGAGCAGAAGGTGTTGACAAGCAGTTTCGATGAAGGATTCACTGTAAATGCTCACAAACAAGTATTCAGGGGGTTTTGATGTAACAGATGAATAAAGTACAAGTAAGTAAAATACGAGAGAAATAATTGCAGCGAGTGGTCCAATCCTTTTTAGCACAAAGGACAAGCCGGTTTGTTTACTTATAATGACCAAACGTTCTTGAGGACACACGGGATTTTAGTCTAGTGCTTTCGCTACATACAGCTGATTAATCTTCATTGTTTTGATAAGTGTTGTGTGGGTGAACCTATGCTAATGTACCGCCCTTCCTAGGACTAATACATACTTGTGATTATACCCCTTGCAAGCATCCGCAACTACAAGAAAGTAATTAAGATAAATCTAACCACAGCCTTAAACTCTAAGATCCTGCGATCCCTCCTACATCGATATACCAACGGGGGCTCAGATTTCTGTCACTCCGGCAACCCCGCAATTGGCAAACGAATACAAGATGCATTCCCCTAGGCCCATAAATGGTGAAGTGTCGTGTAGTCGACGTTCACACGACACCACTAGAAGAATGACACCACAACTTAAATATCATAACATTGAATATTACTCAACCATAATTCACTACTAACATTTAGACTTCACCCATGTCCTCAAGAACTAAACGAACTACTCACGAGACATCATATGGAACATGATCAGAGGTGATATGATAATGAATAACAATCTGAACATAAACCTTGGTTCAACGGTTTCACTCAATAGCATCAATAACAAGTAGAAATCAACACCGGGAGAGTTTCCCCTATCAAACAATCAAGATCAAACCCAAATTGCTACAGCGGTGACGAGGTGCTGCGGTGGAGATGACGGTGATGATGATGAAGATGATGGTGATGGTGATGGAGATGATGTCCAGCTTGATGGCGGTGACGATGGCGTCGATTTCCCCCTCCGGGAGGGAATTTCCCCGGCGGATTCCTGCCCCCCGGAGAGCTCTTTTCTCTTTGGTGTTCTCCGCCCCGCAGAGGCGGCTGTGGCTCTTCGCGACGTACCCTCTAGAGCTTAGGTTTTCGGGACGAAGGGTTTCGCGAAGAAAAGGAGGCCAAAGGGGCTGTGGGGCCCCCTCACCACCAGGTGGCGCGGCCAGGCCATGGGCCGCGCCGCCTTATGGTCTGGGCCCACCTTGGGTCCAGCTGGCTCCCCCTTCTGGCTTCCTTCGTCATCTGGAAAAATAGGATTTTTGGTATAATTTCCTTCCACAGTTGATCTTCCGAAATATTGCGTTCTGACGATGCTTTTTCCAGCAGAATCCTGGTTCCGGTGCGCGATCTCCAAATAATCATGAAACATGCAAAATAGATGAAATAACAGAAGTATTGTGTCCCAATATGAAATATATCAATGAATAACAGCAAATTATGATATAAAATAGTGATGCAAATTGGACGTATCAACTCCCCAAGCTTAGACTTCGCTTGTCCCCAAGCGAAACCGAACTCGGTAAACAGGACCACATGTTTATGGAGTGAAGAGTCGATAAATAAAATACGGACAAGAAGCATCATATTCATTCACACAAGACATTATAGTAAACAACTTCCTCATATAACTCAACTTGAAACAAGTATAAGGTAATCACAAATAAAGGTGCATAAGAAATCATAATTGGTGATGGCAAACTTTGTTCTTGGTCGGAGAACAGTTAACAGATTATACTTATCTATTGAGCAGCGCTCTCATATTAAAACTTATGGTAAACTTGCATACTCAATCATATTAATCATTGATGACTTTCAAAGCTATATTCATTCAGGTAAAACTTGTACTAAACAAGGAAGAGTAAAGACATGATGAAGCAAATCACAATATAATAGTTTGATCACAATAACTCAAATGCTTGCTTGAAATGGAGGGAAATAGGTTTACTGACTCAACATAAAGTAAAAGACAGGCCCTTCGCAGAGGGAAGCAGGGATTAAATCATGTGCTAGAGCTTTTTCAGTTTTGAAATCATATAAAGAGAATAAAAGTAATATCTTGAGAGGTGTTTGTTGTTGTCAACGATCGGTAGCGGGTACTCTAACCCCCTTGCCAAACGGACCTCCAAAGAGCGGCTCCCATGAAGGACGTTATCTCTACCAAGCAAGGTAGATCATCCCTCTTCTCTTTTGTTTACACATGTACTTTAGTTTATTTAAGGATGACACTCCCCCCAACCTTTGCTTACACAAGCCATGGCTAACCGAATCCTCGGGTGCCTTCCAACAATCTCATACCATGGAGGAGTGTCTATTGCAAAATTAAGTTGCTTACTGATGAATCAGGGCAAAACATGTGAAGAAAATTATTAATGAAAGTTGATTAATTGGGGCTGGGAACCCCGTTGCCAGCTCTTATTGCAAAGTTATAGGATAAGTGGATGAAGCCACTAGTCCATTAGTGGAGGCTGCCTAACAAGATTGAAAGATAAAACACCACATACTTCCTCATGAGCTATGATACGTCCAAAACGTATCTACTTTCCCGAACACTTTTGCTATTGTTTGGCCTCTAATTTGTGTATTTTGGATGCAACTAACACGGACTAACGTTGTTTTCAGCAGAACTGCTCTGGTGTCTCGTTTTTGTGCGAAATCCAACTTTCGGGAAAAACCTCGGAATTTATGCAGAAGGCCCTATTTTCCCAGGAAACTAACGGAGCCAGAAGGGCAATTGAAGTGGAGGCCCGAGGGCCCCACACCACCAGGCGGCGCGGCCCAGGTGGGGCCCGCGCGGCCAGGTGGTGTGGCCCCCTCGGCCGGCCTCCGACGCCCCCTTCGGACTACTTATTCGCCTCGACCTAAAAACGCCCGGAGAGAAGTCGAAGTCGCCGGAAACCCTCCGAACGCCGCCACATCGCGAAACTCCGTCGCGGGAGCCGAAGTCTCCGGTTCGGCACTCCGCCGGGACGGGGAATTGGAGGAGATCATCACCGCCATCACCGCCAACGCCTCTCCATCAACCAACAATGTTTCCCCCATCCATGTGTGAGTAATTCCCCCGCTCGTAGGCCGAAGGGGATGGTAGGGATTGGATGAGATTGGTCATGTAATAGCATAAGATTGTTAGGGCATAGTGCCTAGTGTCCGTAGATGGTACTTTTATGATATTGTTGCAACTTGTTATGCTTAATGCTTGTCACTAGGGCCCGAGTGCCATGATCTCAGATCCGAACATGTTATTGATTCATGAAGATATTCGTTGTTTATGATCTTACCCGCAAGTTGTATACACATGTCGCTGTCCGGAACCAATGGCCCCGAAGTGACGTAAATCGGGACAACCGGAGGGAATGGCAGTGATGTGAGGATCACATGTGTTCACGGAGTGTTAATGCTTTGCTCCGGTACTCTATTAAAAGGAGTACCTTAATATCCGAGTAGATTCCCTTGAGGCCCTGGCTGCCACCGGCTAGTAGGACAAAAGATGTTGTGCAAGTTTCTCATTGCGAGCACGTACGACTATAATTGGAACACATGCCTATTGATTGATTAGTACTTGGATACCGTTTTATTATTATCTGCAAATGCCCTGCTATGATTGTTACATGAGTTTCTCTCATCCATGCAACGCCCGTCATCCGTCCCCGTGCCTACGATATTTTAATCCTGCTCGTTTACTATAATCACTACTGCTTGTCTTTGTTACTCTGCTCATTGTTATTTCACTACTGCTATCGCTATAAAACTGTTACTCTTGATAAACTCTTGCGAGCAAGTTTGTTTCCAGTGCAAGCTGAATTGACAACTCCGTTGTTAAGGCTTCCAAGTATTCTTTGTCTCCCCTTGTGTCGAATCAATAAATTGGGTAATACTTCCCTCGAAGACTCATTGCGATCCCCTATACTTGTGGGTCATCAAGACTATTTTCACGGCGCCGTTGCCGGGAGCATAGCTTTATTTGGAAGTTCACTTGGATTAATATTGTTCGCTGCAAATTCTCCATCATGGGTAAACCTCGCGATACTAAGATCGCCATATTACCATCCACTACAAGAAAAGGTACAATTCGAGTACCTCCGCTACACTTGATTCACCATCCGTGATTGATAAACTTGTTTCACCGCCACATGCTTCGCATGCGGGTACATCTGCTGAATCTGAACACTCTCATAATACTGATAATATTTCTGCTGTGCTTGATGATAGTGGTTCATTGGGAACTTTTCTAGATGCTTCCATTGCTAGGTCTAGACAAATTGAAAATGCTGAAATTCCCGATGTTACTACACCTGTTAATTCACCTGAACTTGAATACTCTAGTGATGATCTTGATGAAGATTATGTGGAGCTTGATGATGATTTTATTGAAAAATGCCATGCTACTACTGATGCAAGAAAAATTAAAAAGTTGCTTGCAGAACATACTGTTAGATATAAACTGTCTCCTGATCCTAAATTTGCCACATCTCCTATAAACATTAGGGATAAAGATTATGATTTTTCTCTTGATCTATCTCATATAGCTATTGTTGAGAAAACACCTTTTTGTGGTACTGAAAAAGAAAGTGCTGTTGAACACATGACTGAGTTATCTACCTTGAGTAGCTTGTTTTCTGATGATGTTAAGAAGCGTACTTACTTTGTTGCTAAAATATTTCCATTCTCATTGAAGGATGACGCTAAAACTTGGTATAATAATTTGCCACCTGGTTCTATTAAAAGTCCAAAAGAATTACTTGCTGTTTTCTTCCGCAAATACTTTCTGCTAGTGCTCAACATGTCGCTTTGCGAGAGAGTTTATAATTTTGATCGGGGAGATGAAGAGAAATTGCACGAGGCTTGGGCAAGATTTTGCTCTCTTATTAGAGCTTTGCTCGACCATGATTTAGAAAAGCATGAATTACTTGATATATTTTATAGTGGACTAACCATTGATTCTAGGGCATACCTGGATAGTTGTGCTTGGTTGTGTTTTCGGAAAAGAACTCCAGGACGACGCTGAAGAATTATTGGCTAAAATAGGTCGGAATTATGATGATTGGAATACGCCCGAACCAACTCCAACGCCAATAGTGAAGAAGAGGGGTTTAATTAAATTGAATGATGAAGATATGAGGGAAGCCAAGAAGTCTCTCAAGGAGAAAGGTATTAAATCTGAAAATGTGAAGAATCTACCTCCAATAGAAGATATATGTGAGATAATTCCCCCTTCATCCATGATTGAGGTAAACTCGCTTCAACGCTTTACTAGGGAAGATATTCAGTATTCGAAACCTCCTGCACAATGCTTAGATGAGTTTGATAATTATATTGTTAAGCAAGAAAATTTTAATATGAGAGTAGAGAATCATTTAATGGAAAATTCTCAAGCTATTA
This sequence comes from Lolium rigidum, assembly GCF_022539505.1. Taxonomy (NCBI): domain Eukaryota; kingdom Viridiplantae; phylum Streptophyta; class Magnoliopsida; order Poales; family Poaceae; genus Lolium; species Lolium rigidum. The sequence goes on from NC_061508.1 coordinate 90,166,451, forward strand.
GTGAATTGCATGGTATTGTGGAGAGAACCTCCAATGATGTTAAGATGCTTGTTAAACATTTTCAAATGATTCAAACTCAAATTGATCAACTCACTAAAGTGCAAAATGACTTGTTAGGGAATAATTCTAAAGAGAAACATGCTTATGAAGTAACAACTAGACGTGGTGTCTCTACCCAGGATCCTCTATATCCGAAGGGCATCCTAAAAGAATTGAACAAGATTCTCAACGCATTGAACCTAGTGCTCATTCTAAGAAGAAAAAGAAAAAGAAACATAAAAATGTTGTAGAATCCTCTCGAACACTGCTAATGATCCTAATAGTATTTCTATTTCGATGCTGAAACCGAAAGTGGTAATGAACATGATAATGATAAAGATAATGATAAGAATGATACTCCCGATAAAGAAGAGGTTGAAGAAGAACACTGAAAAGCATGCTAAAAATAAAAAGTATACTAAAGAAGATTTTATTACTGAGAAACATGGTAATGAAAGAGAACCTTGGGTGCAAAAGCCAATGCCTTTTCCTGCTAAGAAACTAAAATCAAAGGAAGAAGAACACTATAATAAATTTTGCGATTGGATGAAACCTTTATTCTTGCAAATCCCTTTGACTGATGCTATTAAATTGCCTCCTTATTCCAAGTATATGAAAGATATTGTTACTAACAAAAGGAAAATCCCCAATGAGGAAATTTCTACTATGCTTGCTAATTACTCTTTCAATGGCAAAATTCCAAAGAAGTTGGGCGACCCAGGTATACCTACTATTCCTTGTTCTATCAAGAATAATTATGTTAAAACTGCTCTATGTGACTTGGGAGCCGGTGTTAGTGTTATGCCTTTTTCTCTTTATAAGAGACTTTACTTAGATAAATTGATACCTACTGATATATCTTTGCAAATGTCTGATAAATCTACTGCTATTCCTGTTGGTATATGTGAGAATGTTCCTGTTCAAGTTACTACTAACTGCTTGATATTAACTGATTTTGTTGTGTTGGAAATGCCGGAAGATGATAATATGTCTATTATTCTTGGGAGACCTTTTCTTAACACCGCAGGGGCTGTTATTGATTGCAACAAAGGAAAGGTTACTTTCAATGTTGATGATAAGGAACACACCGTCTATTTCCCCAAGAGGATTGAAAAAGCGTGCGGAGTTAATACAATTTCTCATGTGAGAACTATTAAAGTGGGAACCATCGATTGTCCTATATATGAGCCTAAAGAAGAATATCAAACTCTTATGAT
>NC_061508.1:90167806-90219439 GCF_022539505.1 Lolium rigidum
GCGAAGCTCCGCCGGAGATCTCCACCGCCACCGCCACCACGCCGTCGTGCTGCCGGATTCAAGGAGGAGCTACTACTTCCGCTGCCCGCCGGAACGGGGAGAAGGACGTCGTCTTCATCAACAACCGAACGTGTGACCGAGTACGGAGGTGCTGCCCGTTCGTGGCGCCGGAACCGATCGTGATCAAGATCTTCTACGCGCTTTTGCAAGCGGCAAGTGAACGTCTACCGCAGCAACAAGAGCCTCATCTTGTAGGCTTTGGAATCTCTTCAAGGGTGAGACTCGATACCCCCTCGTTTCTACCGTCTTCTAGATTGCATCTTGGCTTGGATTGCGTGTTCGCGGTAGGAAATTTTTTGTATTCTATGCAACGTTATCCTACACGTACGCCTATAAGCATAAGTTCCATAGGGACAAGTAAAAGTGGTTTTCTCTTGATCTTTAGTTTTAATAGCAATTTGTGAAAACCCAGAATAACCATCAAGAAAGCAAAAATGAGTATTTTTAGACAATCTTTCTAGCATTTGATCAATAAATGGTAAAGGGTAATGATCTTTCTTAGTCACTTTATTAACTTTTCGAAAATCAATGCACATTCTATACCCTACAACTACTCTTTGAGGGATGAGCTCATCATTATCATTAGGCACAACAGTCATTCCTCCTTTCTTAGGAACGCAATGCACAAGTACTAACCCATCTACTATCAGCAATAGGATATATAATACCAGCTTCAAGAAGTTTTAATACCTCATTCCTTACCACCTCCTTCATCTTCGGAATTAGACGACGCCGATGTTCAACAACAGAGCTTTGCATCATCTTCCATATTAATGGCGTGTTGGCAAATAGAGGGAGAAATCCCCTTCAAGTCATCAAGAGTGTAGCCAATAGCACCTCGGTGTTTCTTCAATATTTCCAATAACCTTTCTTCTTCAAACTCGAAAGCTTAGAACTAATAATAACAGGATATATTTTCTTATCATCAATATGAGCATATTTAAGATTATCAGGCAAAGGCTTTAAATCAAAAACAGGATCTTCCTTCGGTGGCGGTGTTGTACCCAGATCTTCCACCGGTAAATCATGCTTGAGAATAGGTTGGCGAAGAAAAATTTCCTCAAGCTCATCTCTTTCTTTCCTAAAAACTTCACTCTCGCTATTCTCCAAATGTTGCTGCAAAGGATTATTAGGAACAAGAACAATAGATGCACACTGCTCCATTTTAAAATCATCACTAGGCAAATCAGCTTTATAAGGAGTTTTGGTAAATTTAGAGAAGTTAAACTCATAAGATTCACCAGAAAATTTAGTCAAAATTTTCTCTTTCTTGCAATCTATAATAGCTCCACAAGTATTTAGAAAAGGTCTACCAAAAATGATAGGACAATAATCACTAGCAACGAGAACCAAGTACCAAAAAGTCAGCAGGATATTTAATCTTACCACATAGAACTTCCACATCTCGAACAATACCAATTGGAGAAATAGTTTCTCTATTAGCCAGCTGAATAACCACATCAATATCTTCAAGTTCACAAGAATCAATTTCGTGCATAATCTCCGTGTAAAGCTCATAAGGAATAGCACTAACACTTGCACCAATATCACATAAACCATAATAGCAATGATCACCAATTCTAACAGATAGCATAGGAACACTAACTTGTTTGGGTTTATTAGGATGTGAAACAATATTAGAAGCATCTTCACAGAAAATAATATGACCATCCTCCACATTTTCAGTCACAAGATCTTTAACTATTGCAACAGCAGGTTCAACTTTTTTTGTTCTTCAGGTTCTACCGGTTTCTTTTCACTTTTATGAACCGCACTATTTATAACAGAGTACTCCTTCATTTTAGCAGGGAAAGGAGTTTTTTCAATATAAGCTTCAGGAATAACATGATCGCCAGTTTCAACTACAACGCATTTATTAATAGATGAATCAATTTTATCTTTATACGGTTCATGATACTTATCAAAATTCTTCTTAGGCAGTTCATAATGAGAGGCAAAAGCTTTATAAAGATTTGCAGCAACTTGAGAATCAAGACCATATGTAGCACTCATATTACGAAATTTATCAGTATCCATAAAAGCTTCAATGCATTTATAATCATAAATTATACCTGATTCTCTATCCTTGTCGTTCTCTCAACCTTCAGTATTTTCTTGGATACGATCAAGAAGGTCCCTTTTAAACTCTTCTTTGTTGCGTGTAAATGATCCAGAACAAGAAGTATCCAGCAAGGTCTTGTCTTGAAAAGAAAGTCTTGCATAGAAATTATCAATAATAACATTACCAGGAAGCTCATGAATGGGGCATTTGAGCATTAAAGACTTCAATCTCCCCAAGCTTGGGCAATACTTTCTCCATCATGAGGCCGAAATTATATATGCGGTTACGATCTTTGTGAATTTCACTTGGAGGATAGAATTTGGAATAAAATAAAGGCACAATGTCCTCCCAATCAAGAGAATCACCATTCTTCAACAATTTATACCAATGCGCCGCTTTACCGTGACAACGATATAGAGAATAGTTTCTTTCTAACTTCATTCATAGCAATACCTGCACATTTGAATAACCCGCATAATTCATGCAAAAACATAGAATGATCACCGAGATGGACAGTGCCATCCCCTTCATAGCGGTTATCCATAACACGTTCAATAATTTTCATAGGTATTTTATATGGTATTACTTCCTCACCTGGCGCCTCATCCACTACCGTTGCAGTAGTAGTAGATTTCCCAAATAGAAATTGAAGACAAGATCTCTCCATAATGACTTATAGCAGACAGTGCAGAAATAAAATCAGCACAAACAAGTAAAGGTTTTCCTTACCAATTCCACTTACCAATAGCGCTTCACTCCCCGGCAACGGCGCCAGTAAAATAGTCTTGATGACCCACAAGTATAGGGGGTGTATCGTAGTATCTTCGATAAGTAAGAATGTCGATCCCAACGAGGAGCGAAGGTGTTGACAAGCAGTTTCGATGAAGGATTCACTCGTAAATGCTCACGGACAAGTATTCGGGGGGTTTTGATGTAACAGATGAATAAAGTACAAGTAAGTAAAATGCGAGAGAAATAATTGCAGCGAGTGGTCCAATCCTTTTTAGCACAAAGGACAAGCCGGTTTGTTTACTTATAATGACCAAACGTTCTTGAAGGACACACGGGATTTTAGTCTAGTGCTTTCGCTACATACAACTCGATTAATCTTCATTGTTTTGATAAGTGTTGTGTGGGTGAACCTATGCTAATGTACCTCCCTTCCTAGGACTAATACATACTTGTGATTATACCCCTTGCAAGCATCCGCAACTACAAGAAAGTAATTAAGATAAATCTAACCACGGCCTTAAACTCTAAGATCATGCGATCCCTCCTGCATCGATATACCAACGGGGGCTCTGTCACTCCGGCAACCCCGCAATTGGCAAACGAATACAAGATGCATTCCCCTAGGCCCATAAATGGTGAAGTGTCGTGTAGTCGACGTTCACACGACACCACTAGAAGAATGACACCACAACTTAAATATCATAACATTGAATATTACTCAACCATAATTCACTACTAACATTTAGACTTCACCCATGTCCTCAAGAACTAAACGAACTACTCACGAGACATCATATGGAACATGATCAGAGGTGATATGATAATGAATAACAATCTGAACATAAACCTTGGTTCAACGGTTTCACTCAATAGCATCAATAACAAGTAGAAATCAACACCGGGAGAGTTTCCCCTATCAAAAAATCAAGATCAAACCCAAATTGCTACAGCGGTGACGAGGTGCTACGGTGGAGATGGCGGTGATGATGATGAAGATGATGGTGATGGTGATGGAGATGATGTCCAGCTTGATGGCGGTGACGATGGCGTCGATTTCCCCCTCCGGGAGGGAATTTCCCCGGCGGATTCCTGCCCGCCGGAGAGCTCTTTTCTCTCTGGTGTTCTCCGCCCCGCAGAGGCAGTTGTGGCTCTTCGCGACGTACCCTCTGGAGCTTAGGTTTTCGGGATGAAGGGTTTCGCGAAGAAAAGGAGGCCAAAGGGGTTGTGGGGCCCCCTCACCACCAGGTGGCGCGGCTAGGCCATGGGCCGCGCCGCCCTATGGTCTGGGCCCACCATGGGTCCAGCTGGCTCCCCCTTCTGGCTTCCTTCGTCATCTGGAAAAATAGGATTTTTGGTATAATTTGCTTCCACAGTTGATCTTCCGAAATATTGCGTTCTGACGGTGCTTTTTCCAGCAGAATCCTGGTCCCGGTGCGCGATCTCCAAATAATCATGAAACATGCAAAATAGATGAAATAACATAAGTATTGTGTCCCAATATGAAATATATCAATGAATAACAGCAAATTATGATATAAAATAGTGATGCAAATTGGACGTATCACCAAGCTGCTGGGCAATGAGACGAAAGGGCCGAAGGCGCCCTTCGCGACGCCGCGGAAGGCGTCGACTGCGAAGAAGAAGCCGGAAGGCTGGACTGTCGATCAGTGGCAGCAAGATTGCCTGCGCCGCAAGCTGTCGACGGCGGAGCGGAGGGTGGCGCATCTAGAGAAGAAGACGATGGCGGCGCGTGCGCACCAACACGCGCTGGCCGCTTGTATCGCGGCCAGCAACGCGAGCCCATGGAGTACGTCGGGGCCAGCGTACATTCCGGGAGTGTTGTCCCCGTCGACATCCGGCTTCTACAACGACGGCCCCTATGCCACTCCCGGGTGCGTGACATCTAACTTGTCGTCGTGGTACGAGGATACGCTGCCGCATGGCGGCTTCAACCCCAACTCAGTGTTCTACTCTCCGGCGTACGAACAAGCGCCCTAGCGCGAGCCAAGCCCCAGTGCGAACAACGCCCCGTTCACTGGCTGTAGGGGCCCGCTCGAATTTGAGGGCACCGATGTTTAGGAGGAGGAGCACGGGGAGGACGAGGAGGGGGTGGAGGACAATAGCGACGAGGATGAAGAGCACGATGACGAAGAGGACGACGAGGACGTGGGTGCCGCGAAGGATGCAGAGGATCTCGTGGAGGTTGACGCGACCGGCGTGAGGAAGAAGAAGGCCTCGGGTACACGAGGCCCCAAGTGGAAGGTTCTAGAGGATGAATGTCTCTGAGAGTCGTGGTCGACGGTGAGCCATGACTCAATCATCGGCGCCAACCAAAAATACGGGAAGTATTGGGCGAGGATCAAGGTGGAGTTCGATGAGCGAAAGCTAGTCAACATCGATTACCGTAAAGTGACAATGAAGAGAAGCCAAAAGGCAATATCGACGCGATGGGCCATCATCCAAGCGTCGGTGAACATGTTCCATGGGTACCATAACGAGGCCGAGACCAGAGGCGACAGCGGTGCGGACATCAACGACATGGTACGCCTCTTTCTATGATAATTTTTAGCGCCTAGTTTCCAATGACGATCTGATTGCGCTTCCTTTGATTAGTTCGACAAGGCCATGACGATGTACTGGAAGCACTCAGAAGGGAATAAGTCTTTCGCGCTGATGCATTGCTATAGCAAGCTCAAAACGAACGAGAAATGGCAGTTGATGCGTCATTCATTGTCGAAGGGAAAAGATGCCATTGATCTAATTGCGCCGCTCGCGCCGACAACAAGGTTGCCAAGCCGCCTTGGGCGACGATGCGTCGACCGAGAAGACGTAGGCATCGATCATGAAGTGCCTCGCCACGGTCTCCTCGACCCTGCTCTTCCGCGACAAAAAGACCGACGAAAGGTGGGCGGTGCTGCTCAAGAGGCAAGAGGAGAAGATGGAATTCAAGAAACGCAAGGAGGATATGTCCCTGCTGACCGCGTCGACGGCTGGAATGTCTCCCCGGACGCAGGCGGCGCACAACTTCTACAAAGGCATCATCCTCGATGACATTGAAACCAAAAAGGCGGCGGCCGAGGCAGCGGCAGCAACCCCACCCCCGGAGCAAGAGCTGGCACCAACAGACGCGTCTGCGATAGCGTCTACTAGTACACCTGCATCAGCGGCATCAGCGTCAGCGACGGAGCAGGCACACTGGGCAGAGCACGACGAGTTCGTCGTGATCGACAGGCCTATGTCGACTCAGGATGCGTCGTCGGCGTCGTCCAACCCCTTCTGCCAATTTATGTCTTATTAGCTTGCACCACCGGTATGTAATATGATCGCGCGTCCAGTACTTTGATCGCGGCTACATTGATCGCGATGATTTCAGCGGGAACGATCTCTTTTGAATGTAAACTATTTGAATTTCTGTTTGGAGCCGGGGCGTTTAGGGGACGCAACTGGGGAGCGACGTCCCCCAAACGTGACACGGAGGAAACACGTCCCCCAAACGATCGATCCGGCGCCGTTTGGTGAACGCTTTGGGGGATGCGGCTGGAGATGCTCTAAGCTAAATTATTTGTTCATATCGGACCCCAAAAAGTGGTTGGGTATGTTTGTGTCGTCCCGCAGTTATATTTTGACCGCGCGTATTGGTGTGTTTTCATCGGGGCGACCCATTTTTTTAATAATATTTTTCATTCACTAAGTCAAAAAGCATAATATACTACAAACTAAAGGAGATACAAGCCCTAGGCTACTTGCTACCCGAAGGCCCGGCCTCTTCGTTGTGTCCATCCCTCATCAGCTTCTCCGCCGTCCACCGTGCGGCCGCTAGAGCTCGGTGAGCTGCCGCATCCTCTAGCAGGCGCTGCCGCAACGCCTCGTTCGCGACATCCTCAGACTTCTTGAGCGTCTCGAAGGAGTCGACCAACGCCCTCTAATCTTCCGCCCTCTCCTCCGGGGTAGGCTCATCAGGGTCATTAGAGGACCAATCGATGTCGGAGGAGTCATCAGCGTTCCATCTCGGCGTCGAACGCCGTGTGGGCCGCCTACTCCTCCTCTCCTTCCTGCTCCGCATCAACTTCGCGTCCATGGCCGCGTCGAGGACATTGTCGTTGCTTTCGCCGTCCTCCAACTCCTCGTCGGAGCTCTCGACCGGGGGAGGTGGAGTCGGAGGTGGAGGCGCGGTAGCCTGACCGCGCCTGACGCTGCTTATGACAAAGGTGGAGGTTGTGCGGCGGCAGCGCTACGGTCGAGGTTGTGTGGCGGCAGCGCTACGGTGGAGGTTGTGTAGCGGCTAGGGTTTTTGTGGGAGGAGATGAGATGCGCATGCCCCTCTTTATATAAGCCAGAGGCAGGTGAAAGGACGCGGGGCATCGCCATTACTTCGTGCGCAGAGGTGGGTGGCGGCCGCTCGGCACGCTAGGCATCGCGATTAACGTGCCGCAAACTGCTGAAGCGACGCCTCGACGCCAATACTGACGCGGATCGCTGCCAGGCGGACCCGATAAAACATCAATAGAGCGAACACTCGATGCATCCGCGCAGGACGCATTCAAAGCGTATATTTGAGTCAGGTTTGGAACCTCGTTGGAGATGCCCTAACCACATTCACCTGGCCGCTGTGTCCGCTGGACAATACGGACATGCCGACGTATTGACGCACACTAGCTAGCTTAGGGCATCTCCAACCGGGCGACCCATCCCACGCCCGCGCGTCCGGATGGGTCCAGCCGGACAAAAACCCGGCCCAGCGCGCGGACCCATCCCTAAAACGGATGCCCGCGGCGTCCGGAACGACGCAAACCCGGCCCAAATCTTGGCCGGGTTTGCGTGGCCGCGGACGCGAAAGGCTGGTCGCTCGCGTCCGCCCCTTGTCCGCCCCTGGCCCGCGTGTCATAGGCATAAATAATATTTTTCATTAAATAGAACTCATTACAATTTTTTTTAGCTACTACTTCTATCCTAAATACGTACGGGGCCGGCGGCCTAGCCGGCGACTCCTCGCCGGCTCGCCGTCCGGGCCGTGGATTTCACTCGACGCGGGCGGCCTGTACGCGTGAGGATTCCACTCCAGCTTCCTACGGGCTGGGTGGCGCGTCGGCGGCGGCGCGGGCGGCGGCGCGGGCCTCGGCAGCTTGGACGGAGGGCATCATCCTCCTCCTTTCCGTCCGCGCAGCTCGGGCGCGCTCGCGCTCCGCCTCCTGCGGCGGAACCATCCGCTTCCCGCATAGCTCAAGCTCCTGCAGGGCGGCGCGTTCCACAGCGGTGCGCGCCTCCAGGCGGACGCGGCCGGCGGCCTGGGCCTCGTGGTTGTCCTGCCGCCGGCGCATGCGCTCTTGCCGGCCGCGCTCCGCCGACGCAGCATCCTCCCGGGCGCGCCGCTCGGGCGACGGCATCTGGATGAGGTGACGGGCTGCTCGCATAGCGAGCAGCTCGTTCTTCTGGCCAAGGAGGTCGCCTAAGCCGCGGCGGCCGGCCCGCCAGATGCCCTCGTGCTCCTTCGTCACGCGCGTGAGGTCGGCGAGACGCTCCTCGATGGCGGCGTTGATGTTCGCCGGCCGCGAGGTCCTCCGCGGCCGACGGGCTCCTCCGCGGCGTCCGCCCTCCTCCGCGGCCTCGCACCAGCCGTCCGCGGTCTCGTGCCAGCCCTCCGCGGCCGCTTCCCCCATCTCCGCGTCACCGGCCTTCTTTGCCGCCGCCTCGGCAGCGACGCGGAGCGCCTCGTCGTCGGCGACCCACCGCGAGTCCGCGCGCTCCTCCTCGTCCGTCCGCGGGAACCCGGCCCGGGCGGCGAGGGAGAGCTTGGCCCATGTGGCCTCGAAGGGTGCGCGGCATGGCGCCGGAGAAGGTGGAGGGGAAGAGAACGGTGATGCGGTTCAGGTGCGACCGCCGCCGTCTTTCATAGCCGGCGGTCCGGCGGGAAACTTGGGCGCGAGCGCGCGCCAATGGCGTTCGCGCGCGCGGGAACCTTGGTGCGCGCGGGATCTTTCCCGCGCGTTCCACCGCCCACCATGGCTGTCCCGTCGAGGCCTGCCATGGCGCAGCGCCGCGCAACGAAGACGAACCACGTGGCATCTCTTTGGGTCGCCGCGTTGGGCGCCGCGTGCGACCCAAACGGATACGCGGACGCGGGGCGCTGTCCGCGTGTCCGGGCGGCCACGCAAACGGCCCAAAATGGACGGCCCAGCGCGTCCGTTTGGGTCGCCCGGTTGGAGATGCCCTTAGCGTTGTCGCAGCTTCAGTCAACAACATGTGTACACTAGCTTAGCCGCTGCCCTGCACACTAGCTACATTGATCAGCAGCTTGCATACCTATCTTTATAAATACACGAAATGATTCACATAGTATATATTTTAGTGTACATGCTTTGGCACAGACTATAAAAAATAATAATAAAGTCTTCCAAATATATTCATTTTGTTGCACTTCACTTAGTATCCAGTAGGAAGTAGCTGAATTATTATTTGGTACAGTTTTTCAGAATCTAAAGTTCAGATACATAACTGATATTAGTACTCCCGAGATGAAACCCAAACTAACCATCAGCTTTTCTAATGCTACAAAATATAATTTGGCGAAGACTCAGACAGGCCTAGCCGCTGCGGCCTCCTCCTCCCCCGAGCCAGTGCTAGCTGCCAGTGAGGCCAGTGGTGGCCAGCACCCCTCTTCTTCGACGGTGAGGTTAGCACTGCTTCATGCCTCCCTGATGGGGTAGTCCAAGCTCACAAAACCAAAGTAGAGGTGTTTTATTCAAAACCAAATTAGCAAGTTAGTGTTTCATTTGGTAACAAACTGAGAGCATCTTTGGAGCGCACAAAAATAAGGAGAAGTAAATCGAAAAAAAGAAGATTGGATTGTAGAAAAACATTCAGATTCTTTGTTCCTTTTTCGTCTGAACAAAGTTTGTCTACTAACTCCTCACTCCTTCAGCTAGAACTGAACAGGAAAAACAGTACAAGGACCACAAATTCAGAACAAACATGACAGAATAGCTCGGGTGAAAGCACCATCAATCAATCTCAGAGCAGAGGATCCACAACTATGTGTTATAGATAAAAACACTGGTACCTAGTCACACAAGTTCAAAAAAACATGCCTAGCTTACACTTGTAGCTTCAGACTCGGAGTGCACCACATTGATTGCAGGTTACGCAGGAAATACTTCACACAAAAAATGGATCAAACAAACTGACGATGGATTCAACTTAGTTAATCCACGACATAGAAAATGAATAGAACATCAGAGAGTATTGCACCATGATGCCAAATTACTTTTATTGCATTTTCAGATTTGCCATCAGAGAGTATTGATTCGAAATTAGAAGATCATGGCACAAATCAGTCATGTGACACTGGTGAAACTAATTATTCAGATTTGCATCAGGGAGAACTGATTCTAAATTAGAAGATCATGGCACAATCAAATCAGTCATGTGGCACTGGTGAAACTCTAATTATAAATATGAAACCCCTGCAGCTAACATACATGCAGGTTCAAGCAGATAACTGCAAACAAAACCTTAAGCAGGCTACTGCAAACAAAAGATGAAACTCCTATGTCTGTAAAATGGGGAACAAGTCATCTAAGCATGTTCCACTATAGATGATAAATCACGGAATGGAGACCAGTATAGGACTCCAGGCAGGCACTGAACCTTGCTCGCAACTCAATGGATGGGAGCTGAGCATAGTGTTATTTGGGGGCGCGCGCCTAGATGGAGGAAAGGGTAGGCTGGGGAGAAAGCCGCTGGCCTTACCTCGTTCAGCTGGGGAGGCGCCGTATGTTGTCATGGAGGTGTCTACGGTGTACGGGAGGAGGCCACCGGCGTGGTAGGGTTCGACGACGCGGCAATACGAGGGGCAGCCGACGTGTGGTAGGAGGCGCGTCGATCTGCCGGGGAACTCGGAGAAGGGTAGCAGATGGGAGGCGCGCCGATGTACTGTAGAGGATGGCCGGCGAACACGACAGAATGTGGCGGCGGTGACCAGGAATTTGGGAGCAGCTGGAACGGGGCGGGCATTGAGGGACGACGGCCGAAGAGCAGAGCGGCCAGCGTGGAATGGAGCTGCTAGGAGAGTTGGTAGGGATGTAGCTTAATTGATCTGAGCCTTCCATGACCATCCGACGGCGGAAAACATGTGGTGGTGAGTGTGCCTGCGAAAATTAACTTTATTATTCCTATTCAGATGTATAGGCAAACTGTAGAGAAAATTAATTTTATTATTACTCCATGGCTTTATTGACATGATTTTTCTCTGCAAGTTCATTGTTACTTCTATATGTACTAGTTTATACTAGTTGGTTACATTGTAAGGGAACATTCACCATCCATTAAAAATGTTGACAGCTACTCCCTCCATTTCAAAGTAAGTGTCTCAACTTTTTCTAGATACGAATGTATCTATACATTAAAATGCATCTAGATATATCTCTACTACATAAAAAGACTAAACTGGTTCCTTATTCTGCCCAGCCATACGTCAACCCTTTCGTCGTCATCGTCGTACTTCCGTTCGTTCCGCACCTGGGCCGCTTCCGCCCAATCGCCTACCTGGGCCGTTTCAGCATGGGCCATAAACTAATCGCTTCGTTGCCACCCATTTTTATTTTAGCCCCTCGCTAATTACGGAATCAATTTGGAATCCACGTATTTCTATCCTATTTTGCAGTTCAATCCTGTAGCTCAGCCAAGCGCATCGCGTAGCCCTGAAGTGGCGACACAGACCTAAGGGCATCTCCAACCGCGTGATCCAAACGGACGCGCTGGACCGTCCGTTTTGGGCCGTTTGGATGGACTAGCGGACACGCGGACAGCGGCCCGCGTCCGCGTGTCCGTTTGGGTCGCGCGCTGCACCCAACGCGCGGACGCAGCGCATAATCGGGGAAACACCAAAACAAAAGAAAAATGGCAAATTTAAACGAAATTTGATTAAACATATGCCCTATTTTGGGCAAATTTGTACATAGCCCTATTTTGGGCAAATAACTAACAAAAGAAGCCCCTATATGGGCTTTTAAATTTAAACTAAAAACCCTCTATTAGGGTTTGGTCGGCGGCGCGGTGGCCGCCGGTGCGTTGCCTAGCCCCTGTGGGCGTCGTCGGCGTCGTGGACGACGTCCCCGGGCGGCGAGGCACTGTTGTGGCTCGACCGCGCCGGAGACTCCGGCCACGGAGACCACAGGGCCTCCTCCCAGGCCGAGTGGGGGTCCGGAGCCACCCGAGGATGCGGCGGCGCACGGAGCGGCGCTCCTCCCCGAGGCGCCGCTCCCTCTCTCCCGCCACGCGCGGCGCTCGGCCTCCGTCGCCGTCGCCGCTCCTCGCGGCTGCCTCGTCGCGCGCGACGCTTGGCCTCCTCCCGCCGCGCCGCTTCCTCCTCCTCCCGTCGCGCTTGGCGGGCCCAGGCGTACAGCTCCCCGCCCTCGGCTTCCTCGACCTCCCGCCGGGCGGCCTTCCTCCATCTCGGAGGTGCGAATGGCCGCACGGAGGTGCGGCCATTCGCGTCCCTCCTCCGCCGCCGAGATGAGCGGCGCGGCGCGGAGGTCGGGGTCCTCCTCCGAGGACTCGGGCTTGGGCTCGAGCAGCGGCAGCGGCGGGTGCGGCAATGCCGCGCGCCGCGCGGCGGCCTCTCCGATGTGGAGGCCGCCTCGGCTTCTCCTCGGATGGCCGCGGCGTCGGCGGACAACGGCGGGCCGATGCTCGCCTCGTCGTTGTTGGCTCCGGAAGCGAAACGTCGCTTCGGGGCCATGGCGGCGGTTTCGCTGTGGGAGTGGAGCGGGGACCGGAGTGGAGGCCGGATCCCCTCCGGTCCCCATTTAATAGCCTCCCCGGTCACCGACAGGGTGGGCCCAAGGAGATAAGGCGACCAGCCGCTCGGACGCGAGCGGACGGCGCGTGCCATCCGCGGCCACGCAAACCTGGCCCAGATTTGGGCCGGGTTTGCGTCGTTCCGGACGCCGCGGCCGTCCGCTTTTGCGGTGCATCCCCGCGTTGGGCCGGGATTTGGTCCGACTCGACCCATCTAGACACGCGGGCGCGGGATGGGTCGCGCGGTTGGAGATGCCCTAAGCGGCGGCGGCAGCCGAGGGCCTCCCGCGGTGACAGTAGCCGAGGGCCTCGCGCGACGGCGTAGAGAAGATCATCGTTGGACGGTGCTCCCACCGGTGGTCGTCCGTGAGACCACCATCGCCGCCATGACCCTTTCGCGTTGCCGGCCCTAATCTGAAGCGTCGTCCTCCCCGAGATCCTGCTGGTGGTCGCCTATGTCAAGCGATCTATCCACTCCCTGATCTGGGCAGGGAGACCACGGATCTGACTTGCTCTCTAGGTTTCTTTTCTTTTATTGTTTGGATGTATTTTCCGTATGGGTGACACGGATCTGAGCCTTGGGTTTTCTTGTTCTTGTACGGAGGAGATCTAGGCAGGGAGACCACGGATACGAGCTGCTCTCTAGGTTTCTTGTACGGATCTGAGCCTTGGGTTTTCTTGTTCTTGTTATTGTCTTTCGAGATCAAGAGGGTCGAGAACTCGTCGAACCAGCAGTCACCTTCGCGAAGCACCGGGCCGGGTCCCGAACAAGACCCGCGAGATGCGCATGCTCTGTGACGGTGAGGTCGGCCGCATCATCTTCTCCGGTGCCGACAAGCCCTATGATTTATGGACTCCCAAGACAGCGTAAGTTCTCCATACTGTCTTTTATGTTTCTAGGCCCTGTTTTCTTTGGAACTGATCGCAAAGATGCAAACTGTGGCTCGCTTCTAGGATGCCAAGGATCCTGGAGAAGTGCCAGACCAACTCCCGGAAGATATTGTGTGATGAGAAGCACAAGCTTCTTGTCTAATCTACTTCAGTAATCAAATAAACATATTCAGAGTTTGCAAACCCCAGAAATGTTTTTAGAGCAATTGTGTAGTGATCAACATGTTGCTGAAGGAGACAACAAACAAGCAGATAGAGCTCAGGCCGGAGGACCCGCAGATGTCGGAGTTTACTCGGAAAATCACGGATTTCACGAGGCTTAATGGGAAGAAGCACTACTCAGATGCATTTGTTGCTGGTGGGTACAAATGCTGAGCCCTTGGCCTCTTCATTTATCATACTAGCTGCAGCTGCATGATGTTTTTAGAATATTTTATCTTTGTAACATCCATGGCTTTGATGCAGACTTGGTCAACATCCTATATGGTTGGAGCCGATCTGCTCAATTTAGCTTGGCGTGCAAGGTTCTCCAACATGACAGTGTTTGACAACAGCTACAAGCACGACAGGCCACTACCGATGCACATCGGTGCAGGCAAGGTGCGAAGCATGCATTCACTCACTGAAAAATACAATGAGTTGCATCAAAATACAATGACCGTTGGCCTGAATGTGATGTGTTTGTTCGACAGTGATTGCAATTGGGAAGCACAAGCTGATGATCCGACTTTGGCATACAGACTTGAACAAGCAGACTGCTTCTCAGGTAACAAAAAATCAAGCTTTTCTTCACTTCTTGAAATTAGAGACCAGAGCATTTAAAGACGTGCATATGATCCCATTTGGACTTGACTTACACCCAACCATATATATTTAAGACGTTTCTTCACTAAGAAACTCAACCATGTATATTCAGACTAGATAAACTGTAAACGGTATGGTGAGCTGCACATGAATTCTGATTGTGCACCTATCTTAACAGCAAACTACAACATTCCTGGAACTCCATGATCCTATACAACATCCTTCTTGTTGGTGTTAACAAGTGAGAGTGTCCGATGGCAGTGAACATACAAGCCTTGAACATAGGTCCAATAGAAGTTGGTATCATTTTCTTTGCGTATATACAGATGGAACCTTTTATATTCAGCACTAGCTACAGTTGTTGCAGTTCTTGTTTGCTCTGGCAGTTTTTGGAACTACCGACAGAGGAAGAGAATGATCCATTGAAGATTCATTCAAGGTGTAGTTAAGTTTATTCTCTTGATTCTGGTTGCTTCTTAGTTTCAGGGTCATGTTTAGCAAGGAGAAGATCGCCAAGATGAAGAAAGGCGTGATCAACATGAAGAAAGCTCGTCGAGCGATCATGGATTCCTAGGCAGTGGTAGAAGCTTGAAAAAAATGGCCATGTCGCCGGTTTCTCTCCTTTTATTTTTGTCTGTACTTCATTTGTAACTTGAGGGATCAAGATAGTTTGGTTAAGCTTTATAATAGAGATCACAATTTAGGCTGTAGGAATATCTCGAGTAAAATATGTGAGTGAGGCGTGACAGAAAAATATTGCTCTGATCCAAGTCGCTCATGGCATGTATAGGGAGATGATTTTGTTGTGCCTGGAAGGATAGATATAGATATTTAAATTCAAACTTTCGTTTAGGGATTGTTTTCTCTTTTTTGATTAATTCATAGAATGTGTCATCTTATTTATGTATTCAGTATTGATTGAACAAAGGAAATCTTACTGTTAATATATATAGTCCGTAATTTATGAGGGCACAATTAATTTCTTGCTGTGTTTTACAAGTAGGTGAGGAACAACTTAATGAAATTTTGCGTGAGCAATCCAGAAACTTATCCTTCCTATGATGGTAGTACTAATACGGGAAAAAGGTAACCATTACCTGTAGCCTGAATGGCTTGACTCCAAGAATAACAAGACGCTCAAAGAGAGATTGTGCTAATCTTGCTCGTGCTGCCTTTTTGCACATGATGACTGGACCCAATTGGCAATGATCTCCAACAAGAACAACCTAAATGGATAATGTATGAGTAGAGATAATCAAGTTAACCTAAATGAACTCGTTATTTTTTTTTTACCTGCTTGACACCAAGAACCAACGGAATAAGACATTTGGGCTCTGTTGCATGTGTAGACTCATCAATAAAAACCTGTAATTAACCATTTAAACCACTTCAGAATATAATAAATAACAAATACGAGCACCAAACTAAACAATGCAAGAAGTAGATAATTTTTTTTTTGACCTGGACTACGGCGGGCTTACGGCAGCCTGAACTTTTTCATATCATCAAAGCAAAAACGTACAGGGGAACATTACATGTATAGGAGGTTTGGGATGGGGAGGGAGCAAGAGAGAGGAGAGACGGAGGGTCTCAGGGAGGATCATAGCCATTACACCAAGAATTAAGAAGATGAGAGGAAGCAGGGGTAGTGCATCTAAAAGCCCAAAGCCTGATGTCCTCGAGGCAGCGCTGTACAACCGTGGTGATGTCCTCTATAACGCCGTTGAAGGTGAGGGTGTTCCTTCGCTTCCAAATGCTCCAAGCAATGGCGGTGTTGATGGTAGTCTCCTCGTAAGTGCGGCAGCGCAGGAGCCAGAAGTCGGGGAAGGTGGCGTAGTCATGGTCGTCGAAGTCGCGGTGGAAGAACCTCCAGACCTCACTGGCCCTAGGGCAGTGAAGCAAGAGGTGATCGGTGTCTTCATCACGGGGGCATGAGAGGCAGGTAGCGGAGCTGGCAAGTAGATAAATCAGTACCTGGTGATAAAGGAAGTTCGACAAACGAGGGTCTCCAGCACCAACACAAATGCAGAAAATCACATCAGCACTTTGAAATATCTCCCTTTCAGTGACTCGTTTTAGTGCCTTGTACGTTTTCTCATCACTGCTCGACAAATCATAGTTAGGAATCGTATAATTTAGAATGTATGATTAACAGTGAATAGGATCACTGCAGGCAGTAGATGAGCAAGATAAGAGATTTCTGTGTGGACAAATACAGAAGACATGATGAGTGATGGGATTTCAACATCTAAGCTTTTCAGATTCTAGCTCTAAACAAGACAAACAGATAAGACTAAGATTTTATCATTAGATTTACTCTACAAAAAGAGATGCAAAGAATTCAACCTCAAGTCTTTCCGCGAGTCTATATCACAAATTATAACATCCTAGAGCCCTATGCTCCAGATAGAATTTATTGAGGGATCAAGATCTATTCTGTGTAAATACAAACAACATTGTGGCACTGATGTGAAATATTTTAACATTCTTTAAAAGGTGGAGTGGGGGGCTACTGTTAGACCTTCAACTGATACTTCAGTGCAACAATCAAAACTTTGTAAAAATAAGCAGCTTGAAAGAAGGAGCACAGCACAAGAAAAATAAACAAAGGTTCCTAGAAAACTTAGCAGGTCAAAATTACCTTTTCAAGCTGAGTTCTGATTTCTTCAACAGTTTGCCTCACTTCTTTACGCATCGCATCAAACATCACATTGGAATCATCATCTTCAGTTGTCTGCTCCGGTGATAAGATAAAAAGATGTGCTGAATTTTAGCTCTTTTAAAATGTACTCGTGGGAATTTGAAAGAGTGTAGTGGAATCAACCTTCTCCTGGTCATACACAGCCCGAGCTCCACTGTGAGTTCTTCTATCATATGAGTGAGCATCCCTGGATTCATCGTCAGTTATTGAAGAATGGCTCTGCGAAAATCAACATAGAGATATTCAGTAATGAGCTTTAACCACATAAAAATGCAAATAAATTCAGCCTGTAACACATGGCACTGTCAAACTTTATTATGCATCAAGCAACAAACAAAACAAATAGAACAATTACACAGTTAAAAGGCACGTTGGCGATAACAAAGAAGAATAAACAACTTGTTTTGAACTCATGCGCAGATAACATCAGCATATACTTAAATTCAAGCTATAGATAGCAATGCCGTGCAAAAGACCGAAAAGATTGCCTATATACAGTGATAAAATTTATCTACGTGCAAAGGAGCCAAGGATTAAATAGAGTGAACTCACAGTGACTTCTGGAGTACACTTTTAACTGGCAAGACCTGAACACACATGACACAATCACGAATATCAGATCAACACCAAAACATAGTTTGGTTAAACTATTTTAAAACTTCCTCCATATGTATAGCGTCAAGTGAGCTCAGTATGTCTTTTGCATAACATCAAGACAACACATAACCAAAACCCGTGACATCGTGTTTGGTGGGGGGGTAATAGGAATTAGGGAATGTGAATTAAAGGGCAAGAGACTTAAAATCTACCGTTTGGTTGGAGGACATGGGAGTTGATTAGGTATGAGGATAGGGAATTATAAGGGAGCTAACTCCCACGAATCTCTTCCCGTGGGGGGTGCTTGGGAATTCTGTTGGGGAGAGGGAATTGAACTAAAACTACATCGTTCGTTTGTTGTGCAGTTCATAAACTGTTGTTATAATTCGGAAAGGGCGTTTCTGGACCGCTCGTTTGTGACAAGACGTGGCCCACGTAGCAATGCGGTTCCGTTTGGTACAGATTTTGTTGACTAGTTGTACCGTGACTCCGTTTTCTGTTCGTCCACCTACCCGCGCACATCCACCCGCACCGCCGCCATCTCTCGCCATGCCTGAGCACCGCCCCTGCCCCGCGCACGCACGTCTCGCGCCGCCCTGCCTCCGCCCTGCCGTGGTTCCTCCACCTGTCCGCGCTGGCTGACCCTCCATCCGCCCGACGCCTCTCGCCATGCCCGAGCGCCGCCTGTACACCTGCCCGGCGCCTCTCGCCATGCCCGAGCGCGCCCCCGCCCCGCGCTCGCAAGTCTCGCGCCGTCCCTGCGACCGGCCCGCTGTGGCTCCTCCACCTCTCCGTGCCGGCCGCCCCTCCACCCTCCCGGCGCCTCGACCTGCTCAGCCTGCTGCTGCTCGACCTTGGAGATCATGGTCACGGTCAAGCCGCCACGATGGCGTTGGTGGCCAGGGCGCCTGCTCGTGCATCATCTCTGGCCTTCTCTACCCAGAGCGAGGCACCGCGGCCGGAGCGAACGGGAAGTGGCCGGCGGCGCCGGAGTGACCGCCGCCGCGAGGGGAGCGTGGGGCTCGCGGGGTTCACGGGACGGGGAACACACGGCGTCACATCTGGGCTCTGGCCCACCGTATAGCATACTTAAAAATGGCTTGACAGGAGTTGGGTCCCAAGACCAAATGGATGGTCCAGAAAAGGAGCTCATCTGAGCTCGTGATCAGTTCTGGTTTTTCGTTATAATTCACCCTACTGAAGCACAATACATCTAGACCTCTAATACAACAAACAAAATTACCAACTAAATAGTTGAATTAGGGCAGAACCAAATTACAAACATTGCATGGTGTGGTTGTTACATAACGTACGGCTGAGTGATGACCCACAAGTATAGGGGGTGTATCGTAGTATCTTCGATAAGTAAGAATGTCGATCCCAACGAGGAGCAGAAGGTGTTGACAAGCAGTTTCGATGAAGGTTTCACTGTAAATGCTCACGGACAAGTATTCGGGGGTTTTGATGTAACGGATGAAATAAATACGAGTAAGTAAAATGCGAGAGAAATAATTGCAGCGAGTGGCCCAATCCTTTTTAGCACAAAGGACAAGCCGGTTTGTTTACTTATAATGACCAAACGTTCTCGAGGACACACGGGATTTTAGTCTAATGCTTTCACTACATACGGCTAAATAATCTTCATTGTTATGATAAGTGTTGTGTGGGTGAACCTATGCTAATGTACCGCCCTTCCTAGGACTAAATACATACTTGTGATTATACCCCTTGCAAGCATCCGCAACTACAAGAAAGTAATTAAGAATAAATCTAACCACAGCCTTAAACTCTGAGATCCTGCGATCCCTCCTGCATCGATATACCAACGGGGGTTCAGGTTTCTGTCACTCCGGCAACCCCGCAATTAGCAAACGAATACAAGATGCATTCCCCTAGGCCCATAAATGGTGAAGTGTCATGTAGTCGACGTTCACATGACACCACTAGAAGAATAACACCACAACTTAAATATCACACCATTGAATATTACTCAACCATAGTTCACTACTAACATTTAGACTTCACCCATGTCCTCAAGAACTTAACGAACTACTCACGAGACATCATACGGAACATGATCAGAGGTGATATGATGATGAATAACAATCTGAACATAAACTTGGTTCAATGGTTTCACTCAATAGCATCAACAACAAGTAGAGATCGATACCGGGAGAGTTTCCCCTATCAAACAATCAAGATCAAACCCAAATTGCTACGGCGGTGACGAGGTGCTGCGGAGGAGATGGCGGTGATGACGGTGGAGATGATGATGATGGTGATGGCGATGATGTCCAGCTTGATGACGGTGACGATGGCGTCGATTTCCCCCTCCCGGAGGGATTTCCCCGGCGGATTCCCGCCCGCCGGAGAGCTCTTTTCTCTCCGGTGTTCTCCGCCCCGCGAGGCGGGCTGTAACTCTTCGCGAGGTACCCCTTCGGCTTAGGTTTTCGGGACGAAGGATTTCGCGAAGAAAAGGAGGCGAAAGGGGTCGTGGGCCCTCCACACCACGTGGCGGCGCGGCCGGGGCATGGGCCGCGCCGCCCTAGGGTGTGGGCCCACCCGGCTCCTCTGGCTCCTCCTTCGGCTTCCTTCGTCATCTTGAAGAATAGGATTTTTGGTATAATTTCCTTCCACGAGTTGATCTTCCGAAATATTGCGTTACGACGGTGCTTTTTCCAGCGAGAATCCTGGCTCCGGCGTTCGATCCTCCAATAATGATGAAACATGCAAAATAGATGAAATAACATAAGTATTGTGTCCCAATATGAAATATATCGATGAATAACGAGCAAATTATGATATAAAATAGTGATGCAATTTGGACGTATCAACTCCCCCCAAGCTTAGACTTCGCTTGTCCCCAAGCGAAGCTGAACTCGATAGACATGACCACATGTTTATGGAGTGAAGAGTCGATAAATAAAATACGGACAAGAAGCATCATATTCATTCACACGAGGACATTATAGTAAACAATCTCTTATAACTCATATTGAAACAAGTATAAGGTAATCACAAGTAAAGGTGCATAAGAAATCATCATTGGTGATGGCAAACTTCGTTCTTGGTCGAGAGAACAATTAACGATTATATTTATCTCATTGAGCGAGCGCTCTCATACTAAAGTTTATAAGGCACAACTTGCATACTCAATCATAATGGTCTCTTCATAATCATTGATAACTTGCAAAGCTATATTCATTCAGATAAAACTTGTACTAAACAAGGAAGAATAAAAGACATGATGTAGCAAATCACAATATAATGGTTTGATCACAACTACTCAAATGCTTGCTTGAGATGGAGAGAAATAGGTTTACTGACTCAACATAAAGTAAAAGACAGGCCCTTCGCGAGAGGAAGCGGGGATTAAATCATGTGCTAGAGCTTTTTCAGTTTTGAAATCATATAAAGATAATAAAAGTAACATTTTGAGAGGTGTTTGTTGTTGTCAACGGCTGGTAGCGGGTACTCTAACCCCCTCGCCAAACAAACCTCCAAAGAGCGGCTCCCATGAAGGACGTTATCTCTACCAGCAAGGTAGATCATCCCTCTTCTCTTTTGTTTACACATGTATTTTAGTTTATTTAAGGGTTGACACTCCTCCCAACCTTTGCTTACACAAGCCATGGCTAACCGAATCCTCGGGTGCCTTCCAACAATCTCATACCATGGAGGAGTGTCTATTGCAAAATTAAGTTGCTTACTGATGAATCAGGGCAAAATATGTGAAGAGAATTATTAATGAAAGTTAATTAATTGGGGCTGGGAACCCCGTTGCCGGCTCTTATTGCAAAATTATAGGATAAGTGGATGAAGCCACTAGTCCATTAGTGGAGGCTGCCTAACAAGACTGAAAGATAAAACACCACATACTTCCTCATGAGCTATAAAACATTGACACAAATAAGAAGTAATAAGTTTTGAATTGTTTAAAGGTAGCACATGAAGTATTTACTTGGAATGGCAGAAAATACCATGTAATAGGTAGGTATGGTGGACACAAATGACATAGGTTTGGTTGAAGGTTTGGATGCACGAGAAGTATTCCTTCTCAGTACAAGTCTTTGGCTAGCAAGGTTAATTAGCAAGCATAAGAGTCGAGGGAAACAAACAAATATACATATGATAGAAACAATCATGCATCTTCCTTGTAAGCACAAACAATTTTAACTTCAGAATAATGAGCTATGAGCTAACAAGAAAGACAATGAAACATCTACATGTATTTCTCTTTTCTATTTAAACCTCAAAGTGTTGTTGCTATTGACCAATGCTAAGTTTGCCAAAACCAAATAGATTTATTCAATGCTCCCAAAGTGATACCTATACTAACAACAAGACGAATCATATGGCAGAAAGTGCAAACTAAAATAAGATGTGCAATATGTAAATGATAAGACTTCTCATTAATATTCCATATCGATAACTCACACCAAGGGATACATAGACAACTAAAGGAGAGATACTTCCAAACGCAACCCATCCTATACGATAACTTCCCTATTCATGATATGATACTACTTGACAATAAAAGTAAAAGATAGTGATAATGTGATACCGCGGCACTCCCCCAAGCTTGGAACAAACCAAGGGGATGCCAATACCGATGATGGATTACTCCTCTGGTGATGGTGGTGATGAATTCCTGACCAGCTTCTCAATAAGCTCCTGAAGCTCGTCAATCCTGTGTATGAGATTGCGAATCATCTCTGAATTGTGCTCGATGCGGTTAGAGAGTCTGTCTAATGGCGAGTCCCAGCTCTTGGAGTTATTTCCCCACTCTTCGACCTCGGGCTCCTTTTCTCTGCGGTGTTAGAGCGATCTATATCCCATCGGCTAGGCAATGCTGCCTTGGGAGTCCCTTCAATTTGATTATTGAAAATTAGATTGCGGAAGGGATGATGAGTGCCTGATGGAGATGTTTTCGAAGCTAGATAATGACGTGGAACCGCTCCTCCAGTGCGAATTCTTGCGCTCTTGTTTGCACTGAAAGTGTTGTCCACCACCTTGATGCTTGCAATGGTAGCACGCGGGTGTGCGCGCGAATCCTCCTTCACCTCTTCTTCATCCTCTTCCTTGACGTCCTTGTCTTCCTCTTTCCACCCAAGATCTCGATCTTCTTCATCTGGAAACTCCTTGCCCTTGTTCTTGGAGACCATGGTGCTCCTAGATTGAAAACAGATCCTGGCAGAAGCAGCTCGAAACAAAACACGTCGAGAAAACGATATACGGACCTCCAGGGGTCCGGGGATTATATAGCAAAAAATTTCTCGACAAAAGGAAAGTACCAGATCGAACCAGAGTCGGAAAGGGGCGACGGGGCGGCCAAACCATAGGGCGGCGCGGGCCCTGGTCAGGCCGCGCCGGCCTATGGTGCCACGCCCTCGTGCGTCCTTTCCACTCCGTTTCGAACTCGTAATTTCTCATATTTTCCAAAAACAGCAAAAATATAGTTCGGAAAGTAAATTGCGTACTTTTCATTACCGATCTTGTTACCTATTCGAAGTTGAGTTACGGCGGTATGTCAATTTGTCCTTTGATGAAAGCTTCCGGTGTTTCCACTCGAATAATATCAACATCAACATTGTAAGAATCACCGAGATATAATGCTTGAGTCTTTGTCCATTCACCACTTGCGTAGCATTGCCTTGGAGAGAGCTAATCTTGATTGCTCCTGAGCGATACACCTCCTCGACAACATATGGTCCTTCCCATTTCGAGAGTAATTTCCCTGCAAAGAATGCGAGACGAGACCGATACAATAGGACTTTATCCCCAATATTAAACTCTCTTTTGATGATCCTCCTATCATGCCATTTTTTAACTTTTTCTTTAAAGAGTTTAGCATTTTCATAAGCTTCGCTTCTCCATTCATCTAGAGAACTTAATTGTAACAACCTCTTATCACCGGCAAGTTTAGGATCTTTATTTAATTCTCTAACAGCCCTATAAGCTTTGTGTTCTAACTCTAAAGGTAAATGACAAGCTTTTCAGTAAACCATTTTATAAGGTGACATTCCCATGGGGTTTTTATAAGCGAGTTCTATAAGCCCATAGTGCATCCTTCAATTTACTAGCCCAATTCTTTCTAGATTTATTAACGGTTTTACGCAAGATAGATTTAATCTCTCTATTTGATAACTCTACTTGACCACTAGTTTGAGGATGATAAGCGGAAGCAATTCTATGATTAATACCATACTTAGCAAGAGTTTTTCTAAAACCTCCATGAATAAAATGAGAACCTCCATCGGTCATAATATATCTAGGTACTCCAAATCTAGGAAAAATAATATCTAAAAGCATTTTTAAAGAGGTCTCACCATCGGCACTTTTTGTAGGTATGGCTTCCACCCATTTAGTAACATAATCAACGGCAACAAGTATATGAGTGTTACCTTTTGAAGAGGGAAAAGGTCCCATGAAGTCAAATCCCCAACAATCAAACGGTTCAATAACAAGAGTATAATTCATTGGCATTTCATTACGTACTGGAGATATTACCAACCCTTTGGCATTCATCACAAGATAAAATAAACTTTCTCGCATCCTTGAAGAGAGTTGGCCAATAAAAACCTGATTGCAAAACCTTTTGCGCGGTTCTTTCTCCGGCGTGATGTCCTCCATAAGCACTACCATGACATTTACTCAATATCTCTTGTTGTTCATATTCGGGGACACATCTTCGCATAATACCATCCACTCCTTCTTTATATAAGTGTGGGTCATCCCAGAAATAATGCCTCAAATCATAAAAGAATTTCCTCCTTTCTTTGAGCTGAAAAGGTTGGAGGCAAGTACTTGGAAACAATAAAGTTAGCATAATCGGCATACCATGGACTGTCTCGCGAGCTCACCTTTATTACAGCCAATTGTTCATTTGGAAAACTATCATTAACGGGAACGGGATCATAAGCAATATTTTCCAATCTAGACAAATTATCGGCAACGGGATTATCGGCACCTTTCCTATCTACAATATGTAAATCAAATTCTTGCAACGAAGTACCCATCTAATAAGCCTTGGCTTAGCATCTTTCTTTGTCATAAGGTATCTAATTGCGGCATGATCGGTATGAATAGTAACTTTTGAATCAACAATATAAGATCTGAATTTATCACAAGCAAAGACTACGGCTAATAATTCTTTTTCGGTTGTAGCATAATTTCTTTGAGCAGCATCAAGGGTTTTACTAGCATAATGAATAACATTCAATTTTTTATCTACTCGTTGTCCAAGAACAGCGCCTACAGATAAAATCACTAGCATCACACATAATTTCAAATGGTAAATTCCAGTCGGGGGTTCAACTATAGGAGCGAGTTGTTAAGGCTTTCTTAAGAGTTTCAAAAGCTTCCTTACAATCATCATCAAAAACAAATGGTACATCTTTTTGAAGGAGATTAGTAAGAGGCTTTGAAATCTTGGAGAAATCTTTAATAAATCTCCTATAAAACCCGAGCATGACCAAGAACACTACGAATACCTTTAACATCCCTCGGATAGGGCATCTTCTCAATTGCTTCAACTTTAGCTCTATCAACTTCAATACCTCTTTCAGAAATTTTATGTCCCAATACAATTCCTTCATTAACCATAAAGTGGCATTTCTCCCAATTAAGAACAAGATTAGTTTCTTCACATCTACTGTAAAACTTTATCAAGATTTCGCAAACAACTATCAAATGAATTCCCATAGACAGAAAAATCATCCATGAATACCTCTACAATACTCTCACAAAAACCATGAAAAATAGCGGACATGCATCTTTGAAAAGTAGCGGGAGCATTACATAAACCAAAAGGCATACGCCTATAAGCATAAGTTCCATAGGGACAAGTAAAAGTGGTTTTCTCTTGATCTTTAGCTTTAACAGCAATTTGTGAAAACCCAGAATATCCATCAAGAAAGCAAAAATGAGTATTTTTAGACAATCTTTCTAACATTTGATCAATAAATGGTAAAGGGTAATGATCTTTCTTAGTAACCTTATTAACTTTTCGAAAATCAATGCACATTCTATACCCTACAACTACTCTTTGAGGAATGAGCTCATCATTATCATTAGGCACAACAGTCATACCTCCTTTCTTGGGAACGCAATGCACGGGACTAACCCATCTACTATCGGCAATAGGATATATAATACCGGCTTCAAGAAGTCGTAATACCTCATTCCTTACCACTTCCTTCATCTTCGGAATTAGACGACGTTGAGGTTCAACAACGAGGCTTTGCATCATCTTCCATATTAATAGCATGTTGGCAAATAGATGGAGAAATCCCCTTTAAATCATCAAGAGTGTAGCCAATAGCTCCTCGGTGTTTCTTCAATATTCCCAATAACCTTTCTTCTTCAAACTATGAAAGCTTAGAACTAATAATAACAGGATATATTTTCTTATCATCAATATGAGCATATTTAAGATTATCAGGTAAAGGCTTTAAATCAAAAACGGGATCTTCCTTTGGTGGCGGTGTTGTACCCAAATCTTCCACCGGTAAATCATGCTTGAGAATAGGTTGGCGAAGAAAAATTTCCTCAAGTTCATCTCTTTCTTTCCTAAAAATTTCACTCTCGCTATCCTCCAAATGTTGCTGCAAAGGATTGTTAGGAACAAGAACAATAGATGCACATTGCTCCATTTTAAAATCATTACTAGGCAAATCAGATTTATAAGGAGTTTTAGTAAATTTAGAGAAGTTAAACTCATAAGATTCACCAGCAAATTTAGTCAAAATTTTCTCTTTCTTGCAATCTATAATAGCTCCACAAGTATTTAGAAAAGGTCTACCAAAAATAATAGGACAATAATCACTAGCGACGAGAACCTAGTACCAAAAAGTCGGCGGGATATTTAATCTTACCGCATAAGACTTCCACATCTCGAACAATACCAATTGGTGAAATAGTTTCTCTATTAGCCAGCTGAATAACCACATCAATATCTTCAAGTTCACAAGAATCAATTTCGTGCATAATCTCCGTGTAAAGCTCATACGGAATAGCACTAACACTTGCACCAATATCACATAATCCATAATAGCAATGATCACCAATTTTAACAGACATCATAGGAACACTAGCTTGTTTGGGTTTATTAGGATGTGAAACAATATTAGAAGCATCTTCACAGAAAATAATATGACCATCCTCCACATTTTCGGTCACAAGATCTTTAACTATTGCAACGACGGAGTTCAACTTTTATTTGTTCTTCGGGTTCTACGGGTTTCTTTTCACTTTTATGAACTGCACTATTTATAACGAGTACTCTTTCATTTTAGCGAGGAAAAGGAGTTTTTTCAATATAAGCTTCGGGAATAACGCGATCAGCGGTTTCAATTACAACACACTTATTAATAGATGAATCAATTTTATCTTTATACGGTTCATGATACTTATCAAAATTCTTCTTTGGCAATTCATAATGAGAGGCAAAAGCTTTATAAAGATTTACGGCGACTTGAGAATCAAGACCATATGTAGCACTCATATTACGAAATTTATCGGTATCCATAAAAGCTTCAATGCATTTATAATCATAAATTATACCGATTCTCTATCTTTGTCGTTCTCCCAACCTTCGAGTATTTTCTTGGATTCGATCAAGAAGGTCCCTTTTAAACTCTTCTTTGTTGCGTGTAAATGATCCAGAACATGAAGTATCCGGCAAGGTCTTGTCTTGAAAAGAAAGTCTTGCATAGAAATTATCAATAATAACATTACCGGGAAGCTCATGAATGGGGCATTTGAGCATTAAAGACTTCAATCTCCCCCACGCTTGGGCAATACTCTCTCCATCATGAGGCCAAAAATTATATATGCGATTCCGATCCTTATGAATTTCACTTGGAGGATAGAACTTAGAATAAAACCGGGGCACAATATCATTCCATTCAAGAGAATCCCCATTATCCGAGTAATTTATACCAATGCGCCGCCTTACCGGACAGCGATAAGGAGAATAATTTCTTCCTCACTTCATCCACAGCAATACCTGCACATTTGAATAACCCGCATAATTCATGCAAAAACAGTAAATGATCACCGGGATGGACGGTTCCATCCCCTTCATAGCGGTTATCCATAACATGTTCAATAATTTTCGTAGGTATTTTATATGGTATTACTTCCTCACCTGGCGCCTCATCCACTACCGTTGCGGTAGTAGTAGATTTCCCAAATAGAAAATGAAGAGAAGATCTCTCCATAATGACTTATAGCGAGCGAGCAGAAATAAAATCAGCACAACGAGTAAAGGTTTTCCTTACCAATCCCACTTACCAATAGCGCTTAGCTCCCCGGCAACGGCGCCGGAAAATAGTCTTGATGACCCACAAGTATAGGGGGTGTATCGTAGTATCTTCGATAAGTAAGAATGTCGATCCCAACGAGGAGCGAGAAGGTGTTGACAAGCGGTTTCGATGAAGGTTTCACTTGTAAATGCTCACGGACAAGTATTCGGGGGTTTTGATGTAACGGATGAAATAAATACGAGTAAGTAAAATGCGAGAGAAATAATTGCAGCGAGTGGCCCAATCCTTTTTAGCACAAAGGACAAGCCGGTTTGTTTACTTATAATGACCAAACGTTCTCGAGGACACACGGGATTTTAGTCTAATGCTTTCACTACATACGGCTAAATAATCTTCATTGTTATGATAAGTGTTGTGTGGGTGAACCTATGCTAATGTACCGCCCTTCCTAGGACTAAATACATACTTGTGATTATACCCCTTGCAAGCATCCGCAACTACAAGAAAGTAATTAAGAATAAATCTAACCACAGCCTTAAACTCTGAGATCCTGCGATCCCTCCTGCATCGATATACCAACGGGGGTTCAGGTTTCTGTCACTCCGGCAACCCCGCAATTAGCAAACGAATACAAGATGCATTCCCCTAGGCCCATAAATGGTGAAGTGTCATGTAGTCGACGTTCACATGACACCACTAGAAGAATAACACCACAACTTAAATATCACACCATTGAATATTACTCAACCATAGTTCACTACTAACATTTAGACTTCACCCATGTCCTCAAGAACTTAACGAACTACTCACGAGACATCATACGGAACATGATCAGAGGTGATATGATGATGAATAACAATCTGAACATAAACTTGGTTCAATGGTTTCACTCAATAGCATCAACA
Organism: Lolium rigidum; assembly: GCF_022539505.1. Classification (NCBI taxonomy): domain Eukaryota; kingdom Viridiplantae; phylum Streptophyta; class Magnoliopsida; order Poales; family Poaceae; genus Lolium; species Lolium rigidum. The sequence continues at coordinate 90,196,622 of NC_061508.1, forward strand.
ACAAGTAGAGATCGATACGGGAGAGTTTCCCCTATCAAACAATCAAGATCAAACCCAAATTGCTACGGCGGTGACGAGGTGCTGCGGAGGAGATGGCGGTGATGACGGTGGAGATGATGATGATGGTGATGGCGATGATGTCCAGCTTGATGACGGTGACGATGGCGTCGATTTCCCCCTCCCGGAGGGAATTTCCCCGGCGGATTCCCCGCCGCCGGAGAGCTCTTTTCTCTCTGGTGTTCTCCGCCCCGCGAGAGGCGGCTGTAACTCTTCGCGAGGTACCCCTTCGGCTTAGGTTTTCGGGACGAAGGATTTCGCGAAGAAAAGGAGGCGAAAGGGGTCGCTTAGGTTTTCGGGACGAAGGATTTCGCGAAGAAAAGGAGGCGAAAGGGTCGTGGGCCCTCCACCCACGTGGCGGCGCGGCGGGGCCTGGGCCGCGCCGCCCTAGGGTGTGGGCCCACCTCGGCTCCTCCTGGCTCCTTCTTCCGGCTTCCTTCGTCATCTTGAAGAATAGGATTTTTGGTATAATTTCCTTCCACAGTTGATCTTCCGAAATATTGCGTTCGACGGTGCTTTTTCCAGCAGAATCCGGGCTCCGGCGTTCGATCCTCCAATAATGATGAAACATGCAAAATAGATGAAATAACATAAGTATTGTGTCCCAATATGAAATATATCGATGAATAACAGCAAATTATGATATAAAATAGTGATGCAATTTGGACGTATCACCGAGCAGCTGAGTCAATCAGCATTTTGAGCATTCCAGTTTCACTGTGAACATATCAAGTGTGGTAACAACACAAATTGAAGCTGTATAAACATTCCGAGACCAACAAGGGGGGTCTTTTTCACCTCGATCTGGCGAAGCGCAGAGCACTCGATGCAGGTCTTGATCTTGATCTCACGGAAGGACTGCATGATGGGCGCCATGGTCTGCTCGAGGCTGTTCTGCTGGTCGTCCCTCAGGTCGAGCTTACACCCCACCACGATCACGGGCGCCTTCAGCTGAAACATTGAAGAGCACAAATCATAAGCACAGGCAACCTACCTAATAACGAATCGTGACTGAACCCAGACCTGCAATGACACATAACCAAAAAATAGAGTGCAAGAATATTGATTACCTGGATACGCCTGAGCTCTGGGAGCGAGCAGGTGCTGAGCCTCTCGAGCGTGGAGAGCCTGACGCATGCGTAGGTGAGCACCACGGCGTCCGCCGCCTGGCACTCGGCGATCAGCTTCGGCTTCTGCTCTGGGCTGCGATGCGGACAAGAAGGGAGTCATTCACACACCAGCGCAGGCAGGCGCCTAGATCAAATTTTCCCCTTTCAGTTAAGGGGAAAGCAGTACCTTGTCAGTGAAGGTCTCTTTGCTGAAGGTAAGGACGTCGAGGCCGAATCGCGCGGCCAGAATCGGAGTTCCCCGAAGTCCACCACGAAGATGTGGATAGAGAGGCGTGCGCGAGCACGAACAGCCAGATCCTTCCGCTGTGCTGCCATCTAATGCCACTCCGCCTCTGTTGGCCGCAAGCACTCGGTCGCACGGAGAAGAGCGGGTCCGTGTGTGGCAGCCGTGGGAATTACAAGGTCGTCGAGGCCAGTCGTGGGGAGAGAGGGGAGTGGACATGCCGCCGGCGGTGGGGAGAGATGGTCGGCGTCGGCGAGAGTATAGAAGATGGTGGAAGAATGGGGAACAGAGAGAGTGGACGAGTGACCCGCAAACAAAAAGTGGACGAGAGTGAAACGGTAAGTGAAGTTTTTTTTTTGAGGGATCCCTTCAACTCGCTGTGTCACAGATGGGCTTTAATGGCTGGGCCCGTTTGGCCTGCTCGTGCGCAGCGAGCTGGATCGGTCGTTCCCTAATTTTTTTTCTTGCTTTGCCTTGGGTTCTTTTATTACTTTCCTTTCTTATGAGATATAATACTTTTTTCTGAAAGCTTGAGATATAATAGTTGAAATTGAGATCACGCGAGAGAGAGGTCCCTCGACGCGCCGCAACCACTATTTTGACTCCTTTTATGTAACTATGAACGAAACTTTCTCGATTCCAATGCAACTTATCCTTTTGAACATGGCAAATCGGTATGAGGTTTAAGTGATCACTTTACGGCATTCTTTAAGCTTTCTTGGTCACCGGACATAGTGAGAACTAGAAGGCTCAAATCAAAGAGAGAAGGTGTGAGGGACGCAGCGATCTCGACAGCGACGCGGTGGCTTCCCCTCCATTGTCGGCTCTTCCTTCCGCCATCAACTTTGATCACCCTCGTATGCCCCTTATAGACCTATACTTCCATTCACATTCTTGAATATAGGGTTCTTGATTTTAGTCTCACTATTCCAGTATGAATCATGAAATCTATAGAAATTCACAGGAGCTATAGAAATTCACAGTATGAATCGGTTCAGAGATTTTCTCTCGGCATACCTCCATCTTATGGCTATGTGTTAAGTTCTTCTATGATGCATTCGGTCCTCTTTTTTATTGTATACTTTGCTACTCTATGAACCCACCTAGAAATCCACTATTATTCATTTGAATTTTCATATGTGAGTTGTTAATTATATATGTGCATTCAGAAATAAAATGTGTTTTCCCGTGGCAATGCACGGGCATTTGTACTATTCATATATACAGAAAACTACAACACTTGGTTTAAAACGGAGGTAGCACATCCTTTTTCTTTCTCGGACACACATCCATCTCAAAAAAGACAAAAGTACAGGAGGAAACTGAAAAGAGTGAAAACGACGAAGAAGAAAGTGAACGGAAGAAACAGGAAAGTTGCACAAGCATCCTGAAGATAGCTCTGGTGCAGTACATTTTTACAGTGGCAGTCAGTTTGCTACATTTCCTACTCATTGGGGCAGCTATTGGTTTCCGACTTCTGGCAATAAGATCCATCTGGGACCGAGACTTGAAGATCTAGTAGCTACCAGGCAACATGTGTCCATAGATGTTGATGACGGTAAGTTGTCACTCATGCAAAAAGTACAAAAATGTGCCCTCATTCAGGACAAAGTGGGAGCTAGTATCTAACTTCTAGAGGTCTGAATCAGATGACCAAAACAAGTTACACATCCATCACGGCAGTAGAAGATCCCACAACATCTTCAAGCACTCATTCCTCCTTGCTCTGCAATTCAGACAAAAAAGTAAGATAATAGTTAAATTCTTTCATGGCCACCACACCTGGGTCAAATACATGTACAGTTGAAACTGGGAATATTGTTCCATTTCATTCAAATGTACGGAAAAAATACTGGATTTAGCCATACCGTTGTTAGAACAGAACCGAATCCCTTTAGCTATCTTTCCTCCATGCTCTGCAACTATTTTGTTCCTTGCTCTGCAATTTTTTCCAACTGGGAATTTCTTCCCATTTGCATTACATCACATAACGGAAATACACAGCATCCAACCAGTTTCACCACAAAACAAAGCTAAGGAAACAAGGATTTGACTGAAACAAAAGATGGTAGAAAACTGCTGCTCAACCTCGGCATCGAAAGCCAAGCTACGGGGCAAAACTCTGGCTAAAACAAATACTCTGTAAGTACGGTACCGGCAGCAGCAGCCCGTGGACGTAGCTACAGCGATAAGGTCCATAGATTAACAGCTGCATGCCGTGAGAGTATTAAGCGTAATTTGCAGCTTGTGAAAGCAAACATGTGTACATGTTTTGAAGAAATAAAACTAGAAAAAGTTGACCAAAAAGGTGTAGCAAAACAAACAAAGGTGAACCTCGTAACATGAAGCCCTGGACTGGACATTATATGTGAGACAAGAATGAAACTTAATGATCCAATACAGGAACAAAGAGATGATGACAACTGAAGTAATGATCTCAACATGTTGTATGTTTCCGAGCATTGATCTGCAAAGGGTCATATTGATGTGAATATTCTCAGTTTAGCCTCAGCTGAAACCTGACCATGTCATTATACACTCGTTGCAGAACAATTTATATTCAGAGCAGCTGTTAGAATATGCATTTGTTAGCCACTACTTTTGCAGATAAGAGAGAAGGATCCTGAATCTATTACATTCAAGACAGGTGGAAGAACACTTTCACAATGAATGCAATAATTACGCAGCCAATGAAATAGAGAAAAAAGGGATGTTCCACCGGGCGATCCACAAGCCGTGCATGCTTCTTCTTCTGCCTCTTCTTCTTCTGTGGATTCCCTCCCGAGTCAACCAAATTGGGTCCCCTTTGCTGCCATTTGTCGGATTTATCCTTCTCAACTAAATTTCCCACGTCTGTTGAATAAATTTTTTGTTTAGAAAGGGTCAGTTACATATGAAGCATGTGAAAGAGATGCATATGATATTTCAAGGGAGAATTATTTTATTGGAGAGGGCCTGAACCAAATGCCTAGAGACCTCTGACAACCCATAGGATCCTAAATTCCTAACCCAAGTGACATAGCATGCCATACGGACATAAAACAAAAATAACAATACATAAAAAAAATATATAGACGGCACATGGGGTGATCATAAATAATGGATAAAAATTGTCTCTCGTTCCAGACACGTAAACACATTAATTACGACAAGGGCTAAGAGGCTTTTCTAAGTACATGCACCCGTAATTGTATGTTTATTCTCGGTGTACCAAAAAATCTGAATTACTTAATTAATATTCTAGCACTATGTCTATGTTGACATATAAAATTTCATCGTCATATATTGTGTTATTCAGGAGAAAAAACAGAAAATTCCATAAAACATACGCCAGCATATATTTGGTACCCATATTCATCTATACACTTATAGTAGCTAAACATTTCTAATGTAAACAATCGATGTCAATACCAAATCGTAAATTCTCCTAAGAAAGCCCACATAGCTAACACACAGCGAAGAGTTCAAAGTATACGGGTTCAAATAAAGGAGTGCCAACAAACAACATATAGCCTAAAGGATATTGATGGTAAATCACATGCCTACATGAGGAGAAATTAAAGCAGTAGAGTTGCCATACCTGATGATGAGATGTTGTTGATGTAGTAACTGGGGAAGGCGCATTCACGGTACATCGGAATGGCATTTGAATCCTTGGTAGATACCGCGGCAAGTGCCTGCAGAGCCGCATGTTTCATGTCAACGGCAGCTACCCATGCCGCGTCATCTCCCTCGTCCACCTTGGCCAGCATGTAAAGAAGATCATCGTTGCCGCTCACACCGAGGGTGGGGTTAAGGAAAAACAGATTCTTCAGTTCCAGTTCTTGTTTCTCGTCATCCAACAACAAGTTAGGGAATAACAGAGCAGAGTATCTTGGGTCAACCGAGATGTCAGCAACGTCAACTGTGGCATGCTTGCGCCAATCATCCCAAGAGACTTTCCGGTGCCATGTGGTGGCCTTCCAAGCTTTGCCGTTGGCCCTGCAGCCAGGATCTTCGAAGTCTATCTCGACAAAGCTGATGAGATCATCGCAGCAGACGACGTCGCAGAAGTACTCCGGGGCATAGTGGGGGTAGCCGTGCTTATCTGTAATGCAAACCTTTTCTGCAGGTAACGGGATGTATGTGATGACGGGGGGCTCGCCGTCGAATAGATTGGAAAGAAGAATAATCCCACGCATGAGATCAACCCAGCCCAGCGAGCTTGCTCCCACCGCGATCTGCTTGGAGCTGGCGTGTCTGTCGAATAGTAGCCGATCGGACTCCGACAAGTGCAGCGAGGCATCCCTGCTTCTCTTCCAAGCCTTGGTTTTGGACGAGAAGACGTATGCGCGGTACGCCCAGGCATTGCCACGGGAGTCCCATCGGTGATCGAGGAAGGCCACGGCGTAGTGCTCGTCGCCGAGGGGCATGAGACCGAACTGCTGGCTTTCAAACGCCTCGACCGCGGGCTTCGGGTCCGGAAGGAGGTGGAGCGACGGCTTGTTCTTCTTCTTGCCGGTGGTGGGGTTTCCGCAGGCGGAGTAGACCAAGTGGTGGTCGGACCCCTCGAGGGTGACGCGGAAGAGCACGAACGCTCCCTCGGCGGAGATGATGTAGGGCGGCGGCTTGGAGAAGTCGCCCTCTTCCATGCCCGGGCAGTGGACGGAGAAGTGGGAGACGTCCGGCGGGTCGGCGAGCCAGAAGGACACCGCGACGGCCTGGCCATCCCGCGTGCGGCACGCTGCGGTGGTCGCGTTCCGGTCGGCCGAGATACGCGCCGTCTTGTTGAGCAGGACCCGTTCGGGATAGCCGGCGCCCGCGGAGGTGGAGCTCGCGGGGTCGCCGGCGTCGGCGTTTGTTGGGTCCATCACGGTGGAGGGGCGCACGGAGACGGTGGAGAGCGCCGCCATGGATGTGAATTTAACTGGATTTGACAAGTCGGAGACCAGTTTGGCGTGGATTTGCGGCGAGACGAGGAGCGATTGGATTTGCAGCCGCGCCCGGGGAATTTGCTGCTCTGTATTTCGGGTGCGGCCGTGCGGGAGCGGGGAGAAGTTAAAACAGGAAACCCCGGATTGGTCTTCTGCTCGGAACCCCCAAAGCGGTGGGCGGCGGCGAACGGGGCTCTATCCTGCTCTGTTTCTTTCTCTTAGGCCATCTCCAACGGAGACGCATATCAAACGTTCAAAAATAGTTCACGTGCCTCATTTGCATCTGTCACGCGGACATATTTTAATTGCGTATCTATTTGCATCTGTGTATTCCTAGCGATACGATTCTTTTTTTAATAATATTTTTCATTCACCAAATAAAAAAGCACAATGTACTACAAACTAAAGGAAACTAAAGGAGAAACAAGCCCTAGGCTATTTGCTGCCCGACGGTCCGATCCCGTCGTTGCGTCCCTCCCTCCTTTGCTTGTCCGGCACCCGCCATGCGGCCACTAGAGCTCGGTGAGCCGCCACGTCCTCTAACAGGCGCCACCGCATCCCCTTGTTTGCGGCATCCTCGGTCTTTCTTGAGCATCTCGAAAGAGTTGACTAACGCTCTCTCCTCCAGGTAGGCTCATCAGGGTCATCAGAGGACCAATCGAAGTCGGAGGAGTCGTCCCTTGCGGCGGCCATCTCCCTGCGGCATTCCATCTCGGCCTCGAACGCCGTGTGAGCCGCCTGCTCCTCATCTGCTTCCTGCTACGCATCATCCATGAACTTCGCATCCATGTCCGCGTCGAGGACGTTGTCCATGCTTTCGTCATCCTCCAACTCCTCGTCGGAGCTCTCGACCGGGGGAGATGGAGTCGGAGGTGGTGGCGCAGTAGCCTGGCCGCGCCCGGCGCTGCTCATAGCAAAGGCGGAGGGCTGTGTGGAGGCGGCGCTGCGCTAGAGGTTGTGCGGCGGCGGCGCTAGGTGGAGGTCTGTGCGGCGGCTAGGGTTTTGTGTGGGAGGAGATGAGATGCGCGCGCCCCTCTTTATGTATGCCGGTGGCAGGCAAGGGGCGCGGCACGCGTGGCGTCGCCATTACTTCGTGCGCAGAGGTGGGTGGCGGCCACTCGGCACGCGAGGCATCGCTATTAACATGCCGCAGACTGCCGAAGAGACGTCTCGGCGCCAGTACTGACGCGCCTGAGACGCATCGAGCATGGGTCGATGCTAGACAGGCCCGACGAAACGTCCGCCAGACGTGAGCGGACACTCGGCGCATCCGTGCAGCGTCCGCAGACACGTATTTGAGGCGCATATTTGGGTCAGGTTTGCGTCTCCGCGGACAGCCCGGTCATTATGCGTCAGTGATGTGGGCATTACCCTTCGGGTAACCCATATTATGTTACCTCTTACAGCCCAACCAGGGGCCCATGAAGATCATCCACCGATGAAGGAGGGCCGCTACGTCGGTTCCGAAGAAAGATACTTGATGAACAAGGCAAGAAGACGAAGAACAATGAAAGTTTAGACGTAGAACTCTTTGTAACTTAGTCGAACCTGAACATAACTCTCGAGACCCGGCTCACAATATAAGGGCCAAGAGAGGATCTGCCGAGGGACACACAATCAACATAGCCAGAATCACCGTAAGTCTAGAGCTAGGTCATAAGATATCTTAGCCTCTCGACGAGATCTTAGTCTTAGCCCTTGGCTACCCCATAGTAACCCGATAATTTCGTTAATCAAGATTAGACAAGCAGGAAGTAAGGGTTTTACCTCATCGGGGGCCCCGAACCTGGGTAAATCTCTCTCCTCGTTTGTTTGGTATCCGATGTCTCGTGTCAGCCTGCAGGATTCCTTCAACCCTAAGCCCCAAAAGGTGGGCATTGCCGACGAGCACCCTCGACAGTCGGGCCGCTGGACCTGGTCCCAGACGCATTTTTCGACCGCGCGAACGCAAACGGTCGCTCACCGTCCGTTTCCGTCGCCCCGTTGGAGATGCCTTTAGAGCATCTCTAGTAGAGCCCATATATTGCGGAACCGAAACGTCAAGTTCGGTCTCCCGAACTGTTGGAAATAGTTGGATTTTGTCACGGCGCAGAACAGAAACTGAACTCGTGAACCGAAAAAGCGGAACTCAAACGTCGCGGGAAAATGAAACTCGCGATTGAACTCGATTTGCTCCAATCAAGCTGAATTCGTCGATAATTTACAATAATCTAGGAAAAATACATGCTTGTTCGGCCTACATTCGGTAATAAGGGGCCTAATTAGACTAGATTAGTCCCCAGATGGACTATACTGTCACCAGGGCGCTTCCCGTCGGCGGCGGAGGGTTTTTGGTCGCCGGCTATTCCTAGGCGACAATGAGCGCCGCCACCTCGAAGGCCGCCGCCTCGGAAGTGCTCCCGCATGCTAGAGGCGGCCCGTCGGCGTCATTGTTGTCGTTGCCGCGCGGGGGCAGCCCCGACAGAGGCGGGCTGCACGAGCCGACAGCGGGGGTGCCTCGGCATCTCCTTCCTCAGCCGCCTCCTCGCGTGCTTGACGGCGCGCGATAAGTTCCGGCCACTTCCGACCCGCTCGCTTCCATGCGTTGTCAGAGTGCGACCGCTTCGCGCGGGCCGCCTCCACCCGTACACCCGGCGGACGCAGAGGTACATTTTCGCCGCCGATTCGGCTAGCTCCCCTACCTACGCGTCTTAACCGCCCCATTACGGACGGAGGGGTGGTGGCCGAAGCGACGGAGCGGCATCAGAGCAGGCGGAATCGCTCGCCGGAGAGGAGGGCAGGCGGCAACGGTGGGAGTGAAAACGTCGAAGGGGAGTAGGGTTTAGAAACCGAACTCCCATCCGCGGCCCCTTTTAATACAGGGCGACCGCTCGATTTCTCGGGGCCCAACTCGTTATACGGGCCTGGCCGCGAGTTCGGGCTCCGTTCGTCCCATCTCCGAACCGAACCCATATTCTCGCCGGAATTTTTCCGTTTCGGCCGCGAGTTCGGGCTCGCTAGAGATGCTCTTAGCTGACCAGATTTCTTGGCAGGATACACGGTCGTGGTGTACTAGACAGTCAGCGTCCGTCAGTGTGTTTATGGCATCTCCAACGGGAAGACCCAAATCAGACATACCGGGCCATCTGAATGTGGCCGTTTGGATGACCGCGCGTACACGTGGGCACACCGGCATGGCCGACAATTCGTTTGGGTCGTCCAATGCACCCAACGCGTCAACGCAACACAAAATAAAAAGGAGCACAAAAAAGAGGAAAAGAATAATAACTAAATATAGTTCATTAAACATAGGGATTTCTATTTTCGTGCCCTCGGGTCCTTAGTTGTGCTCATTTTTTAGTTTTTCCTCAGTTTTGCCCAAGTCCTTGTCTGAAACCCTCACAAGGAGCTCGGACGGGAGGAATCCCGTTTAGTTGATGATGGTGCGTGACGGGGCTTGTTGGAGTGTTGATTCCTCCCCAGTAACGGCGCCAAAAAAGCAGCTGCTTGTGACGGTAAAGCACACATCCGTTGGGAACCCCAAGAGGAAGGTATGATGCGTACATCAGCGAGTTTTCCCTCGCAAGAAACCAAGGGTATCGAACCAGTAGGAGATGAAGGCCACGTGAAGGTTGTTGGTGAAGGAGTGTAGTGCGGCGCAACACCAGGGATTCCGGCGCCAACGTGGAACCTGCACAACACAATCAAGATACTTTGTCCCAACTTAACAGTGAGGTTGTCAATCTCACCGGCTTGCTGAAAACAAAGGATTAAACGTATGGTGTGGAGAATGATGTTTGCTTGCAAAGAACAACAGAGAACAATGATTGCAGTAGGTTGTATTTCAGATGTAAAATAATGGACCGGGGTCCACAGTTCACTAGTGGTGTCTCTCCAATAAGATAAATAACATGTTGGGTGAACAAATTACAGTTGGACAATTGACAAATAGAGAGGGCATAACAATGCACATACATATCATGATGACTACTATGAGATTTACTTAGGGCATTACGACAAAGAACATAGACCGCCATCCAGCATGCATCTATGCCTAAAAAGTCCACCTTCGGGTTAGCATCCGCACCCCTTCCGAGTATTAAGTTGCAAACAACGGACAATTGCATTAAGTAATGTGCGTAATGTAAACAATACAAATATCCTTAGAAAAAGCATTGATGTTTTATCCCTAGTGGCAACAGACACATCCACAATCTTAGAACTTTCCGTCACCTGTCCCGCATTCAATGGAGGCATGAACCCACTATCTAGCATAAATACCCCCTCTTGGAGTTACAAGTATCAACTTGGCCAGAGCCTCTACTAGCAACGGAGAGCATGCAAGATCATAAATAACACATATATGATAGATCGATAATCAACTTGACATAGTATTTCATATTCATCGGATCCCAACAAACACAACATGTAGCATTACGAATAGTGATCTTGATCATGATAGGCAGCTCACAAGATCTAAACATGATGGCACAATAGGAGAAGACAACCATCTAGCTACTGCTATGGACCCATAGTCCAAGGATGAACTACTCATGCATCAGTCCGGAGGCGGGCATGGTGATGTAGAGCCCTCCGGTGATGATTCCCCTCTCCGGCAGGTTGCCGGAGGAGTTCTTCAGAACCCCCCCGAGATGGGGTTGACGGCGGCGGCGTCTCTGGAACTTTTCTCGTATTTTGGCTCTCGGTACTAGTGTTTTCCGATACGAAGGAATATATAGGTGAAGAGGCAGCGTCGGGGGAGCCAGGGGGTGGCCTCCCCATACCTGGGCGCGGCAGGGGGCCTGGCCGCGCCGCCCTATGGGGTGGGCCCCCTGCTGGCCGCCTCCGACTCTTCTTCGATGTTCCGGGAACCCTCCGTGGAAAATAGGGCCATGGGCTTTTGTTTCGTCCAATTCTGAGAATATTTCCTGTGTAGGATTTTTGAAACCAAAAACAACAGAAAACAGGAACTAGCGCTTCGGCATCTTGTTAATAGGTTAGTACCGTAAAATGCATCAAAATGATATAAAGTATGAATAAAACATGTAGGTATTGACATAAAACTAGCATGGAACATAAGAAATTATAGATACGTTGGAGACGTATCAGTTGACCATTGGTTTATGCTAGCAAGTGGGGCCGCTGTTGGTGCCCCGCAGTGGACACGTCTCCACTTATCCAGATCATCGTGGGACCCACAACTTTTCCATGTTAGCGCGCCGGACCCACATCTTACCCAGGTGACCGTTGCAAAATGGGAGCCCGAGCCAGCCCCGCGCCCGTGCCCGTGCCATTGCTTCCCCTTTCTTTCCCCGCGTCCCATTGTTCTTCTTCTCCGCCAGCGGCAGCCCTTCTCCGGCAGGCGGGTGATGTCTAGTTTCTCTTCGACCTCCCGTTCTTCATGGCCGCAGTATGGACCCGTGCCTTTGACAAGATGTCCAGACTGCCCATGCCAGGAGCCTCTGAAGCGGTCGATCTGTAAGACGGACGACAATGGCAACTGTGGACGTGAGTTCCTTGCATGCGAGAGCTTGCCATATAGAGAGGGGGATAAGGTTAGATCTCGCTACAATTGCTCTGTTTTGTCTCGATTTTCTTGTTATTCCCTCGAATTTGGGATTTAGGGTTCACTTTGTTGTTTCAGATCCTAAAGAAATGCAGACATTTCGAGTGGATCGATGTGTACGTTCAGAGGCTTCAATTGCAGGAATCAATTGGCGCTATTGGGGAGCGCAATTTGGGAGGGGGAACTTGCTATAGAGAATGCGGCGGAGAGAGGAGCCGTTCCGATTATGCCTAATGCTCTAATGCAGAACTGGTGGAAGTGAAGGCAGAACTTAAGAAAATGAACAAGCAGTTAAGGCAGCTGATCGAGTTGAAGAAGCAAGCTAATCTGATGGCTGGTTGTATTTTTGTTGTATAATTGTGATCGAATTCTTATCATTGCTCATCAGGCGCTAGAAGTTGTTACAAGGGATCTCTTGTTACAAATCCACTATTCAGTTACATGTACTTGTAGTTGTTTTCAAATTTAGTGTGCGCATTCTCCAAAATTACCAAAAAAATAAGTGTTAGGGAATATAGGAATGCTAAAGATAGTTGATAATTGTTAGAGGGGTGACAAATAATGCATTCACCGAAATCCCACAAATATGTACGTCTCATGTTTATACCAAAATTATACCACTTTTGGGACGTTTCAAATAACCAAAACTATATCCCAAACTATATTCCGTAAATGAAAAGGAATGCTAAAGAAAGTTGATAATTGTTAGAGGGGTGATAAATAATCCATTCACCGAAATCCCCCAAATATGCCAAATATGTATGTCTCATGTTTCTACCAAAATTATACCACTTTTGGGCTGTTTCAAATTGCCAAAACTATATTCCCTAAAAGAAAAGGAATGCTGAAGATAGTTGATAATTGTTAGAGGGGTGATAAATAACCCATTCACCGAAATCCCTCAAATATGTATGCGTCATGTTTATACTAAAATTATACCACTTTTGGGCCGTTTCAAATTACCAAAACTATATCACAAACTATATTCCCTAAAAGAAAAGGAATGCTAAAGAGAGTTGATAATTGTTATAGGGGTGACAAATCATGCATTCACCGAAATCCGCAAATATGTATGTCTCTTGTTTACACCAAAATTATACCACTTTTTATTTTAACATTTTTAGATCGTGGAAAATAATGCATAAATAGAGGGAATATAGTTACGTGGCAAACTCGTTATTGCACATAAATGGAGGGGTGGCACTGTCCATCGACAGAGAGAGAGAGGAGTGGCCACGAAGAGACAGAGAGGGGTATACTGCCCGTTAGATCAGTGGATCAACGGTTGGTGGAGTCGATCCGTGTGACAACGGCTCAACCAATGCGGATAAGTTTGGGCTTCTGTGAGCATTTGTGACAGTACTTGAGGGCAAAACTGAGTAGTACTAAGAAACCAAGGGCACGTAAATAGTAAATAGACTAGGGGATTCAAACAAAAGACTTACAAAATGAAAAATGTGTGTTTTGTAAAATATAATTCATATTGGGCTACATCAAATTACTTGCAATTCAAATATACATGAGTGTGACAAGTATGGCCTCATTTAGACAAACTATGTTTTGGGGAAGATGTTTTGCAAAGGGGTTTGAGTAGAAAACCATGCATCTTCATAGCTACTAGTGATTCTGAGAAGTGGTAATTTGTGGTAAAACTTGATTTATCTATGTTTGTTAAAGTTTTCTAGGTGGCAGGTTGCGTAGGAAGACTCCATGAGTAGGTACCACTATGTTTTTATTTTTTGGGTTTTTTTGCGCATGAAATGACTCAATTAGCTATGTTAATCTCATGTGTTGACTCTCTGTTGACCAGCTACTTGAGGGTAAAACTTAGTATATTGCACTTGCCAGTCTAAGTACTAGAGGGGAAAACTGAGTACTGATAAAATTTCTGTATAAGGCCCGAGGTTATAACTGAGTACACCAAACGTCCCAGGGTTAGCCTCGTGTCGCGGTGCACGCTGCAGTCGTGCATAGCGGACGCATGTTGTGGTACACGCCACCTTCGTCTTTATAGAGCCTCTCTTTCTCTCCCTCGGCGCTCGCCCACTCTCTCATTCTAACTACAACCGCCTCTCTTGTCCCATCATCTTCTCCACAACCGAAGAAAAGACCGGAAGAAAACCTCCGGTGATGGAGAAGAATGAGATGCCCATTGTCGGGTGCAGAGTAGCGACATCGACAACGACGACGAGTCCTTCCACACCAAGACTCGTCACGTCCTCAGGAGGCTGCAGTCTGGCCATTAAGATGACCACTTTGCTCGAGGCGTTTACAGGTGCCCCTTCTTCAACAGGAAGCTCCGCGCCACCGACTTCAACTGCCTGGTGAACCATGCTGAATCCATTGGCAGATGCGGCGCTAGAGTTGGAACGACCGTGAACGTGCATGCGTTCATGGCCCAACACAAAGCACTTGGGATTCACTCGCGCAGCCTCCAAGCGAGTCGGGGCGCTACCGGAGCGGTTAACGTGCCTCTCGCACTCTCTCGTATGTGACCTGCTCTTTACGTAGAGCAGCTTAAATTCATGTAAAGTGTAGCTTATGTTGGATCTATCGGTAGTACTCGTTGGATCTGTCGTGAATATATCTATGCTATGTTGGCTGTTGTATGCAGCTTATCCTATATTTTGTCCGGATTTGTGCCCTAGATTTCCTACCTGATTAGGTAAAAATGAAGGCATAAAGAAATGATAGGCATTAAAAAACAGAAGGAGAAGCTGCTCTAGATTTGCTACCAATTTGGGCAATAAAGAATGAATGAGATCGAGCGAGACAGAGGAAAAGGGTGCATTGAAAACTGCTAATCTGGGCAAAAGAGACAGAAACCACTCGTGCCCACGTCCCGGACCCACACGGCTCCACACGCTACGGCCCCCGCTCCGCTCGTATGACCAAACACGGTCTCGTCCTGTCCCACGCGGTCCCTTTCTACCAGCCCCACGTGACGCGGCCCCACACGACGTGGCCCCACATGTCAGCACGGAACGGTCAACTAAACGGGAATCCTCCCGTCCGAGCTCCTTCTGCGGGTTTCAGACGAGGGCTTGGGGAAATCCGAGGAAAAACTAAGGATCTCGGGAAAACTGAGTACAACTAAGGACCCGAGGGCACAAAAATAGAAATCCGTTAAACATATGCCGTATGTTGGGCAAACTTATACAAAAGAAAGTCATATATGGGCTCTCAAATAACTAAAAAACTCTAGCTTGGGTTTGGGGTGGATGCGGTGGCCGCCGGCTCGCCTAGTCCCAGTAGAAGTCCGCGTCGTCGCCGTCCTCCCGGTCGTCGGCATCGATGATGATGATGCCCCCGGGTGGCGAGGCGTTGTTGCGGCTCGAGACGCCGGAGCGCGCCGGGGATTCCGGCCACAAGAACAACTAGGCCCGTTCCCAGGCCGATCGTGGGTCCGGACGGCTGGCCGGCCGTCGCAGGCATTCCAGACGCGTCGTCTCCTTCTCCTGCTGCTTCGCCGCAACCGCTTGCAGCTTCGCCTTGTGCTTCAAGCGGAGGTGGCACTCCTCCTCCTCCCGGAGCGGGGCCTGGCGCGTGGCCTCCTCATGCCGGCGCGCCATGGCGAGGAATGCCGAGGCGTCGGCATCATCGCGCGTCCGCCTGGCCTCCTCCTCCAGCGCGGAAGTGCGGAGCACCTCGACGAGGTGCGGAAACTTGGCCAGCTCCTCGAGGTCATTGACCTCGACGGACGCTGCCATCACGGCGCGTGGCTCGGGGTCGCCCTCCTCCCCCTCCTCGGGCTGCGGCAGTGGCGCAGTCACTTGGGCGGCGTCGTCGATGTAGAGCCCGTTGGGCCAGGGAGCATCCCTCCTCCCTGATGCAAGTGGCATACGGGGCTCCGCTCGAGGCTTTGTCGTGGCTGCGCGCGACGCGAAGAACGTACACCGATGCACGTCATGCTCTGCCTTGAACCAGATGTCCCAATAGGGACTCTTCTCGTAGTACGCCGGGTCCTCCCGGAGGTCCGGCGGGAGCTGGGCGCGGCGCCGCTGGATCTCGGCCAGGCGAGCGATGCCGCTGGCTGGGATCGGTGGCACCGGAACCCAATCCCGTGGTGGAGGTGGTTGTCCCCCCATGGCATGGGGGTGCCGGCCTCCTAGAACATCTGTGCCACCGCCACAGTGACGTAGATTCTCTCGAGCAGGGGCACCGGCGGCGCCATCGAGACTGGCGCGATCTACTGGCTGCTACCATCCTCGTGGTCATTCGCGCCGGGAGCGAACTCTCACTTTGGGGCCATGGCGGCGGAAGTTGTGCGTGTGTACGGAGGGGAGTGGGGACTGGAGTGGATAGGGACAGTCCGCTCCCGATCCACATTTAATAAGACGCACGTCCACCGACAGGTGGGCCCTGGGATGCGTCTAGGTGGATGCGGGAGGATGCCGCGTGCCATCTACGGGCACGCAAACCTGGCCTGGATTTGGGCCGGCTTTGGATCGTCCCGGATGCCGCAGACATCCGTTTTTGGGATGTGTCGCCGCGTTGGGCTGCGATTTGTCCGGCGCGACCCATCCAGAAGTGCTGGCATGGGACGAGTCCCCCGTTGGAGATGGCCTTAGCTTGTGCGGCCCATCCGCGACGCCGTTTAGGCAATTTACGTGGTGCGGACAAATGGACTCCACTGACATCCGCGTCCATATGCATCATGAGTGCCGCCTGCCGCGTGACCAAGCCGGTGTAGGTTGTGTTTGTTTGGGGTTTGCTTTTCCCCCTCCTCCCGTTAGGTTCCATGGCAGGGCAGGGTTAGGGTTTTCCTCCCCCAACTATCATTCCCTTCACCGTTCCCGGCCACCTTCGCCACCAGCTCCCGCTGCCGCCGCCAAGGGCCACTTCCCCCGCTCATTTCCCGCCAGGCTGTCACTAGCGAGCTTCCTCGGAGACGCGCTGATCTGATCTCCTGCGGCCGCTGGCGAATAGAGGTGTTGGATGTGGCCCTGTCCTCTATGAGATTCCCAGTGATGTGAGCTAGACGCGCCCCCGTCCTCTAGAGGTGCCGCAACACCTTCCTCTTGCAAGGTGAGCCACTTCCCCCTCCTCTTTTTAATTGTCCTGGAGATGAACATGTTTATGACGTTACATTTTTTGAGGACCCACGGCAGAATCCGTGTGTCTTTGTATTAAGCTTAAGAGAACGCCAAAGAATGGCTACAACACACCACACATGCCAAGCGGCTCGGAATGCACTCCAAAAAAGAATGACAACAAGCATACATTGTCCACCCTCGAGCCGGCAATGGCGAGGAGGCAAAACCCCGAGCCTCAAGACCACATCACGACCAAAGCAAACACCACCCAAGCACGACCAAAAACTCCGAAGGCTGTCGGGCCTACGTACCAGTACTACCTAGACAGAGCGGTGAGCGGATGGCAGGGACCAGCCAAGCTTGGAAAGGTGTCTCTGCGGCGTTCTCCTTGATGGCGCGTGATGGGGCTTGTTGGAGTGTTGATTCCTCCCCAGTAACGGCGCCAAAAAAGCAGTTGCTTGTGACGCTAAAGCACACGTCCGTTGGGAACCCCAAGAGGAAGGTATGATGCGCACAGCAGCGAGTTTTCCCTCAGTAAGAAACCAAAGTTATCGAACCAGTAGGAGATGAAGGCCACGTGAAGGTTGTTGGTGAAGGAGTGTAGTGCGGCGCAACACCAGGGATTCCGACGCCAACGTGGAACCTGCACAACACAATCAAGATACTTTGTCCCAACTTAACAGTGAGGTTGTCAATCTCACCGGCTTGCTGAAAACAAAGGATTAAACGTATGGTGTGGAGAATGATGTTTGCTTGCAAAGAACAACACGAGAACAATGATTGCGGTAGGTTGTATTTCAGATGTAAAAGAATGGACCGGGGTCCACAGTTCACTAGTGGTGTCTCTCCAATAAGATAAATAACATGTTGGGTGAACAAATTACAGTTGGGCAATTGACAAATAGAGAGGGCATAACAATGCACATACATATCATGATGACTACTATGAGATTTACTTAGGGCATTACGACAACGAACATAGACCGCCATCCAGCATGCATCTATGCCTAAAAAGTCCACCTTCGGGTTAGCATCCGCACCCCTTCTAGTATTAAGTTGCAAACAACGAGACAATTGCATTAAGTATCGTGCGTAATGTAAACAATAAAAATATCCTTAAACAAAGCATTGATGTTTTATCCCTAGTGGCAACAACACATCCACAACCTTAGAACTTTCTGTCACTGTCCCAGATTCAATGGAGGCATGAACCCACTATCTAGCATAAATACCCCCTCTTGATGTTACAAGTATCAACTTGGCCAGAGCCTCTACTAGCAACGGAGAGCATGCAAGATCATAAATAACACATATATGATAGATCGATAATCAACTTGACATAGTATTCCATATTCATCGGATCCCAACAAACACAACATGTAGCATTACAAATAGATGATCTTGATCATGATAGGAAGCTCACAAGATCTAAACATGATGGCATAATAGGAGAAGACAACCATCTAGCTACTGCTATGGACCCATAGTCCAAGGATGAACTACTCACGCATCGGTCCGGAGGCGGGCATGGTGATGTAGAGCCCTCCGGTGATGATTCCCCTCTCCGGCAGGGTGCCGGAGGAGTTCTTCAGAACCCCCGAGATGGGGTTGACGACGGCGGCGTCTCTGGAACTTTTCTCGTATTTTGGCTCTCGGTACTAGGGTTTTCCGATACGAAGGAATATATAGGCGAAGAGGCAGCGTCGGGGGAGCCAGGGGTCTCCCTCCCCATAGGCCGGCGCGCCTGGGGGCCTGGCCGCGCCACCCTATGGGGTGGGCCCCCTACTGCCCTTCCTCGACTCTTCTTCGGACTTCTGGAATCCTCCGTGGAAAATAGGGCCGTGGGCTTTTGTTTCGTCCAATTCCGAGAATATTTCCTGTGTAGGATTTCTGAAACCAAAAACACCAGAAAACAGGAACTGGCGCTTCGGCATCTTGTTAATAGGTTAGTACCGGAAAATGCATCAAAATGATATAAAGTATGAATAAAACATGTGAGTATCATCATAAAACTAGCATGGAACATAAGAAATTATAGATACGTTGGAGACTCGCCCTCGAGTAGGTAAACGATAAAAAGAATAATTTCTGAAGTGACATGCTACCAACATGATCTTGATCAATACTATTGTAAAGCATATGAGATGAATGAAGTGACTCAAAGCAATGGTTTATAGTTTGCTAACAAAAAGATAATGACTAAACAAGCTGAATCATATAGCAAAAACTTTTCATGAATAGTACTTTCAAGACAAGCATCAAAAAGTCTTGCATAAGAGTTAACTCATAAAGCAATAGATTCTTAATAGAAGGTTTTGAAGCAACACAAAGGAAGATTTAAGTTTCAGCGAGTTGCTTTCAACCTTCAACATGTATATCTCATGGATAATTGTCAACACAAAGTAATATGATGAGTGCAATAAGCAAGCATGTAAGAATCAATGCACACAGTTGACACAAGTGTTTGCTTCTAAGATAAAACAAGTAGGTAAACTGACTCAACATAAAGTAAAAGAAAGGCCCTTCGCAGAGGGAAGCAGGGATTAAATCATGTGCTAGAGCTTTTCAAGTTTTGAAATCATATAGAGAGCATAAAAGTAAAGTTTTCAGAGGTGTTTGTTGTTGTCAACGAATGGTAGTGGGCATTCTAACCCCCTTGTCAAACAGACTTTCAAAGAGCGGCTCCCATGAAGGACGTTATCTCTACCAGCAAGGTAGACCAGCAAGGTAGATCATCCCTCTTCTCTTTTGTTTACACATGTACTTTAGTTTTATTTATGGATGACACTCCTCCCAACCTTTTTCTTTCACAAGCCATGGCTAACCGAATCCTCGGGTGCCTTCCAACATTTCACATACCATGGAGGAGTGTCTATTTGCAAAATTAAGTTGCTTATCGATGAATCGAGGGCAAAACATGTGAAGAGAATTATTAATGAAAGTTAATTAATTGGGGCTGGGAACCCCGTTGCCGACTCTTTTTGCAAAATTATTGGATAAGCGGATGTGCCACTAGTCCATTGGTGAAAGTCTCGCCCAACAAGATTGAAAGATATAACACCACATACTTCCTCATGAGCTATAAAACATTGACACAAATAAGAAGTAATAACTTTTGAATTGTTTAAAGGTAGCACATGAAGTATTTACTTGGAATGGCAGAAAAATACCACATAGTAGGTAGTTATGGTGGACACAAATGGCATAGGTTTTGGCTCAAGGTTTTGGATGCACGAGAAGCATTCCCTCTCGGTACATGGCTTTGGCTAGCAAGGTTGTTTGAAGCAACACAAGTATGAACCGGTACAACAAAACTTACATAAGAACATATTGCAAGAATTATAAGACTCTAAACTGTCTTCCTTGTTGCTCAAACACTTTTACCAGAAAATATCTAGACCTTAGAGAGACCAATCATGCAAACCAAATTTCAACAAGCTCTACGGTAGTTCTCCACTAATAGGTTTAAACTACATGATGCAAGAGCTTAAACATGATCTACTTGAGAGCTCAAAACAATTGCCAAGTATCAAATTATTCAAGACAATATACCAACTACCACATGAAGCATTTTCTGTTTCCAACCAAATAGCAATAGATGCAGCGGCTTTCAGCTTTCGCCCTTGAACATTAAAAGTAATACGAAGAACACAAGTGTTCATATGAAAAAGCGGAGCGTGTCTCTCTCCCACACAAGCATGTTAGGATCCGATTTATTAAGAAAACTTTAAAATAACAAACGAAAATAAAAGCACACAGACGCTCCAAGTAAAGCACATAAGATGTGACGGAATTAAAATATAGTTTCACTAGAGGTGACCTGATAAGTTATTGATGAAGAAGGGGATGCCTTGGGCATCCCCAAGCTTAGATGCTTGAGTTTTCTTGAAATATGCAGGGATGAACCACGGGGGCATCCCCAAGCTTAGACTTTTCACTCTTCTTGATCATATTATATCATCCTCCTCTCTTGATCCTTGAAAACTTCCTTCACACCAAACTCAAAACAATCTCATTAGAGGGTTAGTGCATAATCAAAAATTCACATGTTCAGCAAGGACACAATCATTCCCAACGCTTCTGGACATTACCCAAGGTTACTGAAATTTAATGGAGCAAAGAAATCCACTCAAACACGATAAAAGAGGCAATGCGAAATAAAAGGCAGAATCTATCAAAACAGAACAGTTCGTAAAGACGATTTTTTTCGAGGCACTTAACATGCTCAGATGAAAAAGCTCAAATTGAATGAAAGTTGCGTACATATCTCAGGATTACTCACGAATTTTTTCAAGATTTTACGATGTTCCTACAGAGAGAACAGCTCAAATTCGTGACAGCTAAAAATCTGTTTCTGCGCAGAAATCCAAATCTAGTATCAACTTTCTATCAAAGACTTTACTTGGCACAAAAATGCAATAAAGTAAAGATACAAAGGTATTGCTACAGTAGTAACAAGCACCTTGACTCAAATATAAAAAAAAATTGCAGAAATAAAACAATGGGTTGTCTCCCATAAGCGCTTTTCTTTAATGCCTTTCGACTAGGCGCGAAAGTGAAAATCAAGTAACATCAAGAGAAGAAGCATCAACATCATAATTTGTTCTAATAATAGAATCAAAAGGCAACTTCATTCTCTTTCTAGGGAAGTGGTCCATACCTTTCTTAAGAGGGAATTGATATTTAATATTTCCTTCTTTCATATCAATAATAGCACCAACGGTTCGAAGAAAGGGTCTTCCCAAAATAATAGGACAAGATGCATTGCATTTAATATCCAAAACAACAAAATCAACGGGGACAAGGTTATTGTTAACCATAATGTGAACATTGTCAATCCTCCCCAAAGGCTTCTTTATAGAATTATCAACAAGATTAACATTCAAATAACAATATTTCAAAGGTGGCAAGTCAAGCATATCATAGAGTTTCTTAGGCATAACGGAAATACTTGCACCAAGATCACATAAAGCATTACAATCAAAATCATTGACCTTCATTTTAATGATGGGCTCCCAACCATCTTCTAACTTCCTAGGGATAGAAGCTTCAAGTTTTAATTCCTCTTCTCTAGATTTAATGAGAGCATTTGTAATATGTTTTGTAAAGGCCAAGTTTATAGCACTAGCATTAGGACTTCTAGCAAGTTTTTGCAAGAACTTAATAACTTCAGAAATATGAAAATTATCAAAATAAAAACCATTATGATCTAAAGCAATGGGATCATTGTCCCCAATACTCTGAAAAATTTCAGCACTTTATCGCAAACAGTTTCAGCAGTTTCAGACAATTTTGCTTGCTTTGTAGTAGAAGTAGAAACATTGCCAACACCAATTATTTTACCATTGATAATAGGAGGTTTAGCAACATGTGAAGCATCAATATTACTAGTGGTGGTAATAGTCCAAACTTTAGCTATATTATTCTCTTTAGCAAGTTTTTCTTCTCTTTCCCACCTAGCATGCAATTCAGCCATCATTCTAATATTGTCATTAATTCGAACTTGGATAGCGTTTGCTGTAGCAAATGACTTAATATCTTTAGTTTCATTAGGCATAACTTTCAGTTTTAAAAGATCAACATCAGCAGCAAGACTATCAACCTTAGAAGCAAGAACATCAATTTTACCAAGCTTTTCCTCAACAGATTTGTTGAAAGAAGTTTGTGTACTAATAAATTCTTTAAGAATGACTTCAAGACCAGAGGGTACACTCCTACTATTGTTGTAAGAATTACCATAAGAATTACCACTATTAGAAGGATATGGCCTATAGTTGTTGTTACCAAAATTATTCCTATAAACATTGTTGTTGAAATTATTATTTTTAATGAAGTTCACATCAACATGCTCTTCTTAAGCAACCAATGAAGCTAAAGGAACATTATTAGGATCAACATGAGATCTACCATTAAC
>NC_061508.1:90219539-90291126 GCF_022539505.1 Lolium rigidum
TGTACTAATGTTTCGGTTAATACAATTATAGCATGACATATAAACATTTATCATAAACATAGAGATATAAATAATAACCACTTTTATTATTGCCTCTAGGGCATATCTCCTTCAATGATATGGCCCCTTTGTCTTTGCGCCTTTGATCTTCATCTCCAAAGCACGGACATGATCTCCATCATGAATGGGCATGATCTCCATCATCATCGGCGTAGCGTCAAGGTCAATGGCGCCGTCTTCATGATTGTTCTCCCATGTAGCAACTATTACAACTTCTTTGAAATACTACTCAGCATGAAATTTAAAGACAACCATAAGGCTCCTGCCGGTTGCCACAATACAATAATGATCATCTCATACATATTCATCATCACATTATGGCCATATCACATCACCAAACCCTGCAAAAACAGGTTAGATGTCTCTAATTTGGTTTGCATATTTTACGTGGTTTAGGGTTTTCGAGTAAGATCTAATCTACCTACGAACATGAACCACAACGGTGATACTAGTGTTGTCAATAGAAGAGTAAATTGAATCTTCACTATAGTAGGAGAGACAGACACCCGTAAAGCCACTTATGCAATACAAGTTGCATGTTGAGCGTGGAGCAAATCTCATGAACGCGATCATGTAAAGTTAGCCCGAGCCGCTTCATCCCACTATGCCACAAAGATGCAAAGTACTCAAACTAAAGACAACATAAGCATCAACGCCCACAAAACCATTGTGTTCTACTCGTGCAACCATCTATGCATATACACGGCTCTGATACCACTGTAGGGATTCGTAGCCTAGAAAACAAAAAAATTCCTACCGCGAGAACGCAATCCAAACCAAGATGCAATCTAGAAGACGGTAGCAACGAGGGGATGAACGAGACTAACCCTTGAAGATTTCCAAAGCCTACAAGAGGAGGCTCTCGTTGCTGCGGTAGACGTTCACTTGCCGCTTTCAAAAGCGCGTAGAAGATCTTGACGGTGCCACAATCGGGCAGCACCTTCGTACTCGGTCACACGTTCGGTGTTGATGAAGACGACGTCCTTCTCCCCGTTCTAGCGGGCAGCAGAAGTAGTAGCTCCTCCCTGAATCCGGCAGCACGACAGCGTGGTGGCGGTGGCGATGGAGAACTCCGGCGGAGCTTCACTAAGCGTTGCGGGAGAGGTGGAGGAGTGGGGCGGCTAGGGTTTGGGAGAGGGGGTGGCCGGCCTCCTTGGGGTGCGGCCAAGGTGGTGGTGTTGTGGTGGCCGGCCCCCTCCCCTTGGCCCCTCATTATATAGGTGGAACCCCCAAGTGTTGGACTACAAGTCTTCGAATAAGACCCCAACCCAAAACCTTTCATGTGTAGGGAAACCTACCCAAGGTGGGATTCCCACCTCAAGTGGGACTCCCACCCTTCCATGAGGGGGGTTGATACGTCTCCGACGTATCGATAATTTCTTATGATCCATGCCATATTATTGATGATACCTACATGTTTTATGCACACTTTATGTCATATTCGTGCATTTTCTGGAACTAACCTATTAACAAGATGCCGAAGAGCCGATTCTTTGTTTTCTGCTGTTTTTGGATTCAAAAATCCTAGTAACGAAATATTCTCGGAATTGGACGAAATCAAGACCCAGGGTCCTATTTTGCCACGAACCTTCCAGAAGACCGAAAGGGATACGAAGTGGGGCGACGAGGCGCCGCCACCATAGGGCCGCGCGGCCGGAGGGGGCCCGCGCCGCCCTATGGTGTGGGCCCCTCGTCGGCCCTCCGACTCGCCCTTCCGCCTACTTAAAGCCTCCGTCGCGAAACCCACGATGCGAAAAAACCACGATACGGAAAACCTTCCGGAGACGCCGCCGCCGCCAATCCCATCTCGGGGGATTACGGAGATCTCCTCCGGCACCTGCCGGAGAGGGGATTCATCTCCGGGAGGACTCTACACCGCCATGGTCGCCTCCGGAGTGATGAGTGAGTAGTTCACCCCTGGACTATGGGTCCATAGCGGTAGCTAGATGGTTGTCTTCTCCTCATTGTGCTTCATTGTTGGATCTTGTGAGCTGCCTAACATGATCAAGATCATCTATCCGTAATACTCTATGTTGTGTTTGTCGGGATCCGATGGATAGAGAATACCATGTTATGTTAATTATCAATTTATTACATATGTGTTGTTTATGATCTTGCATGCTCTCCGTTATTAGTAGAGGCTCGGCCAAGTTTTTACTCTTAACTCCAAGAGGGAGTATTTATGCTCGATAGTGGGTTCATGCTGCATTGACACACGGGACGGTGACAGAAAGTTCTAAGTTTGTGTTGTGCTTGTTGCCACTAGGGATAAAACATTGGCGCTATGTCCGAGGATGTAGTTGTTGATTACATTACGCACCATACTTAATGCAATTGTCCGTTGTTAGCAACTTAATGCCGGAGGGGGTTCGGACGATAACCCGAAGGTGGACTTTTTAGGCATAGATGCGGTTGGATGGCGGTCTATGTACTTTGTCGTAATGCCCAATTAAATCTCACTATACTTATCATGACATGTATGTGCATTGTTATGCTCTCTCTATTTGTCAATTGCCCGATTGTAATTTGTTCACCAAACATGCTTTTATCTTATGGGAGAGACACCTCTAGTGAACTGTGGACCCCGGTCCATTCTTTTATACTTGAAATACAAATCTGCTTGCAATACTTGTTCTTTACTTGTTTTCTTGCAAACAATCATCTTCCACACAATACGGTTAATCCTTTGTTACAGCAAGCCGGTGAGATTGACAACCTCATCTGTTTCGTTGGGGCAAAGTACTTTGGTTGTGTTGTGCGAGGTTCCACGTTGGCGCCGGAATCCCTGGTGTTGCGCCGCACTACATCCCGCCGCCATCAACCTTCAATGTGCTTCTTGGCTCCTCCTGGTTCGATAAACCTTGGTTTCTTTCTGAGGGAAAACTTGCTGCTGTGCGCATCATACCTTCCTCTAGGGGTTCCCAACGAACGTGTGAGTTACACGCCATCAAGCTCTTTTCGACGCCGTTGCCGGGGAGATCAAGATACGCTGCAAGGGGAGTCTCCACTTCTCAATCTCTTTACTTTGTTTTTGTCTTGCTTTATTTTATTTACTACTTTGTTTGCTGCACTTATATCAAAACACAAAAAAAATAGTTGCTAGCTTTACTTTATTTACTGTCTTGCACTCTATATCAAAAACACAAAAAAATTAGTTACTTGCATTTAGTTTACTTTTGTTATTATGTCTAGCTCTGTACCTGCTACTTCTTCACCTGAGGAATTAGTTTTTACTTTTAAACAAGGGGATGAGGAAAGTTTTAAAGATGCTTGGTCCAGGATTTTTACTTCTTATCGTAAAACTGAACCTCAAATGACTCTAAGTTTGCTCCTTAGTAATTTTTATTTTGGTCTTATGATTCGCTATAGATATGCCTTGGATGCTCTAGTGGGAGGAGATTTCCTTCATTGTAATGGGGATCAAGCTTTTAATGCCATAAAGAAGTTGGTTGCATCACATGATTCATCTAATAACTTTGATTCAACCCTTATTAGCATTCATAATAGATTAAACACTCTTGAGACAAGTGCATCTCGCTTAAATGAAAATTATGGATATATTCGTAACCGTCTTGATCAAGTTTTAGTGAACTCTGAACCTTCATTGTGGAATCCTACTATTAAAATTGTCATAGGGGACCAAACTCTTCGTGCTAATTGTGATATTATGACTGAATTTTGCCTAATGCCTAAGGGTATTCATAAATTTTTGAAACTTTGGGAATTCACTAAAGGGGGAGAAGGAATAACTCTTATTGATAACTCTGTTATAATTCCTAAAGGGATAGCTGCGGGTGTGCATACAACCATTCTTGGGATAACAATATTCATTGATTACCTTGTCATTGAATGCGCAGGAACAGGACAAATCACACTCGGAAGATCCCTGCTGAAATTATTGGGAGCAGTCATAGACGTGAGAGAAGGCACCCTAAAATTCACCTCTACACCCGGGGGTAGTCATATATTCCCTAAGCCAAAGAGTAAGGACAAGAAAGGTAAGGGTAAAGCCCAAGGTAATGTCAATGCTCCATCTCACGATAACACTTGAGTTACACTTTCTGCGCCTAGCTGAAAGGCGTTAAAGAAAGCGCTTATGGGAGACAACCCATGTTTTTACTACAGTATTTTTGTTTTATATTTGAGTCTTGGAAGTTGTTTACTACTGTAGCAACCTCTCCTTATCTTAGTTTTGAGTTTTGTTGTGCC
Organism: Lolium rigidum; assembly: GCF_022539505.1. Lineage (NCBI taxonomy): Eukaryota > Viridiplantae > Streptophyta > Magnoliopsida > Poales > Poaceae > Lolium > Lolium rigidum. The sequence goes on from NC_061508.1 coordinate 90,223,809, forward strand.
AAGTAAAGTCTTTGATAGTAAAGTAAGTACTAGATTTGGATTACTGCGCGAGTTCCAGATTTCTTTGCTTGTCACGAATCTGGATCTACCTCCCTGTAGGTAGCTCAGAAAATTAAGCCAATTTACGTGCATGATCCTCAGATATGTACGCAACTTTCATTCAATTTGGGCATTTTCATTTGAGCAAGTCTGGTGCCCTAATAAAATCCATCTTTACGGACTGTTCTGTTTTGACAGATTCTGCATTTTTATTTCGCATTGCCTCTTTTGCTATGTTGGATGAATTTCTTTGATCCATTAATGTCCAATAGCTTTATGCAATGTTCAGAAGTGTTAAGAATGATTGTGTCACCTCTGAACATGTTAATTTTTATTGTGCACTAACCCTCTAATGAGTTGTTTCGAGTTTGGTGTGGAGAAAGTTTTCAAGGATCAAGAGAGGAGTATGATGCAATATGATCAAGGAGAGTGAAAGCTCTAAGCTTGGGGATGCCCCGGTGGTTCACCCCTGCATATTCTAAGAAGACTCAAGCGTCTAAGCTTGGGGATGCCTAAGGCATCCCCTTCTTCATCGACAACATTATCAGGTTAATCCCCTGAAACTATATTTTTATTCCGTCACATCTTATGCACTTTGCTTGGAGCGTCGGTTTGTTTTTGTTTTTTGTTTTGTTTGAATAAAATGGATCCTAGCATTCACTTTATGGGCGAGAGACACGCTCCGCTGTATCATATGGACAAGTATGTCCTTAGGCTCTACTCATAGTATTCATGGCGAAGTTTCTTCTTCGCTAAATTGTTATATGGTTGGAATTGGAAAATGCTACATGTAGTAACTCTAAAATGTCTTGGATAATTTGATACTTGGCAATTGTTGTGCTCATGTTTAAGCTCTTGCATCATATACTTTGCACCCATTAATGAAGAAATACTTAGAGCTTGCTAATTTGGTTTGCATATTTGGTTTCTCTAGAGTCTAGATAACATCTAGTATTGAGTTTTGAACAACAAGGAAGACGGTGTAGAGTCTTATAATGTTTACAATATGTCTTTTATGTGAGTTTTGCTGCACCGTTCATCCTTGTGTTTGTTTCAAATAACCTTGCTAGCCTAAACCTTGTATCGAGAGGGAATACTTCTCATGCATCCAAAATCCTTGAGCCAACCACTATGCCATTTGTGTCCACCATACCTACCTACTACATGGTATTTATCCGCCATTCCAAAGTAAATTGCTTGAGTGCTACCTTTAAAATTCCATCATTCACCTTTGCAATATATAGCTCATGGGACAAATAGCTTAAAAACTATTGTGATATTGAATATGTACTTATGCACTTTATCTCTTATTAAGTTGCTTGTTGTGCGATAACCATGCTTACGGGGACGCCATCAACTATTCTTTGTTGAATATCATGTGAGTTGCTATGCATGTCCGTCTTGTACGAAGTAAGAGAGATCTACCACCTTTATGGTTGGAGCATGCATATTGTTAGAGAAGAACATTGGGCCGCTAACTAAAGCCATGATTCATGGTGGAAGTTTCAGTTTTGGACACATATCCTCAATCTCATATGAGAATAATAATTGTTGCCACATGCTTATGCATTAAAGAGGAGTCCATTATCCGTTGTCCATGTTGTCCCGGTATGGATGTCTAAATTGAGAATAATCAAAAGCGAGAAATCCAAAATGCGAGCTTTCTCCTTAGACCTTTGTACGGGCGGCATGGAGGTACCCCATTGTGACACTTGGTTAAAACATGTGTATTGCGATGATCCGGTAGTCCAAGCTAATTAGGACAAGGTGCGGGCACTATTAGTGTACTATGCATGAGACTTGCAACTTGTAAGATATAATTTACATAACTCATATGCTTTATTACTACCGTTGACAAAATTGTTTCATGTTTTCAAAATAAAAGCTCTAGCACAAATATAGCAATCGATGCTTTCCACTTTGAAGGACCATTCTTTTTACTTTTATGTTGAGTCGGTTCACCTATCTCTCTCCACCTCAAGAAGCAAACACTTGTGTGAACTATGCATTGATTCCTACATACTTGCATATTGCACTTGTTATATTACTCTATGTTGACAATTATCCATGAGATATACATGTTATAAGTTGAAAGCAACCGCTGAAACTTAATCTTCCTTTGTGTTGCTTCAATACCTTTACTTTGATTTATTGCTTTATGAGTTAACTCTTATGCAAGACTTATTGATGCTTGTCTTGAAGTACTATTCATGAAAAGTCTTTGCTTTATGATTCACTTGTTTACTCATGACATTACCATTGTTTTGATCGCTGCATTCATTACATATGTTTACAAATAGTATGATCAAGGTTATGATGGCATGTCACTTCGAAATTATCTTTGTTATCGTTTTACCCGCTCGGGACGAGCGAGAACTAAGCTTGGGGATGCGATACGTCTCCGACGTATCGATAATTTCTTATGTTCCATGCCATATTATTGATGATACCTACATGTTTTATGCACACTTTATGTCATATTCGTGCATTTTCGGAACTAACCTATTAACAAGATGCCGAAGAGCCGATTCTTTGTTTTCTCGCTGTTTTTGGTTTCGAAATCCTAGTAACGAAATATTCTCGGAATTGGACGAAATCAAGACCCGGGGTCCTATTTTGCCACGAACCTTCCGGAAGACCGAAAGGGATACGAAGTGGGGCGACGAGGCGCCGCCACCATAGGGCCACGCGGCCGGAGGGGGCCGCGCCGCCCTATGGTGTGGGCCCCTCGTCGGCCCTCCGACTCGCCCTTCCGCCTACTTAAAGCCTCCGTCGCGAAACCCACGAGGCGAAGAACCACGATACGGAAAACCTTCCCGGAGACGCCGCCGCCGCCAATCCCATCTCGGGGATTACGGAGATCTCCTCCGGCACCCTGCCGGAGAGGGGATTCATCTCCCGGAGGACTCTACACCGCCATGGTCGCCTCCGGAGTGATGAGTGAGTAGTTCACCCCTGGACTATGGGTCCATAGCGAGTAGCTAGATGGTTGTCTTCTCCTCATTGTGCTTCATTGTTGGATCTTGTGAGCTGCCTAACATGATCAAGATCATCTATACGTAATACTCTATGTTGTGTTTGTCGGGATCCGATGGATAGAGAATACCATGTTATGTTAATTATCAAGTTATTACATATGTGTTGTTTATGATCTTGCATGCTCTCCGTTATTAGTAGAGGCTCTGGCCAAGTTTTTACTCTTAACTCGAAGAGGGAGTATTTATGCTCGATAGTGGGTTCATGCTGCATTGACACCGGGACGATGTGAGAAAGTTCTAAGGTTGTGTTGTGCTTGTTGCCACTAGTGATAAAACATTGGCGCTATGTCCAGGGATGTAGTTGTTGATTACATTACGCACCATACTTAATGCAATTGTACGTTGTTAGCAACTTAATACTGGAGGGGGTTCGGACGATAACCTGAAGGTGGACTTTTTAGGCATAGATGCAGTTGGATGGCGGTCTATGTACTTTGTCGTAATGCCCAATTAAATCTCACTATACTTATCATGACATGTGCATTGTTATACCCTCTCTATTTATCAATTGCCCGACTGTAATTTGTTCACCCAACATGCTTTTATCTTATGGGAGAGACACCTCTAGTGAACTGTGGACCCCGGTCCATTCTTTAATACTGAAATACAAATCTGCTGCAATACTTGTTTTTACTGTTTTCTCTGCAAACAATCATCTTCCACACAATACGGTTAATCCTTTGTTACAGCAAGCCGGTGAGATTGACAACCTCATCTGTTTCGTTGGGGCAAAGTACTTTGGATTGTGTTGTGCAGGTTCCACGTTGGCGCCGGAATCCCTGGTGTTGCGCCGCACTACATCCCGCCGCCATCAACCTTCAACGTGCTTCTTGGCTCCTCCTGGTTCGATAAACCTTGGTTTCTTTCTGAGGGAAAACTTGCTGCTGTGCGCATCATACCTTCCTCTTGGGGTTCCCAACGAACGTGTGAGTTACACGCCATCAGTCCCCTTGCCAAAAGAATCTGGATCGAAATGTAGGGCTCCATACTGTACTTTATCTTTATATTCACTGAACGTTGAGCATGTTGGCGACTAATTTCAGTCAAGTCATATATGCAAGAAATACTACTAAATGCTTAAGGATAAGGCTACTGAAATTCGGGCGAGAATTCAGCAAACCACAGGGGTGTCATACTCTACCGAATACATTAACTTGCACCGTACTGTCGCAACTTTGAACCCTCACTAAAGCGGGAGTGCTAGCAGCAGACATGTACAGCAACTAAATTGCACAAGTGGTAATACAATACAAGCCCTACTTATCAACTTGTAAACTGTGATTAGGTGTCAGCATAGAATAATTCCAGCTCCACTCCCATCTATGATTCTCATCACATGCGGCTCACCGGGAGGATCAAGCAGCAGCAGCACAGCGGATGAATTTCCGCCCCATCAGCCTCATGCACAGTTTCTCCAAGCTGTTCATGAAGGTCCTGGCGTCGAGGCTGGCCACTAGGATCGACGACCTTGTGGGCATTGAGCAGAGCGCCTTCATTAAGGGTCGCTGTATTCAGGACAACTTCATCTATGTCCGGGCCCTTCTTCGTAGACTGCACCGCTCTAAGACCCCCTCGCTTTTGCTGAAGCTCGACATCTCCAAGGCCTTCGATTCTGTCTCCTGGACGTACCTTTTGGATATGTTGCGGATGCGCGGCTTTGGGCCACGCTGGAGGAACTGGATCGCGGCTTTCCTGTCTACCGCCTCTTCACGGGTGTTGTTCAACGGCGAGGAGGGCGCGAGCATCGCCCATCGGAGAGGTCTTCGGCAGGGGGACCCCCTATCCCCGCTCCTGTTCATCCTGGCCATGGAGCCCCTGCCCCGCCTATTCGCCATGGCCACTGACGCTGGCCTCCTATCACCCTTAGCGGGATCTATCCGCTGTTCCCTCTACGCTGACGATGTGGCCCTTTTCATCAAGCCGGCGGCTGCCGAGATCTCCATGACAAAGGCCATTCTGCAGGCGTTTGGCGAGGTCTCTGGACTGGTGGTCAACCTCTCCAAGAGCCAAGCCATCCCGGTACGCTGCGACGACATCAACATCGACAACCTCCTGCAGCCGGTTGGGCTGCGGATATCCACCTTGCCGTGCACCTACTTGGGCATGCCCCTATCCCTCCGCCGCCTAAGGAAGATCGACATTCAACCCCTCATCGACAAGATTGCGGCACGGCTTGGGCATTGGAAGGGGCGGCTGATGTCCAGAGCGGGTCGGCTGACCCTGCTCAAGGCCGTCCTTTCAGCTCTGCCAGTGTTCATTATGACGGCGCACCCTCTCTCCTCTTGGGCGATCGAGCAAATCGACAAGCTTCGACGTGCATGGCTCTGGGCCGCGAAGGACGCCTGCACCCCGGGTCAGTGTAGGGTGGCATGGAAGCTCGTCTGTCGCCCTAGAGAGCTGGGCGGCCTCGGGGTTCTGGATTTGAAGCGTTTCAACAACGCCTTGCGCCTACGCTGGATTTGGCAAATGAAGACCGGGGCGGCCAAACCTTGGTCGGGGCTGCTGGAGCAGCCATCGCATGCCGACCAGGCCTTGTTCGCCTCGATGACCGAGGTCACCATTGGAAACGGCATGAGATCCAGCTTCTGGGCTGATAGTTGGGCCGGGGAACCACTTAAGAAACAGTGGCCCTTGCTCTTTGAGGTCTCTCGGCGTAAGAACAGGACGGTGGCCGATGCCCTCGAGAATGACCACTGGCTCATGGACCTGCGCGGGAGGATCTCCGTAGACCTTTTGCTCGACTTCATCTCGCTTCGGCAAATAGTGCGAGGTTGCAACGTCGACCCTGATGTTGAAGACACCTTTCGGTGGAAATCCACGTCTGGGAGTTACTCCGCTTCCTCCGCATATGCGTTACAGTTCGAAGAGACCCAACAGTCCCCACTACGTCATATTTGGCCGGCCTGGGCGCCCCCAAAGTGCAAGTTCTTCTTCTGGCTTTTGCTGCAGCGCCGGGTCTTCACAGCGGATAGGCTGCTTCGTTTTGGGATGCCGAACCAATACTTCTGTCCTCTTTGCCGAAGAAACCTCGAGACCCCGGCGCATCTCTTCGCAGAATGCCCTTGGGCTAGGGAAGTCTGGGATCGCACGGCGGGATTGTTTGACTGCCCAGCCATTCGGCAACCTGATGGGGACGATCGAGTCCTATCCTGGGCGGTCTCCAACCTGGCAGGCTCTGACCGTCGTGCTGCCTCGCTGACCATTCTGGTGGCTTGGGAGATATGGCGGGAAAGGAATAGACGTGTTTTCTGTAATAAAGAGATGAGTGTGCCTAGCCTAGTCCGACTTATTACGGACGAAGCTTCTAGTTGGGTGCTCGCCGGTGCGAGACACCTTGTAAGGGGAGAGTAGACCTTCGTCTCGCGGTGGATCACCACCGCCCTGTGTTCATGTACAGTTCTTTCTCCATCTATATATGAAACCAGCAGTTCTCCTGCTGAGATTCAAAAAAAAAAAGGACAGCAGGACCAGTGAAGCAGACCATGCATGCTTGAGCCTAAACAATGGAGAGCATGCACTGCTGATTGATCAGATGTGATGGTTACAAAACTAATAGACTCGTATTATTCGATTCAGTTATGTATATGTGCTCCTTCCTGGTAGCTTCAGTAGCTAGCTTGATTCGAGACAGGGTTAGTTTTTCAGGGTTTTGTTTAAGTTCAGCATTGTGAAAAAAATAAGTTCTGCACTGTGAGACAAGCGAGCATCTAAAAGGCATAAATACACATACCATCTGGCTGCCTTGTCGATCGAGCTTCTTGCTTCCAGTTCGTAGTAGAGTCAAATTAACTGTAAGATTGTTCGAACAAAACATCTTGAAGAGTTATATATGCAGCCGTATATCACGATGAAGAACCGTAAGATTAGTTTTGTGGCAGGAAGACAAAGCCCAGGGAGAACAGAATCGTTTGGGATTATCGCTCATGACACGAATTGATGATGCTCCTGCTAGTCACGACCGCTACCCATTTTTGGACTTCAGAGTCCAGCTACTAGGCATTAGGCAAGCAGACAACCGAAGATCAAACAAAATCCAAGTATGCTTTGCTGCAGATTAACAGTTTAACACCTTGTCTAGCTGAGTAATACGCTAGAATACTCGCACATATCACATCAATGACTAGCCCTAGCTAGTCATTGACCTGATCGAACTAACGCGATCGATGGTGACAAGCTCGATAGTTTTCACTCTGTCACTGTTCGTGCATTATTACCTGGTGATCTACTGATATCTCGCTGAAATTTAGTCAGAACTGAATCCCCTTCAAATCTTTCAGAAACAGACGCATTACTGCGAACACCAGATATTGCATCAAAACTCCAGTGTTGTTTCTTCCAATCCATTGCGTCATATGATTGATGAATTCGTCTTGGGTGGATTTATTCGATTCTCGTTGGCACACGTGGATACTCCCGCCTTTCCCTCCTTGAGCTCCACGCCCACTCCCCTTTGCTGCATAATCAATCAAGCGACGATGCAACACATAAAAAGGCAACATGAATTGTTTACATCGGTCATCATCCAACTCGCAGGATTAGTGGATCGGCAACGGTGTCTGTTCCTCTATTATAATCATCAGCTAGCGCAGAGGAGTAGTTATCTACTTTTTTTACAGGGTCGCGCCAAAAGACAACATTGTTGCTGGCTACGTACGGTTCGTGTATTATGAGTGTCACATTCGTGTAAGGGAACTACTCTTTTTCTCTGAGAAATGAGAATTACTCTGTCTTAATCATGTGTGGGGTACAACTGCTGGGAATTTACATGACATTATGTCTTTGTTGTACCCACTTGATTTCCAAAATTGTAATATTTTGACCATTGACATGCAAAACTGTTTGGGCTCAGTTTGGTATTGGTCTATTGCTGAACCGTGAAGAACTTTTTTATATTTAGTTGTGGAAAAAATATCCAAGAAAGGATAAAATTTGGTTAGCTCAATAGGAAAATAGCAAAAAAAAGAAGAGAACCAACATGAGGCTGGGTGGTTAGGAGGGTGGTCGTACCCCCAACCCACCAGAGTTCAAACCCCAGGTTTGACATCTGTGTGTCTCATATAGGTAGAATATTCATTCAGTGGGAGGCGACGTTCCCGTCGACAGCGAGACGCCTGTGGTGACTTCGTCAATTTCAAGATCCAATCCGGGGATCCAAATCACTTCACTTACATCATTACCACCTATATGTAACCGACTTATATTAGAAACCATCTAGTTGTGAAGTATTTTGCTAAAAAATAAAAATTATCAAATGAAAAAAATAGCGACAATTTACAGGAAACCAAACAAACAAAAATTGATAAAAATCATTGGATCCAAATAAGGCTATAGGGAGTGGCAACAAAAATATCCTACCATCAGCAAACACATACTCCCTCCGGTCCATAATAAGTGTGGGGGGTTTAGTCCAAATTAGTAGATTTTTTGCATTTTGAAAATAAAATAAAAGTGATTTATATTTATTTTCAAGGATATATCCAATGAGATTTTCATGGCCATGGAGAGCTAGAAGCACATATTTACAAGACTATAATGTGGTGCTCAATGCATGTGGCCGTTACATGGAAATTTTAGCCTAAATAGGCTGAAGACGAAGAAAGAAAACACCGGTAGAATCAAGGAAATTGCTCTATACTAGTTGACTGGTTTTTGTTTTCGGACAGATCAGCTATTTTTTAATACAGCTAGTCTATTTTACCACATTTGTTAGCTTCTTAGGGCATGCACAATGGTGATAACTTAACAGTGTCGTGTAGGATAAAGGTTGAGACTGAGGAAATAAAATGTTTAAAAATACTTTCTTTAGGTTAGGGCGTATACAATGGTGATATCTTAACGGTGTCATCTAGGGTAAACGTTGAGATGGTGGAAATAGAAAGTTAGAAAAAAAACTTTTGCGTTTCCTTAGTTAAGAGATGATCTCTTAGCATGATCTCACACCACATATTTAGAATTTCTGGTTACTAGAGATAAGATTAAAAAGTAATCAATTGTACATCATGTTCTATTTCTACATCTATACATGGTAGAGTTAAGATAAGACGGTCTTATCAATCATTGCACATGCCATTAAGAGATGATCTCTTAGCACGATCTTTCTAACCACATATTTAGAATTTCTGGTTATTAGTGATAAGACTAGAAAGTAACATATTGTACATCATATTTCATTACTATATCTAGATTACGTGGCAGAATTAAGATAAGACGATTTTATCGACCATTGCATATGCCGTTATCTTCTAGCAAAGAGATACTCTCCGATTGCACATATGTTGCACATTTTAGAAAGATGCAACTGCTATTTTGTATTTTGTGCAATGTGTAACTGAATTCTTGTTGAAGCTTTGACTTAGATGTTTGGTTTATTCTGTAGATTTGATTTGAAATGAGTTGACTCTGTTTATTTTGTTGTATATTTTCACTTTAATCTACACCAGTTTCACAAAATGAGTAACTTTTAAAATGTGGCGCCTACTCATTGGTTTCCAAATTACCAAATTTGCCGACCATTTCTTTTTCAAGAAAAAAGATTGAGGAGAGCGACAATTTAAGCAGGGCACTGTGACCTTTTTCCCTCCCCCGCTAGGCTGCTGCTAGCTCGTCTTATATCTCGTCTCCAAACCATCCTCGATTCTCTCTCACCCATTGCCCCGAGCGCTCTCTCTATTCTTAGGAGAGCCCAAACTCCTTCCTCCCGACGTACAAACGCGCGCGCGCCCCCGTTCTTGCCGGCAACGCCCATGGAGGTCGACCTCGACCGTGCGCGCGCTCTGCGCGTCCTCGGCCGAGGCGCCATGGGCACCGTCTTCCTCGTCGCTGCCGACCCGTCGGGTCCCGGCTGCGGCGGCCGCTACGCTCTCAAGGTGTTTGACAAGCGCTCCAGTGCGTCCAAGCGCGACGCTGACCGACGCGCGCGGTGGGAGGTGACCCTGCTCTCCCGCCTCGCGCACCCGCACCTCCCGTCCCTCCTCGGCACCGCCGAGACGCCCGACCTCCTCGCCTGGGCCGTCCCTTACTGCCCTGGCGGCGACCTCAACGAGCTCCGCTACTCGCTCCCCGACCGCGTCTTCTCCCCGGCCGCCATACGCTTCTACATCGCCGAGACCATCTCGGCACTCGCCGACCTCCACGCCTCCGGCGTCGTCTACCGCGACCTCAAGCCCGAGAACGTGCTCCTCCGCGCTGACGGCCACGTGACACTCACCGACTTCGACCTCTCGCGCCTCCTCCCGGTCCCCACCTCCTCCGCGTCGACGTCGCCTCCTCCTCAGGCGCCACCCGTGTTCCACCGCAGGACGCGCACCTTCGCAGCTGGCCACCACGCCAAGCGCGAGCCCACCGTGTCCTCCGCGGCCTCAGCGCCGAAGCAGCAGCTCCAGAACCTGGTCCGGTTCCTGATGCGAAGCAACGGGGCCGCCCTCGAGCTGGCCAAGAAGACCAAGTCGGCGCGCGTGTCCCCCGTCAGCCGGAAGTTCGCCGCCTCCTCGGGCGCGGCGTGGGGCAAGTCGTACTCGTTCGTGGGCACGGAGGAGTACGTGGCGCCGGAGGTGGTGAGCGGCTACGGCCACGGGTTCGACGTCGACTGGTGGGCCGTGGGCGTGCTCGTCTACGAGATGGCCTTCGGCCGCACGCCCTTCAAGGGCAAGAACCGCAAGGAGACGTTCCGGAACGTGCTACACATGGAAATCGACTTCCCAGGGGACACCCAGCGCCGGATGCCGGAGCTCACGGACCTCATCTCGCGGCTGCTCGAGAGGGACCCGGCGAGGCGGCTGGGGTACGCCGGCGGCGCCGACGAGATCCGGGCGCACCCGTTCTTCGCCGGGATGGCGTGGGACATGCTCGCCGAGGTGACACGGCCGCCCTACATCCCGCCACCGGCGGAGGACGATGCCGCGGCTGCCGGCGAGGGTTTCGACGTGAGGGATTACTTCAAGAAGCTCCACCAGCCACCGCCCCCGGGGTCGGACACGTCGTCGTCGGACTTCTCGTCGGAGTTCTGACTCGGTGACTTGTATAGCTTACGTGGCCGGCCGTGCTGACGTGCTGTAACTCTTTAGCGTTTTGCTCCTCGGTAGATTTCTGTTTCGCGATGAAGACATCGGTGGTGCAGAACGGGGCGGTGGTGTAAATTGGGTGTAGTGCTGGTGGAGATGTGCAAACAGTTTTGAGAGGTGCACGTATTCTTGGTGTACTTCAACCAATGCTGCTCGATAAAGTGTTGCGCGATGATGAATTCACGAAGGGATTCTGATGCAAACTCTAGCTGTTGCTTCACGCTTTACAGTAATTGTTGCAAGCCCATCTCGTCTAAAATCGATTCACTGACTTAAAATCCAGTCAACAACTGTCTAGCATGCAACTCTTCTGTTTTCTGATTCTGCAGAAACACTTCAAATAGCTAGTCCAATTCTCGCACACAATTCGGTGAAGTTTATGTGTTCTAAATTCTGAACAGAAACTCCATAGGAAACTGTTTAAAGCTTATGGCAGGTATCTTAATTCGGGTTGGACGTATGGATGATTGATTTGATCGAGCTTGCTGTTTCGAGCTGTTGGCTGTTGAGAGTTGAAACCATGTGATGCACTGATTCCCTCTCACGGTTCTAGAATTTTCAAATCACGCACGCACGTCATGCGAATTTCAGTTGTGGATATTCGATTTATCTTTTGTATCCCGTACATGTATATGCACTCGATCCATTAATTCCAAGCTCGATCTGTGCACGGGTGAAGACCAATACTATGATTGACCTGATACCTTCTTGTACGTGTCCGCAGCTTATATTCTGTAAACTGCCGTGCACCTAATTCCCTTCACGATTTGGGTTAAGGCTCGTAAGAAACTAACAAATGAGAGGTTAAGGAAGGTTTCGGTTGGCGATTTGCTTGATCGCCGAAGAGTTAGCCAGCGCCGCTCATCGATCTGACGATCTCCACGATTAATTAATTTGGTGGGTGGTCTACGTGAGCTTGCAGCAACATGGCACATCGATCCTTAACACAAAGCTACTGATACGTACGATCGGAGTGTGGCCGGTGTTTAAATTGAACAAAGTTTCGTGTGTGGGCTCCGAATTGTCCCTAATCCTTTCGATATCATCAGCTGCTTAATTAATTCCCCAACATCAGCAAATTCATGGAGAGTGTTCATAGATTAGGGGACATGTGGGCTCGATTTGCACGCAAATTATGGGCTACTATAGTAGCATTTGGCTAAACCTACATTAACGGGGATGTCCCCACTCTCAGGAAGTAAGTAGAGTATGCATTGCGAGTTTGCGACACAACACGCCCGTACGTGTAGCAAAGCTCAATAGAAGTTGAAAGAAAATGTCTTTCTAATTCTGCGCTTGGGTTGTATGCTCCCACACTATGGGTTGGATTTTTATTGTTACTTCTACATATGCTCACTCTAGCAAAAAATTATATTTTAAAATGTCGAAAAAAGTTAGCAAAAAAATTTACATGTACATATTCATAATATATGTTCATTCATCAAGTTTCACGAAAAACCAATATTTTTTGTGGTCTATGTAAAAAAAGAGAAAAGCATTATTTTTAGCACTGAGTTTTATCTTTTTACGCACGTCACATGACAAATCAATTTTTTATGAAACAACTTTGTAAGCGTGTAGCACGAGAAGATGTACATGCGAATTGTTTGTTCCAATTTTTTTGAAATTCAAAATATGTGTAAGACGCATTTCAAAATAGAGGGAGCATATGCTCCCATGTTTCAAAACACCACTCCCGTAAGAGACCTTTTTTTACTTTTACTATATTAAGTGAAAGAGAGTTGGATGGTTTATTAGCAGGAAATCAGCCGAAAACGGTAAAAAAAACTCTCACTAACCATCATGAAACACAACCGTAGGGCCTTGTTTGGTACTAGCGGATTAGAGGGGAATCGCGGGGATTATCCCCGCCCATCCTCGAATCCCCGCAAATCCCTGGAGTGTCGTTTGGTAGTAGAGGTTTGGCCCAGTCAATCCCCGCCAAACCCCACCAATCCCCGGAAATTCCCGACCAAGGTCCACTTTTTGCCTATGAAAATATCCCGACCCCTATACTAGCGTTTTATCCCCGTCCCCGCTCACGTCTCGTCTCTCGTCTCTCCTAACCCTCTCGCGCGAACCCTACCTACCAGAGCGGCGGCGACGGTGAGGCGGCGCCGGTGAGGCGGCGACCGGACAGGCGGCCGACCGGAGCGGCGGCTCCGCGAGAGGCGGCAAGGGGAGCGGAGCGGCGGCTCCGCGAGAAGCGGCGAGGGGCGACCGGCAAGGAATTCATGGATCCCGCCGTTCTTGGAAGGTGACCGGCGGCATCACCTCTCGCCGTTCCCCGACGTACTCCAGTCCACTACTCTGTGGTAACCCCCCTCCCCCCAGCTCCCTTCTCTCTCTCCCTCTCTATTGCGTATGCCGGCCGATCGGTGCAGGAGCAGAGGAGGGTACTGGATTCACGGCTACTGGAGGTCCGCGACGCGATCGAGGAGAAGGAATACAACGAGGCTGCGCAGATCCGTCCATCAGCTGCGTTACTCCTTGTATCGGTGTGGAATTGGCCTGGAGCGATGCTACAGCGGAGAAGTTTACAGTCGATTCTTTCTTTCAACTCCTGCTAGCGTTCTGTAGTTGGTGTTATTCAGAAAATAACCATCTCCTTTTGTGCTAACCAAGTACATACATTCTTCTCTTGGACGATGATGCACCAATGCTACTAGGAAAGTGACATGTGAACCTGTAGTGACTATTGTGTTGCGCTTGCTTTTTATGCATATATTGACATGTACATTTGAATCTCCGGTAGGAGTAGTAATTTTGGTATGAATGTGAACTACGGATTGCAAAGATACAGCGGAGGAGTGTAATGATAGTTCCTTTGTTTTATTGGATTACGAATGCATGGGTGAAACTGAATTCTCTCAGGTTCTCTGAGTTCTGCAATGCTGCAACCAGTAGCTTTTTCATTATTTTAGCAGCACATCTATCCACTATTTTAATTTTGCATGAACAAATTTTCATCTTCATGTAGTAGAAGTAGCTACCAGAATTCAGTTATTAGCCGCTCCCTGTAGCTTTGTGACTCCCTGTAGTCACTTTGTTATTAGTAGTCACTTTGTTCCAGACATGCAAGTCACTGCCACTTCTACAATAGAATGATTATTTATATGTCAAGTTTAGTATTTTTTTTCCTTTTTGTATGATCCCCTTCATCCCTTTTCTTTCAGTATTCTGCTAAGCCAATACCTAATCCAACTCCTGGGTGATACTGCAGGATCTAGGGACGTGGAGGCTCTCAAATTTTTTTTGTGTTGAATGAAGCTGAGAAAGCAGGAGATGCAATGATTCAAGATGAGCTGTAGTGTGCTGGTAGCAGGCACATGCTGATAGACAATGATACTGTGCTCAAGCAACTTTCGAATACTGCTCGACCTATTTAATTTTTATTTGATGATTTGATCAAGTTGGCTTGTACTGTCTCCTGGCGTTTGTTGCTAACTTAAGCCATTTCATCTGGGTTAGTGCATTGAGTGAACTTTAGTATTTGGAATTATAGTTTCATGTATTAAAAATTGAATCTTTGCTACTGTATGTTGGTTTGCAATATTTTGTTCAATTTTCCCTTGCGCAGCAATCCCTTCCAGCCAAATGGCAGTTTTTAGGAGTAGGGATTAGGAATTAGTGGGGCTGGGGATTAGTGGGGATTGGGTGATGGGTGGGGATTCACCCAATCCCCAGCCAAATTATCCCCACTAATCCCCACTAATACCCCACTACCAAACAAGGCCTAGTGTGGGAGCATACAACCACCCTAGCTATCCACACAAGCTCCACACACACAACCAAAGCAGGGATTGCCGTTGAGATATCCCACCGGCATCGTCATCATCACTTTACATCGACTCCGACCTCCCCGAAGAAACAATCATCGAGGAGTACCTCGTCGTAGCAGCACTATGAAGTTCAAGCCGACATATACCAAACAGGTGACTTCTAGCGCATCGATAGACAACTCTGACTCTAGTGCAGACTCATAAGAATGAGAGGTTAAAGACGAAGATTTTGGTTGGCGATTTACTTCATCGAGGAACCGTTGGACAACACGGATCATCGATATGACGATCCTCACGATTAATTAAATTGGTGGGTGGTCTACGTGAGCTTGCAGCAACATGGAACACCAATTTTAGCACAAAGTTTTGTGTGTGGGATTTGAATTCTCGTTTTTTTTTGCAAAACTATGTACAGAAGCATATGGTCACAAATACATACATACATTTACTCTTATGAACGCGCGCCCACACACACATATGCTCCTAAGAGCATATCCGGGAGACTGTCCAAAAAACTGATCCGGCGGGTATTAAGATTGGCGAAATCAACAAGTGAATCATTATCGATGGGAACATCGTCTCACACTAAAAAATATTACGCCTTTGTAAGACACCAAAGTGTTAAACTTGGGATTTACTTTAGTGGCCTGGGCTGCTCTCCTAACCATCCAATCACATGTTGCTTCTCTCACTAAGTTTTTCTGATATCACCAGTTAGCTCAATTAATTCTCCAACATAAGCAAATTCATGGAAAGACTTAAGCCTGCTTATAGTGGGAGTTGTTGAAACAGTGAGCCCACTTTTAGTGGCCCATACTAAATTTCAGCTTTCCCTATAAATCTCAAAACTCATATAGTGGCGGCCTTGTGAGTTTGAGCTCAAGTTGGTGGCAGCTCACTAGGGAGTGGCAAGAGGTGGGAAGTTTAGTCCCACATGAAAAGTTGGGAGGAAGTTAGACCACCTTATAAGGTGGGTTGTTCCACCACTAGTAAGTGAGTAAGAATAGGAGTGGTTCACGCTCGCTCCTCCTCCTCCTCGCTCGCTCGTCTCGTCTCGACTCGACACGACACGACGCGCGCCACGCTCGTGGTGAGTGGATTGAGCCTCGAGCCGAGACTTTCCTTACTTTTTGCACCTCAGGAAAACAAATAGAGTCCTAGACGGACGCGTCACAATTAGTCGGTTCGGGTCGCTCCCGGACCGTGGGCTATCTGTAACCGACTCGATACGTGCGGGCGATGTGGGCGTGCCCCACGTTGCCTAGGGTTTCCTGAGCCTATATAATCTCTTGCCCGGCTACCGCAGAAATACGTCTAATACACGAGTTAGGGTTTCCACCTCTCTCTCTGCTTGCGCCGCCATCGTAGCCTACTCCATCCCACCCGCCGGCGTGCACCGGCGAACGGGAGAGCGGGTCTCCGGAACCGCTCGTCCTTGCCATCCTGTACGGGAGAGGGCGAATTAGGTTTTTGGGAAGCGCTCTGCGCGACTGCTCAAGCTCTTCATCACGGGTCGTCTTCCGTCCAAGTCGGGCGGTGCTTCCTACCGTCGTCTTCAACGCCGTCTACTTCGACCCGTCGTCCCCGTCGTCAACAATGTTACTGCTGCGACATCGTCTGCTACACCTTCACCGCCACCTCCACCAGATCGGTACGTGCGACATATCTCAATCTGTTTAGCGATGGATGTTGTACCGTTAGCCCTGCTACTGTTCATGTTGATAAATGCATCTAGTATGTTCGAGTTTCACATGTTAGTAGTTATTGTCGTCATGCTTAATATTCTGGAATTAATCATGGAAATTGTGCCTAATTCTCCAACAATCCAAAAACCTAATTGTAGGCAGTTTCCTGAGTTAACTATGGTTGGTTTTGCTGATGCACTGAGGCCGGATAAGTTTACCGGTGTGCACTTTAAGAGCTGGCAGATTAAGGCCACGCTCTGGCTTACTCATCTGAAAGTATTCCAAGTTAGTAATGGCTTACCTGAAGGAACTATATCTGAACAAGATCAGAACAAGTTCAAGGAAGACAATACTCTCTTCGTCGGATGCGTTCTGAGTATTCTTGTTGATCATCTATGTGATGTGTACATGCACATAGTAGACGGTAAAGAGCTCTGGGATGCACTGAATGCTAAATTCGGTGCAACCGATGCTGGCAGCGAATTGTACATCATGGAGAGCTGATGAGATACAAGCTCATGAGATACAGTGCATTGCGAAAGAGCTTGAACTCCTTAAGTGTGCCTTACCTGACAAGTTTGTGGCTGGATGCATCATCGCTAAGCTGCCCCCTTCATGGAGGAACTTTGCCACAACTCTCAAACACAAGAGATAGGAGGTATCAGTTGAAAATCTGATAGCATCTCTTGATGTTGAGGAGAAAGCTCGGGCTAAGGATACCACTGAGAAAGGAGAGGGTCAGTCTAGCGCCAACATGGTGCAGAAGAAACCCAACAGCAAGAATAAAGGGAATAACAAGCCCTCCTTCAATAAGACTATGAACACTACAACCTTCAAGAAGAAGAAGAAGATGATAAACAAAGCAGATCTGAGTTGCTTTACCTGTGGAGAGACTGGCCACTTTTCTAAGGACTGCCCAGAGGGCAGACCGCAAGAAAAAGGCGAGGCAAGTCAACACTGTGACCGCTAGCAATGCTGATGGGTACGGTAATCTCTTTATTGTTCTTTCGGTATTTCAATCTCCATGTTGGTGGATTGATACAGGTGCTAATGTTCATGTGTGTGCTGACATCTCCATGTTCACTTCTTACTAGGTCGCTCGGGATTCTTCCGTCTTGATGGGGAATGGGTCACATGCTTCTGTTCGTGGTGTTGGCATGGTAGATCTGAAGTTCACTTCGGGGAAGATCGTGCGACCGAGGAACGTGCGAGCATGTCCCTACTATGAACAAGAATCTCGTTAGCGGCTCCCTTCTATGCAGAGATGGGTTTAAGGTTGTTTTAGATTCGAATAAAGTAGTTGTTTCCAAGTTTGGACAATTTATTGGTAAAGGCTATGAGTGCAGAGGCTTGTTCCACTTTTCGCTTTCGGATTTTAGTAATAAGTCTGTGAACCATATTTGTGGCAATGTTAGTGATGATACCAGTGTTTGGCATTCTCGTTTATGTCACATTAATTTTGGTTTAATGTCTCGGCTATCCAGTTTGAGTTTAATTCCGAATTTCACCATTGTCAAAGGTTCTAAGTGCCATAGTTGTGTGCAATCAAAGCAACCTCGGAAGCCTCACAAGGCGACCGAGGAGAGAAACTTGGCACCTCTAGAACTCATACATTGTGATCTATGCGAGATGAATGGTGTGTTGACAAAAGGTGGAAAGATATATTTCATGACATTGATTGATGATGCGACTAGATTTTGCTATGTTTATTTGTTGCGAACCAAAGATGAAGCCTTAGACTACTTTAAAATTTATAAGGCAAGTTTAAAATCAACTAGAGAGAAAGATCAAGCGTCTTAGGTCGGATCGTGGTGGTGAATATTTTCCTAAGATCTTTGATGAATTCTATGAGGAACGTGACATTATTCATGAGAGGACGCCTCCCTATTCGCCCCAATCAAATGGGGTTGCCGAGAGGAAAAACCGCACACTGACTGACTTGGTGAATTCCATGTTAGCCACTGCTGGTTTATCAAAGGCATGGTGGGGGAGGCTTTGTTGACTTCATGTCATGTCCTAAATAGAGTTCCTAACAAGAATAAAGATAAAACCCCTTACGAGGAGTGGGCTGGGAGAAAACCATCACTTTCGTATTTGCGCACATGGGGATGTTTGGCGAAAGTCAATATTCCAATTACTAAGAAGCGCAAACTCGGACCAAAGACAGTGGATTGTATCTTTCTAGGTTTTTCTCCACGGAGTGTAGGCTATAGATTTTTAGTAGTTCAATCTGAGGTAGCAAATATGCATGTTGATACTATTATGGAATCTTGTGATGCAACATTTTTGAGAATATGTTTCCTATGAAAGATATGCATAGTATTGCTAGAATTTCTACTGAGATAATTCCTGAATCTAGTACATCTAATGAGTATTTTGAACAATCACATGAGAATGTTACTGAGAAGGATGACAATGAAGCTCCTAAACGGAGCAAGAGACGGAGGATTGAAAAAATCCTTTGGTGATGATTTCATTGTGTACCTTGTGGATGATACTCCCACGTCCATTGCAGAAGCATATGCATCTTCAGATGCAGATGACTGGAAAGAAGTTGTCCATAATGAGATGGACTCGATTCTTTCTAATGGAACTTGGGAGCTGTCAGAACGACCCCATGGATGCAAGCCTGTGGGCTGCAAATGGGTGTTCAAGAAGAAGCTAAGGCCTGATGGTACTATTGAGAAGTATAAGGCGCGGCTTGTAGCTAAAGGCTACACACAGAGAGAAGGCGAAGATTACTTCCACACCTATTCACTCGTCGCTAGACTTACCACCATTCGAGTACTATTGTCCATGGCTGCCTCCTATGGTCTTATCGTTCATCAAATGGAGTAAAGACAACGTTTCTTAATGGAGAGTTGGAAGAGGAAATCTATATGGATCAGCCTGATGGGTTTGTAGTAAAAGGTGAAGAAAGAAAGGTGTGCAAGTTGCTGAAATCTTTATATGGTCTGAAACAAGCACCTAAGCAATGGCATGAGAAGTTTGACGAACTTTAACGTCTGTAGGCTTTGTTGTCAATGAGGCCGACAAGTGCGTTTACTATCGCCATGGTGGGGGCGAAGGAGTTATACTGTGTTTGTACGTGGATGATATTCTGATATTTGGTACAAACATGAAAGTAATA
Organism: Lolium rigidum; assembly: GCF_022539505.1. Taxonomy (NCBI): domain Eukaryota; kingdom Viridiplantae; phylum Streptophyta; class Magnoliopsida; order Poales; family Poaceae; genus Lolium; species Lolium rigidum. The sequence goes on from NC_061508.1 coordinate 90,243,543, forward strand.
CACGAGGTCAAGTCTTTCTTGTCAAAGTGCTTTGATATGAAAGATCTGGGAGAAGCTAATGTGATTCTGAACATCAAGCTTATTAAGAACGAGAGTGGGATTACTCTAACGCAATCCCATTATGTTGAGAAGATCTTGAGCCGGTTCGGCTATATTGATAGCAAGTCTTCTCCAACACCTTATGATCCCAGTGTGACATTGCGCAAGAATCGGAGGATTGCCGTAGATCAATTGAGATATTCTCAGATCGTTGGCTCACTCATGTACTTAGCGAGTGCGACTAGACCCGACATCTCTTTTGCTGTTAGCAAGTTGAGTAAGTTCATGTCAAACCCGGGTACTGATCATTGGCATGCACTTGATAGGGTCATGCGCTACCTATGTGGTACAATGAGTTATGTGATTCACTATTCATGGCACCCAGCTGTGCTTGAAGGATATAGTGATTCGAATTGGATCTCAGATGTAGCTGATCTGTACGCCACAAGTGGGTATGTATTTACCTTTGGAGGTGGTGCAGTGTCATGGAGATCTTGCAAACAAACCATATTGACGAGGTCAACTATGGAAGCAGAACTTGCTGCTTTAGACACAACCACTGTTGAATCAGAATGGTTGCGTGAGCTCTTGATGGACTTGCCTGTGGTTGAAAAACCTGTTCCGACAATCCTTTTGAATTGTGACAATCAAATTGTAATTGTCAAAGTGAACAATTCTAAGGATAACGCGAAGTCATCAAGACACGTAAAGAGACGTTTGAAGTCTGTCAGAAAATTGCGAAACTCCGGAGTAATAACTGTTACGTATATTCAAACAGACAAAAACCTGGCAGATCCCTTTACAAAGGGACTATCACATAATGTGATAGAAAGTGCATCGAGGGAGATGGGTTTGAGACCCATTGATGTTACACCATAGCGGTAACCCAACCTTTGTGATCGGAGATCCCGTGAATTAGGACCTGGGAAGAACAAACTAGTGGTTTAATTGAGGAGAGTATTATGTAACCATCTCTATGTGAAGATGCACAACTCTCAATTGCTGTAAGGAAGGTTGGTGACAAGGGATTAACTTATCAATGCCTACAGGTTGTAGACTAGGGTTTAGTTGGAAGTAGAGGGCAAGTAGATCTCGAAGGTTTCAGCCGAAAAGTACTCGACGATTATGAAAACTAGGGTTTGGGAGACAATGATTCGATGCTTTCTTTGTCCCTCGACCCCCCCTTATATAGGAGGTGGAGCCGAGGGATTCGTATTGTACAAGTTACAAAGTCCGGGAAGGTTTCCAACTCATCCCATAAGATTACAAACATCATCTTCTAATACAACTTCTAACTTTCCTTAATATCAACTTGGGCTTCCGATTCTTCTTATTCTTCGAGTCGTGGGCCTTCAATAAACCCCGGGTACCATCTTCGGCAGGCCCATTGGGGATGCCTATGTCAGTAGCCCCCGAGATTTTGCTTGAATCGTAGAGTCAGGGAAAATCTCCACAGTTTATATTTACTCGACAACTTTAAACTTCTCTATATTTCTTCATATGAATTTCTATATTGTACAGGGATAATGGTAATTTGGGCTAGTTCACCTGACGGATCATGTACTAGTTAACTGCTCTAGTGGCAATCCGCAAAAACCTACTTCAAGATCACATCCCCGGACATGATCTCGGGATACTGGTGTAAACTTCGACAGGTGCCGCTTAAGGTCTTACCATTCTGTCGAGTCCCAGTTATATTTATCGGGTACCTAACGCGTCCGTTAGGATTTTTCTTCGTATCTGTTGATACGGATAAAAGTAGCAAACCGACGTCAGAGACGACGCCACGCCACTCAGAACGGATCTAGGGTCTTATCTTCGCAAAGTTTTGCGGCATTCAGAAATTGTTCGCAACTTTGGTGTTCTGAGAATATATTGTCGAGTGCTTATTCGGCTGTTGGAATGGCACATTTTATTGAGTCAACGGATGAATTATATTGCTCTCCCGATGGGAGTATATGTAGAGTTACTTTATAACTCGAAATATACTCTCTTGCTTTTCTATCTTTCCTTTTTTATAATTTCATCGGGCACGCGAACAGCGTTCCCGACGGGAGTAGCCCCCGAGGCTACAGCCAAGGACTTGTACTTGGGTGTAGGCTCCACGCCTTATGCCGCTATATTTTCTTTTTCTCCCGATATTTTTCAAATCTCTCGGGTGCGCGAACAACGCTCCCGATGGGAGTAGCCCCCGAGACTATGAACAAATATTTGTATTTGGTCATAGGCTCCCACCATTTCTATTTTGTCTTTCTCGAATTTTTCAATTTTTCCAAAGTAGCCCCCGAGCATTTGATCATAAACTTGTATTTGATCAAAAGCTCTCCAATATCTCTCGCTGTCGCCTTTTTTATGAAAATATTTAGTCGAAATTTTCCTTGCTGAAGTGACATCATTGCTGACGATAACCACGACCACTGTTCCTGGAAATCGCGAGATGTTCTCTCTCGCTGTCTTGCAGGCCCAAATTACGCATCATATTGACACATCGTGCAAGTGGGGGACACACGTCCTCCGCTTTTCCTGGCGCACGCACTGTAATGCCTGTAGGGTGAAATTACTTTCTTACCCCTGTTCCATGTGTACATCATCTACCGCACACTTTTTCGATCCAACGGTTCGCCGTTTCGCCGCACCTCTATTTAAGGTCTTCATCTTCTTCCTCCAGCACTTTCGCTCGCGCCGCTTCCCTGCTCTCTTCTGCAAAAAATCCCCTCTTGCGCTCCACAACTCCCTGAGCTCCTACACTCTCACATTGTGTTCCTGCGCCATTGTTGATGCCACCGCGCAGATTGACCAGGCACAGTACTCCTGAATCCAAGATGGCGTCCGTGGATCTTGGGAGCGCCGAGTGGGAGAGATCCAAAATCTCGACCCAAGACATCAACCTCCCGAAGAAACCGGGAATCAGCAAGAAACCGAAGGCGCTGTGCTTCCCGACGAAGAAAGCTACCCAACCCCTCCAATGGAGTATCGGGTTAGTTTCGTCGATCATCTTATCCGTGGCCTCTCTCGCCCCCATTCACCCTTTTCTTCGGGGGTTGCTTTTCGTTTATGGACTGCAACTTCATCACCTCACACCCAATTCTATCCTCCATATTTCCATTTTCATCACTCTTTGTGAATCCTTTCTCGGCGTCCGGCCCTAACTGGGCGTTGTGGAAGCGTATCTTTTCTGCCGCCGCAATGGCTCTGCCAATGTCGCCTATAACATAGGCGGCGTTGTTATTTCCGTTCGCCCCGATGTCGATTATTTCGATGTCAAATTCCCTGACTCTGTTCAAGGATGGCGCAAAAAATGGCTATACATTCACGAGGAAAATCATGGATGTGCTGAAGACAACATCCCTCCCTTTGACGGTGCCGAAAAAATCTACCGCCGCCGTTCCTGGGATGCAGAAGCTACCGAGGAAGAAAAAACAGCGACGGAAGCATTGATGACCCGCATCCGCGAGCTGCAAAACATCCGCGGCCAAGAACTATCGGGTATTCAGATCACAACTTATTTCCTTAGAATCAGAGTGCAGCCTCTACAGGCTCGCAAAAATCCCCTCTGGAAGTATGCTGGCGACAAGGATACGGATCGCCTGTCGGTGGATTTATCGGTCAAGGACTTAGAAAAGCTTGTCCGAAAAATTTCCTCCCTCAGCAAAAAAGATCCTGTCCCGTCTACTTGTCGAGTAAAACCATATAGCGCCGCCAATGCGCTCCCCAAGGTAACTTTTTATCGACTCTCTATTTTTGTTTGACAACTTGTGCATAACTCTTTTATTGACATCTCTCTTTGCTTTATGCAGGACCATCCATCTATTGTCTCTCTTCCTCCCCTTCCTGAAGGTGGGGAAGTCGAAGAACGAGCCATTATCGATGATGATAACCAAGATGCTCCTGGCGCTGATAGTGAACCCGCAGGTTCTCGAAAATCTGCGGGATCTTCTGAAAAGGAAGCTGAATCCGAGGGTACTACCTCGGCACACTCTCCTCCTCCTGCTGTTTCTCCAAAGAACAAAAGGAAGAGGACTGATGTCGAAGATTCCGGTACCTCCAAAGCCGAAGAAGCTGCTCCTTCACGTCGGAAGGCAGCTTTCGATCCATACCTGGAAGCCCTCGTCAGTTCGTAAGTCATTTTTTCTTTATTATTGTTTTGCTACTTGAAGATCTTTGGCTATTTTGCTTCTTATCTTGTCGCCATTTCATCGTAGTGATGACGAGGAAGAAATACCAGCTCTTGATGCGACTGCTCGAACGAGTACGTCGCATACTCTAGTTGTTTCTGAGGTGCGCATTGAAGGAGAGGAATCTTCGCCTCCTCAACAAAACACCGACGCACCTACTCCTCCTGCAAGCCCTCTTGTCCCTTCGCCAAAAAGGGCGAGAGTTGAATCAATCATACGGACCTACCCCGCAATTGGGTAGCTCTTCGACTCCTCTTCTGGATGATGTAAGTCCTTGAATACTTTCTGATGCTATCGATGTTTTTCTCTGTTTACTTATTTTTATTTTGTGCTGTCGCACTTTTTGTTCCCTACCGACACTTTCTTTCTCTATCTTTCTTTTAACAGCCTTTGATTAAGGAGTTCATCCGCTTCGGTGCCCAATTTGTTGGGTACCGTGACTATGCTAGCAGAGCTGAAGGTAATATCTTGCTGCTTCTCTTTACCCTTGCCTTCTCACTTCTTTCTTGTCGATGTTTTTAACTAGCTTCATCTTTCTTGACAGAAAAACTAGCGGAAGCCAATGAGCGTGCCAACACACTTGCTCAAAAATTAGAGCAAAGTGAAGAGGCTCGTAAAAAGGCCGAATCAGATGCTAGTCAAGCTAGGGCAGAGGCTGACAAGGCCAAGGCCGACGCTGCTGGTGTCGAAGATCTTAAGAAGAAGCTTCATGATGCCGAGACTTCGCTGAGCGAGCATATAGCCGCACAATCTGCTCGCGAGGAAGCGATTATCAAACGCCTAAGGTCGCAAAACCGTCGCTTTGTCAGTAAGTATCTGAACCACTCCGCATTCTTTGTACTTTCTTTCCTGCACTCGTTTGTTGATCAATACATTTTTGTCTTGACAGGTAAAACATCTCAGGAATTTGAACTTGAAGATCCCGACAATGATCCTCTTCTCGACGCCCTTTCGTTCCTTGAGTTTCATGGAACAGAAGCACGCGAGGGCATTGAGCAAGCGAAAGCAGGACTGTCGCGACTCTTCCCCTATTTCTTTCCGAAGAAAGAGGAACCCGCAACTTTCCTTGCTCTTGCCAAGTGCTTTAATCCACCAGAAGATCTTGGACTGAAGGTACGCCAAGAAAATATGAAGGTCGCTGTTGAAAGCACTGTCGCCCTTGTTGCCGACAGCCAACAGAATATCGACTGGACCAAAGTTGGCGACACACAGGAGATGGAAACCGCGAAGTGGCGATCATTGATCAGGGCTGCGAAGCCCAACACAAAGAAGGTCCTCGCTTATCTTGGATTCGCGCCTACTCCTGCTCCTAGCTCGTCCAAGCCGGAGGTCTAGTAGAATGCCTTATCTTTTTATTTTTTTTATTTTCATGTTTCTTCTGAAATTGTCGCCACAGTAGCTTTGGCGGCAACTGTCGTAGTAATTCTTTTGAAGACTCCATCTGTAATATCTATGTAAATGTCCCGAAAATCAATGGAATTCTATTTTGCGTGATCATTGATATTGGAATTTTCTTTTCCAGTTGATATTTGATAACTACTCCGCGAGTCCTCATCTTGCCGATACCTTTCCTGCTTCCTCCTTCTCGAAGAAAACACTTGTCGCTGATGATCTTGTCGAAGGTTCTTCGAGTAGACACTCCTCACAAGATTTGCAAGAACTTTGCCAACAACTTCAGTCCATGAAAAAGCAAACTCTTGCGATGATGGAGCAATCTCGCAAAGCATCCGAAAAGGAAAAGACTGCTCTTCAACAGGCTAAAGAAGCCATAACTGCCAAGGAAGCTGCTATTTCAGAAGCTGAAAAAGCAACTACTCGAGAAAATTTTATGCTTGATTTGATGATTGAAGCCAGTGCAGATATGTCAGGTATGCTCTTGCAAACCGAAATTCCCGTTTTCTCGCTACCTCCTTGTTCAAGATTCTTATGTTGTCACCAATCTAGGCTCCTTTATCGACGCTGCTGCTCGAAGATGAAAGGGTGAATGCGAGGACAAATCTTCTCGTCAACCTTTCTCTTGACCATGGTTCTTTATTCTCGGGCCACTCCCGAGCGGACCCGACAAATTGTTAGGTTTCAAGACCGTGCGTGTCGAGTTCGCGAGTTCCTTGATTTCTGCACCGGGACATTGACTTTGGTTTACAAGACGCTCGTTTCCTCGAAACGAGGCACCCGACACTATTCTTGGGTTGTTGGAGAAGTTTCAAGATGCTCCTCGTATCCATCACTTTGTACGAGCTCAACTATCTGCTGGTGCCAGGTTTGCAATGATGATGATCAAAATCTGCTATCCCAAGTTTGACATGAGCCAAATTGTTACCAAGTGCCTAGCCAAGATGGCGAAGAGGAAGAGGGATGTCGACAGAAATTGATGATTATGTGACCCCTGTGGCCGAAGATATGATGGATGAACTTCTTCGGATGGACTCTGAATTCTTCGAAAGGGGCAGTTATGCTGAACATAGTACTCGCACTGCAAATACTGGAAGGATGACCATAGATAATATATTGAGCCGGAATTGATTTTCCTGTCTTTTTTCTTCAAATATGGCGCCCTGTATTGTTGCAAACATATACTATATTGTACAGCTTTAAAAATATTTCTATTTTTTTTTCAAGCCCCCGAGTGTTTCGGTGGTAAAACCTCTTTGTTGTGTATGCGAGGTTGTAAACCAAGGCAACCAAATTTTTATTGAGGATGCTATATTTGCGGGTATAAGCCCCCGAGTATTTTGTTCCTTTGCTGATTGCTATTTTGTATTTTCTTTTTGTTTGGCGAGGTATTTGATACCAAGGCGAAATATTTCTTGAACATTGGATTTATCTATGTTGTGTATGTACTGTAACTTCGAGGCGTAAGCCCCCAAGTATGTCGACGAAAAGATGTATATCTCATCACTATATTTTATTATATTGCAAGCACCGCGAGCCCGCCTCATTAAAACCTTTCCAGCCCCACTCGGTGCCCTGAAAAGGAAAAGAGTGCGTCTGAAAACTCGCGGGCGTTTCAGTACATTGTATTTTTACAAAGGAGGACTATATTTCGACTCTAGGCGTAGAAACTCCTGAGCTGCGCCACGTTCCAGGGGTTTTTCTCGGGAACCCCTGTCTTCTTGTCCTTGATTCTGTACGCTCCTCCTTCGATTACTTCTGTGACGACGTAAGGGCCCAGCCATGGCGACTCGAGCTTTTCAGTACTTTGCTGATTGAGCCGTAAGATCAAATCGCCGACCTGGAAAGATCTTGGCCGCAACCGTCGACTGTGGTAGTTTTTCAGGTCCTGCTGGTACTTGGTGACTCGTGAGAGCACTTCATCCCAAGCTTCATCGAGTGCATCTACGTCGTCCTCCAAAGCTCTTCTTGAAGTTTCTTCGTCATACTCTGTGACTCTTGGGGAGTCATGCTCTATTTCGATCGGTAATACCGCCTCGGCTCCATGGACTAAAAAGAACGGAGTTTCTTGCGTCGCCGTATTTGGTGTTGTTCGAATACTCCACAAAACACTTGGCAATTCTTCTGGCCAGGTATGCCGAGCTTTTTCAAGCGGTCCTAGCAGGCGCTTTTTAATGCCGTTGCAGATGATGATATTGGCTTTCTCGACTTGGCCGTTGGTTTGCGGGTGCCCAACTGACGCGAAGTGCGCTTTGATGCCTACTTCGCACGGTATGCCTTGAACTCCTTGGACGTGAAGTTACTCGCCGTTGTCCGTGACGATGCCGTGAGGTACTCCAAACCGAAAAACGATGCTCTTCACGAATTTTATGGCTGACGCTGCGTCTGGCGAATTTATCGGCTTTGCTTCTATCCACTTGGTAAATTTATCGACAGCAACCAACATGTACTCGTATCCTCCTGGCGAAACTTTGTGTAATTTGCGTACCATATCAAGTCCCCATTGGGCAAATTGCCAAGACAATGGTATTGACATCAGCTCTGCTGCTGGGGAGTGTGGTTTTGCGGCGAATCTTTGGCACGCGTCGCAGGTTCGTACTATCTCTTTTGCATCCTCGATTGCTGTCAACCAGTAAAATCCAGCCCGAAAAACCTTTGCTGCAATAGCTCGACTACTCGCGTGGTGGCCACATATTCCCTCGTGTACATCCTTTAAGATTATTCTTCCTTCTTCGGGTGTAACACACCTTTGCAGCACTCCCGAAATACTGCGCTTGTATAACTCCCCTTTGACCACTGTGAAGGCTTTGGATCGTCGAATAACTCGCCTTGCTTCAATTGGGTCATCAGGTATTTCTTTCCGTAGGATATACGATATGTATGCTTGCATCCATGGGATTTCTACCATCATCACCAGCTCCTGATCCTCTTCTTCATCTCGAACTTCTTTGTGAGGCGCCAAAGTTTTCTCCTCCTTCGTCTTCTTCTGCACCTTTGTCTTTGTGGATCTTTCAGCTATTTCTTCCCAAAACACCCCTGGCGGGATTGGGAGGCACTGTGACCCGATATTTACGGGAACGTTGGCTTCGTCATTGCTCAGCCTTTTGATGTGATTTACTTTGCATCCATCGAACAGCTTTTCAAGCTCGTTGTACACCTCCTTGTATGCCACCATGCTGTCATTGACTGCATCACATTGGTTCATAACTTGCTGTGCTACCAATTGTGAGTCGCCAAAGATTTTTAATCGGGTCGCACCGCGAGCTTTTGCCATCTTCATCCCGTGTATAAGGGCTTCATATTCCGCTTCATTATTAGATGCGTTTGGGAACGTCATCCGTAGGACGTATTTCAATTTGTCGCCTTCAGGTGATATGAGTATCACCCCTGCGCCAGCTCCTTCTACTCTCTTGGATCCGTCGAAGTTCATGGTCCAGGTTCTCGACAAATCTGGGGGTCCTATATTTTGTAATTCCATCCACTCTGCAATGAAGTCTGGCAAAATTTGCGACTTGATTGCCTTTCTTTTTCATATGTGATGTCCCGAGGGGAAAGTTCTATTCCCCAAAGGGAGACGCGCCCTGTAGCTTCCGGATTGTTCAGGTATATTTGATAGAGGTGCTTCATTGACTACTATTATCGGGTGTGCCGAAAAATAGTGGCGCAACTTTCTTGCTGTTGTTATTACTCCATATGCTAGCTTCTGATACTGAGGGTACCGCTGTTTTGAGGGCGATAAAACTTCGCTGATGAAGTATACCGGCCTCTGTAGTCCCATGGAGTTTTCCTTCTTCCTCTCTTTCAACGACTAGCGCCGTCCTAACCACCTGAGGTGTGGTTGCGATGTATAGCAGGAGAGGTTCCTTCTCTTTTGGTGCCACTAAGATTGGTGGTGTCGAAATTGTGCGCTTTAAATCCTCGAAAGCTCGCTCTGCCTCCTCATTCCATTGGAATTTCTCTCCTTGCTTGATTAGGGCGTAAAATGGTAGTGCTTTTTCTCCCAATCTGGCGACGAATCTGCTTAAAGCTGCGACTCGCCCAGTTAGCTGCTGTACTTCCTTCAACTTTGTTGGCTTTCTCATTGTTACGATAGCCTGTATTTTTTCGGGATTTGCCTCAATCCCTCTTGCTGAAACAAGAAAACCAAGAAGTTCTCCTGCAGGGACGCCAAAGGAACACTTCGTTGGGTTCAATTTGAGACAAAACTTGTCGAGGTTGTCGAAGGTTTCCTTCAGATCTTCAATTAGCGTTGTCCCCTTTTTTGATGTTATGACGACATCGTCGATGTATACTTGTACGTTCTTCCCAATCTGTGTCGCCAAGCACTTCTGCATCATCCTCTGGTATGTTGCTCCTGCGTTTTTCAAGCCAAAGGGCATTGTTTTATAACAAAATACTCCATAAGGTGTGATGAACGCTGTTTTGACCTCATCTTCTTCTTTTAATCTGATCTGGTTATAGCCGAATATGCATCTAGGAAGGAAAGACGTTCGCAACCTGCCGTGGAGTCGATAATTTGATCGATCCTTGGGAGGGGAAAGTGATCCTTGGGGCAATGTTTATTGAGACACGTAAAATCGACGCACATGCGAAGGACTTTAGTGTTTTTCTTCGGCACCAACACTGGATTTGCTACCCATGTGGCCTCTGTATGCAGCTCCTTGATAAAACCAGCTTCTCTTAGCCGATCTATTTCTGAGAGCATAGCTTTGCGGTTTGGCTCCAAAAAACGCTGCAAAGGTTGTTCAATTGGTCTCGCTAATGGATCCAAGTTTAGGTGGTGCTCGGAAAGTTCCCTGGGTACTCCTGGCATGTCAGCTGGACACCATGCGAAGATTTTCCAGTGCTCACGGAGGAACTCGACGAGCGCGCTTTCCTATGCGAGGTCCATGTTTGCCGCAATGGACGTCGTCTTCTTTGGATCCGTCGGGTGAATCTGTACCTCCTTGGAATCCTTTGCAGTGTTAAAGGTTGCCTCTTTATTAGGCCTCCCTACATCTGGTAGCACATCATAATCAGTCGTGAGCCTTGACTCCATGTATTCTGCTTGCATCCCGAAAGTTTTTGACAGTCGATGAAAATCCTTGTCACATTTGTCGGCTAGTGCGAAACTTCCTTTGACTGTAATTGGTCCCTTAGGTCCAGGTAACCTCCATAATAAGTACGTGTAATGGGGTACTGCCATAAACCTGGCATATGCTGGCCGTCCCAACAAGGCGTGATATCGCGACGGGAAATCCACGACTTCAAATTCCAGCTTTCTCGATCCCGTAGTTTTCTCGGGTCCCGAACTCGAACGTCGAGATTGATCTTCCCCGGTGATAACCCACAAGTATAGGGGATCGCAGCGAGTCTTCGCGGGTAGTAAAACCCAATTTATTGATTCGACACAAGGGGAGACAAAGAATACTTGAAAGCCTTAACGAGCGGAGTTGTCAATTCAGCCGCACCTGGAAACAGACTTGCTCGCAAGAGTTTATCGAGAGTAACAGCTTTATAGCAGACAGCGAGTAGTGAAATAACAGACAGCAGAGTAACAAGTGATGGCTGTAGTGATTATAGTAAACAAGCAGGATTAAAATACCGTAGGCACGGGAACGCATAACGGGCGTTGCATGGATGAGAGAAACTCATGTAACAATCAAGCGGGGCATTTGCGAGATAATAATAAAACGGTGTCTAAGTACAAAGCAATCAATAGGCATGTGTTCCAATTATAGTCGTACGTGCTCGCAATGAGAAACTTGCACAACATCTTTTGTCCTACCAGCCGGTGGCAGCCGGGCCTCAAGGGAATCTACTAGATATTAAGGTACTCCTTTTAATAGAGTACCGGAGCAAAGCATTAACACTCGTGAACACATGTGATCCTCACATCACTACCATCCCTCCGGTTGTCCCGATTTCTGTCACTTCGGGGCCATTGGTTCCGGACAGCGACATGTGTATACAACTTGCGGGTAAGACCATAAACAATGAATATCATGATGAAATAATAACATGTTCAGATCTGAGATCATGGCACTCGGGCCCTAGTGACAAGCATTAAGCATAACAAGTTGCAACAATATCATCAAAGTACCAATTACGGACACTAGGCACTATGCCCTAACAATCTTATACTATTACATGACCAATCTCATCCAATCCCTACCATCCCCTTCAGCCTACAGCGGGGGAATTACTCACACATGGATGGGGGAAACATGGCTGGTTGATGAAGAGGCATCGGTGGTGATGGTGGCGATGATCTCCTCCAATTCCCCGTCCCGGCGGAGTGCCAGAACGGAGACTTCGGCTCCCGAGACGGAGTTTCGCGATGTGGCGGCGTTCGGAGGGTTTCCGGCAACTTCGACTTCTTCCCGTGCGTTTTAGGTCGAAGGCAATAAGTAGTCCGAAGGAGGGCGTCGGGGGCCGACCGAGGCCGCCACACACTAGGGCCGCGCGGGCCCCTCCTGGGCCGCGCCGGCCTAGTGTGTGGGGCCCTCGTGCCCCCACCTGGCTCGCCCTTCTGGCTCCGTAAGTATTCTGGGAAAATAGGACCTTCCGCATAAATTCCGAGGTTTTTCCTGAAAGTTGGATTTCTGCACAAAAACGAGACACCAGAACAGCTTCGCTGAAAACAGCGTTAGTCCGTGTTAGTTGCATCCAAAATACACAAATTAGAGGCAAAACAATAGCAAAAGTGTTCGGGAAAGTAGATACGTTTTGGACGTATCAACTCCCCCAAGCTTAGCTTATTGCTTGTCCTCAAGCAATTCAGTTAACAACTGAGCGATAAAAGAACTTTCACGAACACATTTGTTCATATGATGTAAATATTCTCATGCTATGGCTAACACTTGGGCAGTTCATAATAAGATACATGCAAATAAGATCATCTAATAGCTATGTCAATCATGGAAAGGTACCAACAATTAATAATAAGCATCATGAATCATGTATATAAGCAGGATTGCAATGTTCATAAAAGAGTATGATAGAGTGGTATCTCGCTTGCCCATATTTGATCAGCAAAACATAAATGCTCGTGCACCTCTGAAGTTCATAGAAAGACTAGAAATAGTGATTGTCAAAGATAAAAGCATCAAAGTTATACCTCAATCAATCATATTTTGAGACAAGCATATTACACTAAGAATGACAAGCTTGTGCTCTCAAGAAAGTGCTCAAAGAAAGGATGGAGACACAACATAAAAGTAAAAGATTGACCCTTCGCGAGAGAAGCAGTGGATTAACATGCGCTAGAGCTTTTCATTTTTAAAACAGAGAGTAAAATTGTTTTGAGAGGTGTTTGTTGTTGTCAACGAATGGTAATGGGTACACCAACTACCTCGCCAACCGGACTTTCAAGAGCGGCTCCCATGAAGGACGTTATCTCTACCAGCAAGGTAGATCATCCCTCTTCTCTTTTGTTTACACACGTATTTTAGTTTTATTATGGGTGACACTCCCCCCAACCTTTGCTTACACAAGCCATGGCTAACCGAATCCTCGGGTGCCTTCCATCAATCATATACCATGGAGGAGTATCTATTTGCAAAATTAAGTTGCTTACTGATGAATCAGAGCAAAACATGTGAAGAGAATTATTAGTAAAGTTTGATTAATCGGGCCGGGAACCCCATTGCCAGCTCTTTTTGCAAAATTATTGGATAAGCGGATGTGCCACTAGTCCATATGAAAGTCCGTCAAGAGTAAATGACAAGGTTGAAAGTTAAACACCACATACTTCCTCATGAGCTATGAAACATTAACACAAATTGAGAAGCATTTCGAAGGTTTAAAGGTAGCGCATGAGAATTTACTTGGAATGGTTTGAAATGCCATGCATAGGTATTTATGGTGGACACTCTGAATAACTTGGTTTTCATGTGTTTGGAAGCACGAGCAGCGTTCCCGCTCAGTACAAGTGAAGGCTAGCAATAGACTGGGAAGCGACAATCAAGAGAGCAGTAACTGTCATAATCATGCTTGCGGCAAAATAAATTAACTGAGGCATAAAAGTGATACAAGAACTCTGAAGCAAATGTAAATCATTGAGGCTTAATTGACTATTGTTCAGTCATATGCATGCGTGAGCATGTGCCAAGTTAATTCAAACGAATTATTCAGAGGAGGATACCACAATATCATACCTATTTATGAATAAAACAATGCAAGCAAACATCCACGACATGCTACTCATATTAATAAATTGGAGCTAAACATGAGAGATCATGAACTACTAGACTTTCTTAAATGACATATACCTCACATGAACCAACTAAGCATGCTCACATGGATGAGTATATGTACAAAAATGAAAACAAATAGAGTTCATACCAGCCTCTCACCACAATCAGATCGTCGTATATCGTCATTATTGCCTTTTCACTTGTGTAGCTTGGATAATATGAAATGAAAACCACGCTCCAGCCACCGAAGACCATTGAAATCATAAAGAACTTTACAAAACCAAAGAAGAACAGCAAATATTTTTGGTGTTTTCGAATTTGGAAACAAGAACAAAAGGAAACAAGCAAACAAAGCAAAATCTTTTTGGGTTTTCTTATAGCAAACTAGCAATAGCAAATAAAACAAGATAAAAGCAAGAAACTAAAATAAACAAGTGGTGAAGAGAAACAACAGAAATATTTTTGGTCTTTTTGTGTTTTAGTAAAGAAACAAAGCAAGAACAAGAAAATGAAAACTAAAAGAGACACAGAAAAGCAAGATGGTAGAAATCTGCCAAAACTTGACAGCAGTACAGTAATCGATTTTAAAGAAATTCTTAAGCTGCTCAGATCGAAAAGTGTTCAACTAATGAAAATTAGATAACAACCTGGGGAACATGCACAAAAATTGGCAGCTCAAAATAACGTTCTGTCTGTGCGCATGATTTTTTTTAGTAACCGTCCAGAATCTGTTTTCAGGCAGCACTTCCCCAAATATCATCTTCCTCTCATTAGAAAACCACTCAAAGAAACTAAACAAGTATATACAAGTATCCAGCAACCATAATATACAAAGAATGAGTGATGCCGGTATACCTCCCCCCAAGCTTAGGCTTTTGGCCTAAGTGGAGTTCAATCCCATGGTGCCCATGAAGAAGCACCTCCGTAGTACGAAGATGGATCATATTCCGGGTATGTGCTAGAAGAAGCACCCGGATACGTGACGGTGTAGTCGTAGGAGGGCTCGGCGTCCTCTCGAGTCATGCTGCTGGTGGAAGCCTTGTATCTTCAATTGCTCATCCACCTCCTCCTTAGTGCGCGACCATGGTTTCCGTCAATACCGAACAAATCTGGCTGCGGCAAAAGGATTTCCCTCTCTTCCCCGTCAGCAAACAATATTCTATAGACAATCTTATCTAAACTAGAGTCAGTTGTAACAAATTTATGACTCTTCATAGCAGCAATATCGAGCCTCATAGGAGTTATTTTTACATCATTAGGATCAAGAGGAAGCTCTAAATATGCTAAAACGCGCGAAACAATAATTCCTCCAAATATGGGCCCCTTGTTAGACAAGCGGCGAGCAACAAGAGCACCAAGATGATAAGGCGTGTCCCCAGTGAGTGCATCAATTAAGAAACCAAGGTGATAGATAGATATGTTACTAGTGTTCTCCCTACCAAGAATGCTAGTACCAATGTAATAAGCAAAATACTTAATGGCGGGGAGTTGAATGTTTCTTATCTTGCCACGCTGAAGGGTGCGACAATCATCATTGGTGATCCCTCGATAGAGCTCCAGCAATTCCTTGGGGTTGTCCTCGATCTTCCTTGTTGTACCTACAGGGACAATACCCAATGCAGCACAAAAATTCTCTAACTTCATAGTAATAGGCTTATCATAGATCTTAAATTCTACGGTCGGGCGAAAGTGCTTATTGTTGAATTTGAAGCTCTCCACAAAGATTTTAGTGAGCGTATATGATTGCTCACTCTCATCTCCCACGTAGGTGTTTAAACCTGCTTTACCGACGAGGGTCAAGAAATCATCCAACAACCCTGCATTTCTCAAAAAGTCATAACATGGGAAGGATGCAGCATTAGGGACTCCATTGTCCTCTTCGGGTGCGAAGCTTGGTGCGATGAGGTCCTCATTATAGGATGGCCTCGAATCGGGTGGATGACCTAGAGGGCCTCCCCGTGCTTGTTGTCTCTCTTTCAAACACTTCTCCAAAGTTACAATTATCCATCTTCCTTTTCTGAAATTTTTCAACAAACAATATGAAATTTGATTTGGTGACATATAATTGAGGGAAACTACCATAGGAACTTGCTAGAGTACTAATCATGCATCAAAACTAGTTTCTACCACTTAGAACAAGCATGCAAGCTCACTAAACATGTTACCTACAGCAGCAAAATATTCAAGATATACTCCACCAAACAAAATTCTACTTGGATAATCGAAGGAGTCACATACCGAAGAGCAAATGTGCCAAATTTCAGACATAAATCTGGGCTCAGCAAAGAGATCGAGAAATCTGGAGCTCTTGAGCAAAAACGCGAGTGAGAGAAAGCTGGTGTCGATTTTTTCGGGAGAGAGAAGAGTATGGGAGGAAGAGATGCTCGAAGTGGGGCAAAGGGGGACCCACACACCGGGGTGGCGCGCCCCTTGCCGGCCGCGCCGGCCCGTGGGATGCCACCCCGGGGTGCCCCACTGGTCATCCCCGTGTGCTCCCAGGTGCATTTTCGAAAAATAGGACCAACGGTATAATTTTTGTAAATTTTTGAAAACTTTGAAAAATGCACATTTCTGGGTATTAAGTTTATTATTACTGGCCAGGAAATTTTTTGAAATCTCTAATTAACTAAGGAACTTTGCAAAACAAAAGTGCTACAGCAAGTAGAACAAGTGGAGGAAGAAAGAGATGTTGTTTACCTCCTCTATGCATATAAAAAGTATTTGTTAACAAGGTTGATCAAGTCTTGCCACCAAATAAATTTTACATAGCATAAGAAGAAATAAACCTCAAATCAATCATGTTACCTTGAATTGTATTGATATGGATCCAATCATAAGAGTTTGATATTCTTCTTTAGGCTCATATATTGGACAATCAATAGTTCCCACTTTGATAGTTCTCACATTAGAAATTGTATTAACTCCACACGCTTTCTCAATCCTCTTGGGGAAATAGACGGTGTGCTCCCTATCATCAACATTGAAAGTAACCTTTCCTTTATTGCAATCTATAACAGCCCCTGCGGTGTTAAGAAAAGGTCTCCCAAGAATAATAGACATATTATCATCTTCATGCATTTCCAACACAACAAAATCAGTTAATATCAAGCAGTTATTAGTAACTTGAACAGGAACATCCTCACATATACCAACAGGAATAGCAGTAGATTTATCAGCCATTTGCAAAGATATATCAGTAGGTATCAACTTATCTAAGTAAAGTCTCTTATAAAGAGAAAAAGGCATAACACTAACACCGGCTCCCAAGTCACATAGAGCAGTTTTAACATAATTATTCTTAATAGAACAAGGAATAGTAGGAATACCTAGGTCGCCCAACTTCTTTGGAACTTTGCCATTGAAAGAGTAATTAGCAAGCATAGTGGAAATTTCCTCATTGGGGATTTTCCTTTTGTTAGTAACAATATCTTTCATATACTTTGAATAAGGAGGCAATTTAATAGCATCAGTCAAAGGGATTTGCAAGAATAAAGGTTTCATCCAATCACAAAATTTATTATAGTGTTCTTCTTCCTTTGATTTTAGTTTCTTAGCAGGAAAAGGCATTTGCTTTTGCACCCAAGGTTCCCTTTCATTACCATGTTTCTTAGCAATAAAATCTTCTTTAGTATACTTTTTATTTTTATCTTGCTTTTCGAGTTCATCTTCAACTTCTTCTTTATCGAAACATCATTCTTATCATTACTATTATTATTATCATGTTCATTACCACTTTCGGTTTCAAGCATCGGAAATAGAAATATTATTAGGATCATTAACAGGTTCAGAGGATTCTACAACATTTTTATGTTTCTTCTTCTTTTTCTTAGAAGGAGCACTAGGTTCAATGCATTGAGAATCTTGTTCAATTCTTTTGGGATGCCCTTCAGGATATAGAGGATCCTGGGTAGAGACACCACCTCTAGTTGTTACTTCATAAGCATGTTTCTCTTTAGAATTATTTTTTAATAAGTCATTTTGCACTTTAGTGAGTTTATCAATTTGAGTTTGAACCATTTGAAAATGTTTAACAAACATCTTAACATCATTGGAGGTTCTCTCCACAATATCATGCAAGTTGCTAATAGCTTGAGAATTTTCCATTAGATGATTCTCTACTCTCATATTAAAATTTTCTTGCTTAACAATATAATTATCAACCTCATCTAAGCATTGCGCAGGAGGTTTTGAATACGGAATATCTTCCCTAGTAAAGCGCTGAAGGGAGTTTACCTCAATCATGGATGAAGGGGGAATTATCTCACATATATCTTCTATGGGAGGTAGATTCTTCACATCTTCAGATTTAATACCTTTCTCCTTGAGAGACTTCTTGGCTTCCCTCATATCTTCATCATTCAATTTAATTAAACCCCTCTTCTTCAATATTGGCGTTGGAATTGGTTCAGGCGTAGTCCAATCATCATGATTCCGGCCTATTTTAGCCAATAATTCTTCGACCTTCGTCTGGAGTTCTTTTCCTGAAAACACAACTAGCACAACTATCCAAATATGCCCTAGACTCAATGGTTAGTCCACTATAAAATATATCAAATAGATCATTCTTTTCTAAATCATGTCCAGGTCGAGCTCTGATAAGAGAACAAAATCTTGCCCAAGCCTCAGGAAATTTCTCTTCATCTCCCTGGTCAAATCTATAAATTTTCTGTAAAGCAACATGTTGAGCACTATCAGGAAAGTATTTTCGAAAGAAAACATCACGCAAATCAGTTGGACTTTTAATAGAACCAGGAGGCAAATTATTATACCAAGTTCTAGCATCATCCTTTAACGAGAAAGGAAAAAAATTTAGCGACAAAATAAGTACGCATCTTGACATCATCAGAAAACAAGCTACTCATAGAAGAAAGTTCAATCATGTGTTCTACAGCACTTTCTTTTTCAGTACCACAAAAGGGTGCTTTCTCTACAATAGCTATATGAGATAGATCAAGAGAAAAATCATAATCTTTATCCTTAATGCATATAGGAGATGTGGCAAATTTAGGATCGGGAGATAACTTATGTCTAACAAGTATATTGTGTGAGAAACTTTTTAATTTTGCTTGCATCAGCAGTAGCATTGCATCTATTAATAAAATCATCATTAAGCTCCACATAATCTTCATCAGGATCATCACTAGAATAATCAAGTTCGGGTGAATTAACAGGTGTAGTAGCATTAGGAGTTTCAGTATTTTCAATTTGTCTAGACCTAGCAATTGTAGCATCTAGAAAGGATCCCAATGAACCACTATCATCAAGCACAACAGAAACATTATCAATATTATGAGAGTTTTCAGATTCAGCAGAAGTACCAGCAAGTGAAGCATGTGGTGGTGAAACAAGTTTATCAATCACAGATGGTGAATCAAGAGTAGCAGAGGTACTCAGAGTTGTACCTTTTCTTGTAGTGGATGGTAATATGGCGACTTTAGGATCGCGAGTTTTACCCATGATGGAGAATTTGCAGCGAACAATATCAATGCAAGTGAACTTCCAAATAAAGCTATGCTCCCCGGCAACGGCGCCAGAAAACGGTCTTGATAACCCACAGGTATAGGGGATCGCAGCAGTCTTCGCGGGTAGTAAAACCCAATTTATTGATTCGACACAAGGGGAGACAAAGAATACTTGAAAGCCTTAACAGCGGAGTTGTCAATTCAGCCGCATGGAAACAGACTTGCTCGCAAGAGTTTATCAGTAGTAACAGTTTTATAGCAGTAGCAGTAGTGAAATAACAGCAGCAGAGTAACAGAGACAGCAGTAGTGATTATAGTAAACAACAGGATTAAAATACTGTAGGCACGGGGACGGATAACGGGCGTTGCATGGATGAGAGAAACTCATGTAACAATCAAGCAGGGCATTTGCAGATAATAATAAAACGGTGTCTAAGTACAAAGCAATCAATAGGCATGTGTTCCAATTATAGTCGTACGTGCTCGCAATGAGAAACTTGCACAACATCTTTTGTCCTACCAGCACGGTGGCAGCCGGGCCTCAAGGGAATCTATCGGATATTAAGGTACTCCTTTGAATAGAGTACCGGAGCAAAGCATTAACACTCCGTGAAAACATGTGATCCTCACATCACTACCATCCCCTCCGGTTGTCCCGATTTCGTCACTTCGGGGCCATTGGTTCCGGACAGCGACATGTGTATACAACTTGCAGGTAAGACCATAAACAATGAATATCATGATGAAATAATAACATGTTCGGATCCGAGATCATGGCACTCGGGCCCTAGTGACAAGCATTAAGCATAACAAGTTGCAACAATATCATGAAAGTACCAATTACGGACACTAGGCACTATGCCCTAACAATCTTATACTATTACATGACCAATCTCATCCAATCCCTACCATCCCCTTCAGCCTACAGCGGGGGAATTACTCACACATGGATGGGGGAAACATGGCTGGTTGATGAAGAGGCGTCGGTGGTGATGGTGGCGATGATCTCCTCCAATTCCCCGTCCCGGCGGAGTGCCATAACGGAGACTTCTGGCTCCCGAGACGGAGTTTCGCGATGTGGCGGCGTTCTGGAGGGTTTCTGGCGACTTCGACTTCTTCCCGTGCGTTTTTAGGTCGAAGGCAATAAGTAGTCCGAAGGAGGGCGTCGGGGGCCGACCGAGGCCGCCACACACTAGGGCCGCGCGGGCCCCTCCTGGGCCGCGCCGGCCTAGTGTGTGGGGCCCTCGTGCCCCCACCTGGCTCGCCCTTCTGGCTCCGTAAGTATTCTGGGAAACTAGGACCTTCCGCATAAATTCCGAGGTTTTTTCCTGAAAGTTGGATTTCTGCACAAAAACGAGACACTGTAACGCTTCTGCTGAAAACAGCGTTAGTCCGTGTTAGTTGCATCCAAAATACACAAATTAGAGGCAAAACAATAGCAAAAGTGTTCGGGAAAGTAGATACGTTTTGGACGTATCACCCAGCGGATAACTTGGCTTCTCCGGTGTGATACCGTGGAATCGTGTGTCGGTCGGTTTCAGGTTTGCTAGGGATATATTCATCTTCCTTAGTGTATCTGCATACATAAGGTTTAAACTGCTGCCGCCATCTATGAACACTCGAGATACATCAAATCCCGCAATTACTCGCCGGTAAGATCGATGCTCGACCGCTCCGGTCGAGGAACTTGATGTGGATGATCGGCTATTGTGAAGCCAATATCTTGCCCCGACCGGCTAAGGTACTCGACTGTTGGTGGTGGCTTATTCTCTGCCATAAACACCTGTCGCGAGATTACTTTCTGAGCTCTATTGGATGGCCTGCCTTTCTGGATCATCGAAACCGCTCCATTAGAGTTGGGATCAACATAAGGCGGTGGAGCAGGTGCTGCCGCTATTCTGAGCTGATGTCGATTTTCGTTCGTAATCGCGGGAGGAGGTGGCAAGTGAACCTCACTCCTGGGTCCTTGAGGGTTTCTCTGCGTTGCCTGAGCATTTGCATGCCCTGCCCACCTTAACATTGCCTGGAAATTTCGGCAATCCTTCTGCAAGTGTCCTGACTGTCTTTTTCCATTGTTGTCGAGAAAAAAGTGCATCTGACACGGCCCGTTCATCATCTCTTCAGGGGACACAAAAGGTCTCTGGAACCTTGACCCGGTATTTTGCCTATTGTTTCGAGAGTCATCTCTATTGTTGCCTCGCTGTTCATTGGTCCTCTGGTAATCATCTCTGTTGTTTCCTCCAGCGCTCGCTCGGAAGCCAGCCGAAATTTGCCCAGGAGCATCATAACTCGAGTACTGCCGAGGAAATCGTCGCCTACTTTGATAATTCCGGCCGCGGTCCTCCTCTGGTGACCTATGCCGTTTGTTGTGAACGACATCTTCTCCATCTGCCCATCTGTTTGCTATCTCTATTAATGCGGATACTGTCTTTGGATTGGTCCTGCCCAAATCCTCGACAAAATCTCCTCGCCGGATTCCTGCGACAAACGCGTCTATTGCTCTCTCGTCGGATATATTCTCTCCCGAGTTTTTAATGATGTTCCATCTTTGGATATATTTTCTCATTGGTTCATCTGGCTTTTGTCGACATGACCTCAATTCCTCTAGCGATGCAGGTTTTTTGCAGGTGGAACGGAAGTTCTTGATGAAAACGTCCTCAAAATTGTCCCAACTGTCGATAGATCCCGGAGGAAGTTTCTTTATCCAGGATCGCGCGGCTCCACTCAGGTGTATCTGAATACTTTGCATAGCTGTTGCTCTGGTCCCTCCTGTGAGCTTCACCATTTCTATGTAATCGACTAACCAATCCTCTGGATCTTGCAAGCCGTCGAATTTCTTGAAACTGTCGGGCAACTTGAATCCCGAAGGAACTCGAGTTTTTCGGACTCTCCTTGTAAAGCATGGTAAACCGCACATGTCCTCATCGTTTATTTCTGGGGAATGCCGATGTTCTCTTCTGCTTTGCCGTGCTCTGTCCACCCTTGCTTGTGCTGCTGTGTCTCTTGCTCCACTTGTCCCTTCCGGAGCTGCTGCTGCTGCTGCCGCAGGTCGTGGACTATTTTTCCTTGCTGTTCCTTCGGGAGGTGTTGGTGCAAACGTCGTCCCCATGGCTCCAACTCCTGCCATTGCCATGTTGTACGGTGCTTCCCTTGGATCTCCCGGAGGTGGCCCGGATGCGAGGATAAAGGCCTCGTGTCGCCATATACCCAGCTTCGGTGTCTTGGGGATGATGTTCCCTCTCGTGTCTATCGACATAAAAGACATGTCGAGGTTTTGAACCAAGTATTCTCTTTCTCCTTCGGGTATGTTTTGCAGCCTTGATCTTGCTCTCGTTCCGGGCTTCTCCGTGGCTATCTCCCGAAGTTCCAGCATTGTCGACTTAACTCGCTCTTCGCTCGCTTGATGCGGAGGCTGCCTCCTTTCTTCTATTTAAAGCAGCTTGTCCGTTTTTCCAACTCCCTTGCAGCTCGTGCGAGCCTATATTGATATGCTTGCAACTCTTCTGGCGTGGCTGTTGTAGCCATTGGTTCTGAGCCATCCATAGCTCTTGCGGATCTATCCCATGCTGCCTGCGGGAGTTGAACTCTATCGCGAGGCTCAGGTCCGATATATTTACTGCCTAGACCTTGTCGTAAATTAGAGGGATCGACGTATGGATTTCCCAGATCGTCGAAAGCCTCAGATGTTTCCTCTTGATCGCGACTTGGCTCTCCGATGGCATAAATCTGATGGTATTTTGTATTCAGATCTGTGCTATGTTTGGTGACACCATCATAAAGATTGGCGAAGACCTTTCCCACTGTGGTGGATTTGTCGATGAAATCGAAGCTGTCGACGCTGCTCGAGTCATCGCTTATATAGGAGTCCGCGGATGACTCGAAGGACATGTCGCTGAAGATCTTGGCGAGCTTTTCGCTTGCCCTGGTGCTGATGAAGCGTGGTGATGAAGTCTCTTCTTCGCCTGACTCGATTGACGATGTTGAGTTCGAAAAATCGGAATCGACCGCCGATAATCCCGACGAAATCGGAATTTCGAGACGATACGCTCCTTCTTTCCCGACGCGAAAGTGGAATCTTCCGAACGTCATCTCCATAGGCTCCTCCAGATACGCATATGCATCCAAACGGGAGGGCGGGTGAGGAACAAAATCGACAGGACCAGTTGCGATCTGTTTACCTCGATCCATTGCGTTGCTTGCAGTTGACGAAGTCGACGATCTTGAACATGCCATCGAGATCAGATCCTTGACACCTCTAATTCCCACAGACGGCGCCAATTGACAAGGGATTAACTTATCAATGCCTACAGGTTGTAGACTAGGGTTTAGTTGGAAGTAGAGGGCAAGTAGATCTCGAAGATTTCAGCCGAAAAGTACTCGACGATTATGAAAACTAGGGTTTGGGAGACAATGATTCGATGCTTTCTTTGTCCCTCGACTCCCCCTTATATAGGAGGTGGAGCCGAGGGATTCGTATTGTACAAGTTACAAAGTCCGGGAAGGTTTCCAACTCATCCCATAAGATTACAAACATCATCTTCTAATACAACTTCTAACTTTCCTTAATATCAACTTGGGCTTCCGATTCTTCTTATTCTTCGAGTCGTGGGCCTTCAATAAACCCCGGGTACCATCTTCGGCAGGCCCATTGGGGATGCCTATGTCAGTTGGCAACAAGCCTTAATGTGTTTATGTTGGCTATTTTAGCAAAGATGCTGTCCTACAGAGCATTCTTGAAATAACACACCTATATGAGTCTGATTGTTAAACATCGCAATCTATGAGATTTGGGTGATCACTAGTAAACTCATGAAGAGACCACGAAGTATGACGCATATGCTTCACCCGCGGGGTAGGCTACTGGCAGCCATGTACTGGTTATGACTTTGAGTGAAACCCTGTTCACGCAAAACTTGCAATTCAAGGCTTAGTCCATTGTTCAAATGTGAATGGATGTAGCTTAAGGTTCTAGGCGGAAGTTCAACTTAACAGTCGCTGCTGAAACACTGGTATCTACACTACTTAAAAAGAACGAACATATTCCCTATTCTCCCCACCTTTTCGTCCGTTTCGTCGATAGGTTCTGTCCTCCCACATGCGCAAATGGGCCGAGCCCAACAAATCCTCCGTACGTGCGGAAGGAAGGAAGGGATCCCGTAATTTCTCCAAATCCCCATCCAGGACGAACCAGAACCAGCTACGTTGCCCTTGGATTCTCTGGCCGCCGCGCCGACCACCGTCCTCCACCGCGCTGCGAAGCCCCTGCCACCTTTCTCCACCGTGCCAAGACGCTCTGCCCTTCTCCATAGCGTCGGCGAGGGCACGACGGAAAGGAGGAGCGCATCCAAGTTGGGAGGCCCGAGCAGCTTCACGGCGGTGCCGACGAGCAGGGTTGACGCGGCCTTGGTTCACGCCGGGCCGGCTACCCTCTTCCACTGCGCTGCGACGCCACTCCTCCTCCCCGGTGGCGGCAGTGTAGTGTTGGGGGCCCTGGGACGGCCTCGCAGGGGGCGGGGTTTGGCGGCCAACGCCGCTACGCGGGCACAGTTCTGCCGCCTCCTGTTATTTCGCAGAGGGCAGCCGCGGGCGGCCCCGATCGGCTGGCGAATAGAGGCAGTGACCACCACCGAGCGTCCAGCGGGCCGATCAGCGGACGGCGACCAGCAGTGACTAGGCACTCAGCAGCGTGCATCATCATCAGATCAGGCCGTTGCGTGAGGACCGAACCCCCTGAATCCTGATTCCCCATCTCCTCGACTCTGGCTGCTGCCTCTCCCGCCTCTGACTTCCATGCCCAGGCCGACCACCGGAAACTCCTCTTCTACCTCCTCCTTCCTAACGCATTCGCATAGCTGACCTCTTCGACCGGTTGCCGCCGTCCTGCGCGGGAACAGAGCAGACGAGCTTCTTGCATGCTGCAGTGCTCTATGTTGTTGGCGAATTCAAGAGGTGATCTGGATGTCTTGCCTCTATTGCCTCCGTTCCTTCTCTGCTAAGCAAGTTGCTGCTTCACCGAGATGTTCCTGAAGACAGTTAATAAGTGCGACTCTGTTCTCTGTTCATGCCATTCAGGTATTGTTCTACTATTTTTTTTTATCTTCCTTGTTGTTACCATGTACATCTAGGCCTATAATGATCAAATCTTCATCGGATCTGAGAGCTAGGATAGCTAACAGAAGAGTGTTTTATATGACCCATAGGTTATCTTTTTCATATCTAAAAACGAATCTCATCATGCTGATATATATGGTCGATGACCTAATCTGCAGAGATTTCGTGTTATTTAAGGTCTAATAATACGGTGTATACCTCTATGGTTATGGATTTCAGCTTTGCTTAGTCGATGTGTTCTCTAACTGTTTTAAAATGAGGGGCCTTGTAATTTGGTAGATTACCTTCCAACTATGTGTAATTGTCTAATCAAGATGGTGATCCTCATTGTTTAAGAGAACATGCAACACCTCGACACCCTTCACGCTTGATCAGCTAGAGGTTGTATCTGAGCTTTTTATTTCTCATTGGTGTTATGCTTATTTTGATCTGCAATATTGCATCAGTATTGGTAAATGTAAGTATCCATTTGAGTGCAATGGAAACCAAATAACCGTAGTATGAAGAAGTTGTTGGATGTACCAAAAATGCATTTTCCGGAGAGCTTTCTACAATTTGTCGCAGTGGTACGAGACATTTGAATTCTGTCATGATTCCCACACATCTTGCAGGTTCAGGTGTCACATGTACATTGCAGTCGCGGGTGGAGCGCAGCTTCCGTCACAGATTGGGTATCTAGCTCCAATTTATTAACCAGGTAATAGGTGCATTCTTTCTATATACATAGGTCAGTAAACAGATCATATGTTTTTTTTCCTACATATTTTTTGGCATACCATAGTGTTCCTTATTTTTTTATTTTTTAAACATAAGTCCATAGGCCTGGCTTTATAGAGAGTGTTCCTTATTTGATGCACTCTTTCCCTTATCTCTATTAAGTGTTAGTTCGTTGTCATATTTTTGTGTAGCCTGTTTTAGAGAAGTCATATTTCAAGGAAGATAGCCGTGATGCATTATACCCACGCATCGGGAAGGTGAGTCCGTTCCTCACCTATATTCTGTGGTGCATCCTCTCTCTTCACTCTCCAATTCTCTCTGAACGGTGAGGTCAGACATGCGATAACTTTGTTGGGCCGAGGAGCAGGTCGGTGATGGCACGCGGCGGACCAAGCTAGCACGCGGCGTCATGCCCATTCTTGCTCTAAGGTCTAATTCCTTATTATTCTGACCGTGAACAAAAGAATAGTGTTCAGATGGGAAAGGTTTCAAAAGAATGGTCAATTCTCTTTCCTTCGGGCAACATTTTCAACCATGCGAATTTAACAGATGCAATGCATGGTGTTCGAGTAACAAGCTATCAAGAATGAAGATTAGTTGGCATGGGTAGCTGCTTAGATTGACATACATTTTGCAGTTGTAACAAGCGAAGCTGCTTGACAAAACTAACATGACTGTCATATTATATTCTGAGTTTTGCACCTTTGTAAAAGCTCAAGGCGGTCAATTCATTACTGGTTGACGGGGTTTTCTGTACTTCGTCATATGATTAGTTAAAATTTAGTGTTATATTTGCATGCATTTTGGTTTCATGGCAAGTGAGTGTTCAGTTAGCCGGTGGACAGGAGCTCTCTGCTCAACTGAATGTCATGCAGAGTCTGGGACACAATTACTGCTCGCGAGCATTTTCTTTGTCAGTTGGTATATGTCGAATTCCTGAATTGTGTATGTGGATAATTGTGAGCTGTTGGCGGCGAATGACTGCGATATAGTATAGCCATGTTGTAGCTCCAGTATCAGGTTTGCTCATCTTCTACCTAGCTAATAAACTTCTGGAAAGAGTGGATGGATATTAATTTTTTGCGGGGGGAGTACATGTATAGTTGGGATGGTTGATTTTTTGATTCGTGTGTTTAGTTTGATTGTCCAATGTGGGAGAGAGAGAGAGAGAGATTGGGAATAGAGAGAATTGAGAGACGAGAAAAGTCCACTCCAGGTTTTGCTGCACCATACGTAAAAGCGAGATGTTGTTCTCAATCATTTTATTTTTGCGTAAATTTTGTTGTACCTATAGATTGTTCAAAATGTTTAGAAGTCTTCTCTTCTAAAATGTTTAGAGAAGCTGAATTTTATTTAGAATGAAAAATCTTATATGCCAGTATAGGGCGTTTGTTCTGCTGAAGGGAAATAGTTCATTGAGGCCAAGCAGGAGCGTATAGATTGGAAGCTGCTCAGCTGTAGCTGAGTAGTACATCTCGATGGTCGATAGGTAACCTCAATACTATTAGAGGTCTTTTACAGTTTTACTTTTCTCCAGGTAATTTAAATGCACTTTTTACTAATACTATTAGAGGTCTTTTAGAGTCTTGAGTTTTCGAGCTTGTTGTCTTATCATGGCTTCCTTGTAGGTCTATTTCAATGCGACAGATCCTGTAGTGAGAGATGGCAGAGTGCCTGGGTCATAACAGCCTTATGGGATGTTATTGCACACGTTATCTGCATGCACCATCCCAAATATCACAAAGGTAAGTATGTGCCTTTTCAATGGGTTTGTAACCTTGTAAGTGGCATAATCTATGTGTTTTTCACCGACAAGAGGCAATCTGGGTTTGATTGATAGGTTATATGAAATGGTTGACTAGGAACCACTATGACATTAACAAATCATTCCTATGTCCAGATATGCTTATTAAGGTGAAGCTTCGGCCGATGATGATGTGGAGGTTCTATTTCTGAAAAGGGGTTAATGGTGATGCAAGGATGGTAAAAACTGACAATAAAATAAATTATGGTGTTATCAGTGCTACCATCTTGGAAGATTATGAAGATGAGGAGGACAAAGGTGAATAGTATTTCTTCCCTTGCTCTGTATTGCTAGATAACAATAAAAAAGTGGTTTGTTGGAGCAAGACATTCCAAGGTTTTGAGTTCTTTGATTGTTCCATTACATTGGCGTTTCTGCCTTAGTTACACTTCTTTTGTTGTAGAAGTGTGTGATATTTATCCTCTACTTGCGAGAGTTGGGGTTCGAGTTTGATGTGGAGCTGTCATAGGCCAAAATAGTGCAAATTTGCAAATCATATATATCACAATCGGTTACATATGTAAGCACTCCCCACACTATTTCATTTCTACAATCTTCTATCTGTCATGTTTCTGTATTTTCTTATTGGTGATATACTCTCGTGTTATGAAACTAAGACATGACTTAGTTTCATATTTAGGAGTATAAAACATAATTTTCCAAATTTTATTTTGCTTATTTATCTCTTGAGAGTTTCAAATTCAATTGCACAAATAGAACAATGGAGCGGAAACCACCAGCATTTTGGTGCTATCATTTAGATTTGAATGGTATGTGTTGATAAAACATGTTGTGTAGAACCTTGTTGAGTTTTTAAATTCATTCAAAAAGTGATATTAGTGTTCAATGAAATGCCAATTTGTTTGCGAGGAGATAGGGTGTGGGTGGGCTATGCCAGTGGTTCCGTTCAGGTCATGGATGTTCAGGTCATGGATGTTGAAGGTAACCTTCTTGCAGGATGGACATGACATAGCTATCCAGTCATAAGGATGGCCGCTGACTTCCCCTGGACCCCTTGATGATATTTTGCAAACTGAATTGGCTAACAGAGAATTGTCATACACTAGAAAAGAAAAGATAAACATAATGGTCGGAAGTTGGAATGTGGCACAGGGAAAAGCAACCGCTGAGGCGCTTAGAATATGGTTGGGTATTGTATCATCTGATGTTCGGTTAGTTGTAGTTGGATTGCAAGAGGTTGAGATGGGTGCAGAGTTTTTTGCAATTTCCGCGGACAAAGAAACTGTAAGATACTTGATCTCGCTTTAAGTCATTTATCGTTTTGTTTGTCAATCAATCAATTATGCAAAGCCTGTATCTAAGTATGTACTGGTGTAGCTACAATGTTCCTGCTTTAGGAATGTTATACCTTTGAAATTCAAGCTGCCAATTTCCACTGTTTCCGTGAAATAATAGAACTTATATTTCATAGGTCATGATATTTCATCAGGGGTTATTTACATTTTTCGAGATTGTGCAGGAATAGGGTTATGTACGGTTGACTTCATCATTTGTTTGCTTTAAATTGTTGTACACTCCTCTTAAGATTTGATCACCTTAGATTAGTTTTGTGGCTACATATTTTGTCCTGAAAGCAATTGGCACTGTCATGTTTCTAATACAAGTGTGTAACTACCCCAATATCATGTTTCTAAACATGGATAGTAAAAGTTTTGGAGTGTAGTAAATTATGATATCCCTGATTTTTGTTGTTGTGAATTATATATATGCATTAAGAAATGAAATTTAAGTACCCGTGGCAACGCACGGGCATCTGTACTAGTATAAACAAGCAGTGAGTATTGGTAAATCTCTAAATGGGGATTTGAGATCTGGTGGGGGATTGTTGAAATATTGAGCCCACTTTTAGTGGCCCATACTAAATTTCAGTTTTCCTTATAAATCTCAAAGCCCACATAGTGGCGGCCTTGTGAGTTTGAGCCCAAATTGGTGGAAGCTCACTAGGAAGTGGCAAGAGGTGGGAAGTTCAGTCCCACATGGAAAGTTGGGAGGAAGTTAGACCACCTTATAAGGTGGGTTGTTCCACCACTAGTAATTAAGTGAGTAAGAATAGGAGTGGTTCACGCGCGCTCCTCCTCCTCCTCGCTCGCTCGTCTCTACTCGACTCGACACGACACGTCACGACACGCGCCGCGCTCGTGGTGAGTGGATTGAGCCTTGAGCCGAAACTTTCCTTACCTTTTGCACCTCAGCAAAACGAATAGAGTCCTAGACGGACGCGTCACAGTTAGTCGGTTTGGGTCGCTCCCGGACCGTGGGCTATCTGTAACCGACTCGAAACGTACGCGCGACATGAGCGTGCCCCACGTTGCCTAGGGTTTCCTGAGCCTATATAATCTCTTGCCCAGTTACCGCAAAAATACATCTAATACACGAGTTAGGGTTTCCAGCTCTCTCTGCTTGCGCCGCCATCGTAGCCTACTCCATCCCGCCCGCTGGCGTGCACCGGCGAACGGGAGAGCAGGTCTCCGAAACCACTCGTCCTTGCGATCCTGTACGGGAGAGGGCGAATTAGGTTTTTTGGAAGCGCTCTGCGCGATTGCTCAAGCTCTTCATCACGGGTCGTCTTCCGTCCAAGTCGGGTGGTGCTGCCTACCGTCGTCTTCAACGCCGTCTACTTCGACCCGTCGTCAACAACGTTACTGCTGCGACATCGTCTGCTACACCTTCACCGCCACCTCCACCAGATCGGTATGTGCGACATATCTCGATCTGTTTAGCGATGGATGTTGTACCGTTAGCCCTGCTACTGTTCATGTTGATAAATGCATCTAGTATGTTCGAGTTTCACATGTTAGTAGTTACTATCGTCATGCTTAATATTCTGGAATTAATCATGGAAATTGTGCCTAATTCTCCAATAGGAGTAACATAGGTAGTAACATCACATATTTCAATACATTTTGGTGACATGACATGTCAATAAATGAAAAAAAAGTGAGGTAGTAACTAGTTATGTTACCATAACATCACACTTTTCAAAATAAGATGAGTTTGTAGCACAATAAATATGAGTTTACATGATGTGTTACTTCCCACTATGAATGTAATAACATAGATGAGTAACATATGCATGTTACTACTCTATGTTACTTTCCGCTATAACTAGCCTTAGAGGGACTAGGAGGCTAGGAAACATGTGGGCTCGACTCGCGTGCAAATTATGGGCTACTAATAGCAATTGGTTAAACCTATATTAACGGGGATGTCCTGCTCCCCTTGTCTACGTAGAGTATGTAAATCAATATGTAGGGTTAGAAAACAGCTCAACACCCGTATGGGTGTGACTATCTCATATATATATGGAGTATCAAACGAGTACAATACACAATACAGGATATGTATGAAGCCATTATATATACATTCTAACACCCTCCTTAATCTTAATTGTGCCCTAGAGTACTAAGCAAGTTAAGATTGTGTTTACAACCTTCGGGTAGCGACAACAGCTTCGTGAAGATGTCAGGAAGTTAATCTTCACATGATATGAACTTTATTTGAAGTAGCTTATGTGCAACAAGTTTGCGCACAAAATGAGGGTAAACTTCGATGTTTTTGGTTCAGGCCCGAAATAACGAATTAGAAGATAAGTATGTGGCACCGATTTTATCATACCAAAGAACTGTCGGCTAATCATGAGAAATCGTCAACTCTCTGAGCAAAGAACAAACTTATATTCAGCTTCAATACTACTATATATCAGGTCGCTTGGTTGTGAGCATTCGTGGTGATCACGTTAGGACCAAATAAGACGGCATATCCTCTTGCTCGTGGATTGCTGATCATCCAGACTGGCCATATGATGAAGTGAGGCTGATGTAGCGCAAGATGCGCTTCAGAGCTGACCAATAAAAATCTCTAGGTGCATGGAGATACTAACGGACACGATTAACTACATGGGAGATATCAGGTCCGGTGATTCTGGATACTACATCTCACTGATACGTCTCAAACGTATCTATAATTTTTGATGCTCCATGTTTGTTTTACACCAATTCATATATTTTTTGTTTACACTTTCTTGCACTTTTACATGATTTCCAGCACTAACTTATTAACAAGATGCCACAGTGTCAGTTTCCTGTTTTCTGTTGTTTTTGTTTTTCAGAAAAGTTGTACAAGAAATATTCTCAGAATTGGACGAAACAAAAGCCGAAGTCAATATTTTACCGAAACAAAAACGAAGTCCAGAGGGGGGTCGAAGAGGCGCAGCATGTCGGCCAGACCTACCCTAGGAGCGGCCTAGGCCAGAACCACGCCTAGGGGTGGTCTGGGCCCACCAGGCGCCCCACCGACCTAAATCCTCCGTCTATTTATACATCTTCTCGGGAAAACCCTAGATACCGAGCCTCCATCCACGAAAAGTTCCATCGCGGCCGCCATCACCGAACCCATCTCGGGGGGGGGGGGGGGGTTCTGAAGCTCTTCTCGGCACCCTGTCGGAGGGGGAAATCATCGCCGGAGGCATCTACATCGCCATGTCCGCCTCCGAAGTGATGCATGAGTAGTTCATCCCTAGACTATGGGTCCATAGCAGTAGCTGGATGGTTGTCTTCTCCACTT
Source organism: Lolium rigidum (assembly GCF_022539505.1). Taxonomy (NCBI): domain Eukaryota; kingdom Viridiplantae; phylum Streptophyta; class Magnoliopsida; order Poales; family Poaceae; genus Lolium; species Lolium rigidum. The sequence continues at coordinate 90,276,004 of NC_061508.1, forward strand.
TGTGCTTCATGTATCGATCTTGTGAGCTGCCCTACATGATCAAGATCATCTTTATGTAATCCTGTATGTTTGGTTTGCTGAGATCCGATGAATGTTGAATACTACGTTGAGATTGATTATATATTCATGTCATATGTTATTTGTGATCTTGCATGCTCTCCGTTGCTAGTAGAAACTCTGGCCAAGTGGATACTTGTGACTCCAAGAGGGGGTATTTATACTCGATAGTAGGTTCATGCCTCTAGTTTCCTCGAAGAGTGACTTTATAACTTCTAAGGTTGTAGATGTGCTGTTGCTACTAGGGAGAAACAACAATGTTTTATACAAGGGTAATTCTATTGTTACTTTACACACATTGCTTAATGCGATAGTCTGTTGCTTGCAACTTTATACTGGAAGGAGTGCGGACGCTAACCTGAAGGTGGATTATTAGTCATAGACGCAGTTGGATTACGGTCTATGTATTATGTTGTAATGTCCAACACCAAATCTCATAGTAATCATCTTGTCATGTATGGTCGATATTCTGTCCATTGCCCAGCTGTAATTTGTTCACCCAACATGCTATTTCTTTATGAAGAGACACCTCTAGTGACCTGTGGACCCCGGTCCTATTTTCTTTACTGATAAATTCAACTGGAATCTTGTTCTATTTACTTTCTGCAAACATCTCCTTCCATTCGATACGTCTAATCCTTCGTGTTCAGCAAACTGGTGAGATTGACAATCTCACTGTAAGTTGGGGCAAAGTACTTTAGTTGTGTTGTGTGCAGGTTCCACGTTGTTGCTGACGCCGGTAGTGCGCCCTGCCACTAGTCAGCCAGCAACACCTTCAGAAGTCACGCCTTTCTCCTACTGGTCGATTAAACCTTGGTTTCGTACTGAGGGAAAACTTGCTGATGTGCTCATCACGCCTTCCTCTTGCGGTTCCCCAACAGCATGTCCGCATACGACGAGCACACGCCATCACCCACCAACAATGTTGTGGTAGTCAATGACATCATCAGAAGTAAACATACCACCATCAAGTGTAGATAGTCTATTAGTGGCAGGCGTAGGAGTGGTAGTTGTCTTACATTTTATCATACCTACACGGTGCAACAAGTCCAGAGAATACTGAAAGTCATCACACTCAAGGTAGAAACCCGATAACCAACAACAATAGCAAAGGAGCTGACAACCAGGTACATAGTGACATCATGAAGCCGAAGGAGAAATGGTGATGTGTTAGTATTAGATGGTACAAATCCAAGCGCACGAAGGGCAGATCCAAGTCAGGCATGCCACGCACGAGGAGCCTGCTTAAGACTATAAAGCGCCTTGACGAGGTGACACAAATGATGAGGACGAGCAGATCAACAAAACTTGAAGGCTGAAACATATAGACATCTTTCTCCAAAACTCCATGGAGAAAGGCATTCTGAACATCCAACTAGCAAAGAGACCACCCTCAAGTGACCTCCAAAAGGAGGACAAGATGAATAGTAGTGGGTTTGACAACAAGATTGAATGTATCCTCATAGTCAATGTCATACCTCTGTTTGAATCCATTAGCAACCAAGCATGTCTTGTATTGTTATATAGATCCATCAACATGTTCAGTGACTTTCCACACCCCTTTCAAGTCAATAATCCTGCTCAATTGCAGTGCAACAATGTGGAATACTCATAGCATCCTCAAAGTGTCGAGTTCAACCATGGGGTTAGCCATAGAATGTGACATTCAAGCCATGCAACTGTGTCATCTATGCGTTCACGCGGAAAAAAATTCCACTTTTGCTACATGTATGAAGACGCATCACGTGCTAGCACGAGTGGTGGTGAAGGCGATGCAGTCGGCGAGGGTGAATCAACACATGTCATAGACAAAGGCATGGCCAAAAGAGGCGTAGACACCGGCATCGAAGGGACTTCAGTAAACGCGGGCGATACGAAACCTGGCACAGGTGAGGCCGTCCCAGGTAAGGAAGGCTCGAGTGAGATTGTAGCCTCGCACGCAGGGGATGCCGAACCAAGTGAGGACGGCTCGGGCGAGGCCTTAGCCTCGCGTGCAGAGGGGTCCGGAGGAGTCAGTCTATGAGTCAACCCATCAAAGGATGAGGTAGGCGAGGCCGGCATGACCTACTGGTCGAGGCCAGCGATGTGCCCATGTGCATGCCAAATGCACCCGTGATCAATGTCCAGCACTGGACGAGAGGCTGTGACCACGTGCATGCCCCATGCACTCGTGATCGATGTCTGTAAGATGAGAACGAATGCGAAAACCTGTACCATGATTAGGTAGCAACCGAGGAGAATAAACACTATCTTCAAATTTATCAGGAAAACTATGAAACGAATGAAGTGATGGTGTTGGGGTGGTGATAGAGATAGTAAGTACGGAAAAGGGAAAGAAGTTCTCATAAAAAATAACATCACATGAAATATAAACACAACTAGACGGAACATGAAGGCATTTTTCACCTTTGCAAAGAGAACTATACCCGAGAAACACACATTTTTTTAGAATGGAACTCAAGTGTGCAATTGTTGTAGGGGTGAAGGTGTGGCCAACATGCACACCCAAACACTTTGAAGAAAGGTATAATCTAGTCTCTCCATCAGATGTGAGGGGGTGTTGAAGTGGGTTGCCGAGCTCTTTCTACCAGACCTGTATTTTGAAATAGTTGGTTACTGCACGAAGCTTAACATGGTATCAGAGACAGTGACTCGAGTTCGAGTGCTGATTTTCACAATTTATCCTGTAAATTGATTCTCCCTCTTGTCTATGTATTGGCCTCTTGAGTCATACCTCTATGTTTACACATGTTGACTTATCTACCCCTCACATGTGAGGGGATGCTGAAATGGATTGCCTATCTCTTTCCAATAGATTGGCCTTTGGTAATAATTGGTTAGTGCATGAAGTTTAATAGCGTATACTCCCTTCGTTCTAATATTATTTTTGAAAAGCCAACTCAGGTAAGTTTGACCAAACCTTTAGAAAAATCTATCAACAAATTTGATATGCTATAGATATCACGTGGAAACATATTTCATGGTGTATCTAATGATATTGATTTTGTTTAGATGTTAATATTTTTGTTAATATTTGGTCAAATTTAACGTGGTTTGACTTTCAAAAATATAATATAAGCCTGATTCATTGAAATGGTGGTACCGTATGCATTGTTACACAATATGCCAGGTACCACACTTACATTGCTACGCTCAGTGGAAATTCAAAGAACCCATTCATTTGCCGGCACGACTTGGGGTGAACTTGTAAAAATAGTTTTTTAGCGTGTGATAAGTATTCATTTATGTTTGAGTCGGCAAGGCGGTGGCCACAAGGACACCGATGCATGGATGTATTTTTTGCTTACAACCCCTAAAGTCAAAGAAATTCAATTTCAAATCCCCTAGGTGATGTAAAAAAGCCCCCCTTTGACATCTTGATTTCCATTACTTCCCGTACCAGCTCATCTCCGCTTTGATCACTTTTTCCCTGGTTTCGCATCTCGACCACTTCGTCACGCATGCGTCTTGCATGGAGGATTCAGCCACGAGGGACAACCCATGTATGTGCCTGTGAAACGAACACCTGCTTGACCATGGTAACCGCGTTTTCCCGCCGCCGCACATCAAGAATTTACTCTGTTCTCTTCATCAGCAGGGTGGGATTGGGTGTGGGGCTTAGCTTGGTTTCTTGTGTAGTAAATGATCCAATTGTTTAGGGTTGTTGTTGGGATGGAAGATGCGTCGCTTGTGGTTCATAGTATCGACCTTGTTTTATTGATGATGCCCTCCTTCTGTGTTCTTTGTGATGCCCTATTTCTCTGCGTGTGTGTTGTGATGCCATGTTGTTGTGTGGTGGATTTTGATCATCTGAGTGAAATCGTGAATCAAATCTTGGTAGTTCGTGTAGTTGCGAAGTAGTTGCAAAGAATTTTGTATAGAAAGTAGTAGGTGATTTTCTTTAGAATTGTGTAGGAAGGTTTCTGAATTTTGTTGTGTAAATAAATACAACACTTTGCAATGTAGGTGAATTTTTTGATTTTCTCATTGTCCCAACTGATCACAATGTTTTTCCTGCTGACTAATTAGCAATATAACCTACATTAGCACAAACATGTGTCTTTTATGATAGTTGCAACGCTAATACATGGTCATTGTTACGGATTAATGATTTTGTGAGAGAACTTGGAATGAACTAAATGAAAGGTTGCATGTGTTTGTCGGGCAATGATATCACGGATGGGTTAATGTGCATTTAGAAGGATGCACATGTAGTTGCTAGAGGTAGATGAAACGGATTTCCAGGGTCTGGCCAAGCAGAGACATTCTAGAGGTAGAGGTAGAGGAAGAGGCAAGAATTGAGAAAAATCAAGCTCATCACATGCCACCCAAGGTTCTGGAGAGGCAAGAAAAAGGCAGCTGCAACACGATCATATCATACCACAGAACCTCCCGCACGAGGTAGAGCAAGATAATACATACAACACATGCCCAAGACCTGCTTACTTCTTGCTCTTTGGTGAAGGCAATCAGCAAGTTCAATTTCTTGACGTGAATGAATAAGATGTAGGTGAAATTGAGAAAACAACAAATGCACCTGATGCGACAATTAGTTGTTGCATATTTTGTGAAATAATGTACTAAATATTTATTATCTAGTAAGTAATCATGGACAAACATTTCCCCTATTTTCATATGTTAGCTTGTAATTCCCTGATGTGGAATCTTGTACGGAATATGTACTTCCTACTATGAGAATCATGCAGTGAATTTTATCTACTGTATTTTCTGGCATTTTTTCAGGAGATTGGTAAGAAATTGACAAGAGATTTCTATATCAATTCCTAACAAAGAACTTCATGTACACAATGTTATGGGTATTGATAAGACAAGTTCATATCTACTATATTTGTTGGATTCATAAAAAAATATGTATTTTATGTTTTGGACATTGACAAGACAAATTTGTATCAAGATTAACAAGAAAATTTACAACTACCACAATTCTCCATTGAGGTGCAGCTAAAACATTTAGTTATGATGCAATGCAAAATCCAATTACCAAAGACAAATTCTTTTATATTCCTAGCCCTAATCTCTGCCAAGTGAACCTTGGCCTTACCTTCCTCTCTATCGCCAACCTCAACATCACTCTATTTTGATCAGCGATCTCATTCTTCAGCTTCAAAATCTCTGCCGCAATGTCACTATCAATCTTTGTGTGCACAGATTCTTTGCACAATATCAGAGTTCATCTTGTCGTCAAACTGCATTATAGCTTGATTCCCAACTAAATTGCACAATTTGCTTCTCATCTCATTTCTCTGGAAAATTCGAAGACACATAGAATCTGTACTCTGGACATTCCAGAGAAATTCGAAGAACCATCATGATTTCGGAGCGAGATACATCGGAAAATGATCACATCTTTTTTATTGAGTGTCCCAGTAGGTAACTTCAGTAACCCTTGCTTGCTCCTCGCCGTTGATGAAGCTGCAGCCACTGCCGCCGCAATTGGCACCTTTACCAGCCTTCGCATCCGACCTAACATGATGATGGCGAGCAGATCCCATGACCCGCTTCAGCCCTAACACTCGCCACATTCTTCATACTATCATCGTCACAGGTAAGCTGCAACCATCGATGACACGACGCCATCACCGTCGTCAATTATTTCCTACCTAGGGTTAGCGACACATGGGACTAGGAACCGAACTAATCTGCTAATTCCATTACAACTCGGGGGTTTCTATGAATTTACCACACGCCTGCAAGTGTCCATTCAACACCGTCGCAAACCGTGGCACCGCACATGTCTTCACGAGAGGCATCATGTACCAGTTTACACCCCAAGTTGCAACTTATTGTACCAAAGTGCACCCGAATGACAACATGTTGTATTGCTAGTGCTATTAACACTTATCTTTTTATTGTATTGCCTTATTCCCATTCATTTCGCTCAAGGTGTGAGTAGTAGGCACAGGTACGCGCACGATGATTATTACGGTATAGTCAGTATCGAAAACAAAGCAGATGTTTCAGTGTAAGAAGCGTTCCACTTCCACATGCATTGAACGTGTTCATCAATGGTCGCCTCGGCTACACTTTCTTTGGTTATCAACTTGGAATCTCTTGGCACCATATTTGGTTCAAATTTATGCCACGCCGTTCAGAATCAAAGATCACGATGCGAGCCTTCTTTTCCGCACCTGGCATAAATATCGTCGTGATGCACGTCGAGCTCGGATGGTAACGTACGGGTGGGTCGATGTCACCTAGCTCTACGTACACTGAATCTGATATACTCCTGTAGTCCTGTATATCGGTAAACTGTTTGGCTTCGGACATGGCGGACACAATCTTGTTTCTTTTGGGAAAGACGGATCCTCTTGGAACATTTTTTTTTGTTGCTTTCTTTTAGTGGAGTGGAGCTTCTTGGAACTTTTGCATTCGTTTCAGGGCGCAGCACTCCAGCTCCAAACTCCACAACCGGTGCCAAATGTGTCAACTCCGCGAATCTGATAACATAGAGCGGAGCGACACGCATTGCAATTTTACAGAGTAGTCTGTGCCCCGCTCCGATCCTCATTTCAGCAAAAGTAGGATCTAATCAAAATTACAAAAAAGTGCCACCGCTATGTGCCACTACCGAACCGGTACTATTGTCTATTCCTCTCATCTTATCCTTTAGAGCAAGTATAATAAGGTACAGTCAGCTGACTATAAGAGATAAAATATTATAAGTTTGCTTAGTTGGATGAGAGAGATTAGGAGAGAGAAGGGAAGTGAGCTCTTATCTAATAGCCAGCTCTAGCACGTGCTCATAGGCACTATGTTAGACTAAAAGGTGGGCCATGTATTGTAAAAGTATTACACTTTTATAGCTTACTATTGTACATGCTAGCTATAAGTTGACTATATATGATGTAACAAATTGTTATAACCAGCTGTCGGCTACACTATTATTCTTACTCTTATCGCCAACAGGGCACAAGAAACATAGACGAGTGATGGTGCACTCGAATCCTGCCACACGCGGCACGCCACCGGTCGAATCGCTCGCGCCACCTCCGAACTGAGGGTGCCACCAGGTCATCTTCTTCTCTCTAGCGCAGATTCATGTATACCCGACGACAAATCGAGACCACCCGCCGCCTCCTCCTTAGTTCGATTTGCTCGGCTACCAAGATCTTGGTCCTCCGCTAGGTGCTCGCCTCCACGACCACGACATTGCTCCAATGCCCCACGCACATGACCTTCGTCCATGGTGAGCCGTTGATAGACTCAAGCCCATCAGCCAACATTTGACATTAGGTTAGATTCCTTTGTTTCCAGCTAGGTTCCATTTGCTTTGAATGGACCAGCCCACGCTCGCACGGAGCGGAGCTAGCCGAACGGTGCTTCGACCAAGCGTATAATCCGGAGAGCACCGCGAGTGGAGCGGAGCGGCGAGTTTTGATTTTTTTGATTTTTTTTTAGATCAAGGGACGAGTTTTGATGGAGTGAAGTGTTACCGAACAGGCGGGCCTAATAATGAGTCCCAAGTCACAACGACTGAACATTTGCACGGTGATCCCTATTCTCCGCTTAATGCGGGAGCAAGCGGGCGCTCCGCTCAGAGCGGGATAGAACTGGGCCAGCGTCTTTCTTTATTCTTTTTCTTCAGCTTTTTTTCTTGTTTCTTTTGTTTTTTCTCTGGTTTTGCTGGTTTGTTCCCTCCCGTTTCTGGTTTTGCTGGTCGGTTTTTTCTGAACTTTTCAAATTTTGAACTTTTTTGAGTTTTAACATTTTTTAAATTTAAACTTTTTTTTGGAATTTGAACAATTTTTAAGTTTGAACATTTTCTGAGTTCGAACTTTTTTCAGGTTTGACCTTTTGGAATTTTAGCACTTTTTATATTTAACATTTTCAGTTTGGAACGTTTCAGATTTGAATGTTTTGATTTTTTTGAGAATTGTTCGATTTTTGAAAATTGTTCGGTTTTTAAAACCGTTCAATTTTGAAAATTATTCGGTTATTAAAATCGTTCAATTTTGAAAATTGTTTGGTTTTTGAAATTGTTCGATTTTGATTTTTTTTAGAAAAGCTAAGCAAATGTTTAACGTAAACTGTCATGAAAGAAATAGAAGAGAAAAGAGCGACAGAATAAATGGGCCTAACCCAGATTTGGTTCCTTTAAGCCGAGCTCCACTCGCTCTCGCTTAAAGCGGGGGTGCTTTACACGGACCTGCTTGGTGGCCAGCGAGGAGCCGCACACCCTCCGTTCGTTGTTGGGCCCGGCCCACGATCTCGAATGGTTGTTTGCTTTTTTTTTAGATTTGAACAATTTTTAAATTGGAACAAATTTTGAAAATTTATTATTTTTTATTTATGAACAATTTCCAAATGTGAACATTTTTAAAATTTGAACAACTTTTAAATTTAAATTTTTTTCGAATTCGATTTTTTTTATATTTGAACAATTTCGAATCTGAAAATATCATATTTGAACAATTTTCTTATTTGAACAATTTTATACTTGAACAATTTTAAAATTTGAACAATTTTTATACTTGAACAATTTTCGCATTTGAACAATTTTTATACTTGAACAATTTTCAATTTTTTTTTTGAATATTTGAGATAGAACATTTTACATTTAAATTATATTTAAATTTTAAAAATTGAATCTTAAGAACGAAAGAAGAAACAGAAAAGAAAAATAAAACAAAAAAATAACACGAACTCGGCACATACCGCGCGCGCGGGAGTGTGCGGCGCGAGGTAACCACCGGCCTGGTCGGCATATAGGATTTGCCGCTTAAAGCGGTCAATATGGTCTCCCCATTTGCACAGTACAAGTACCAATGTCTGCGGCCCGAAAATGAACCCATCGCGGCGTAGCAGCTTGTTCCGCTAGGAACCAAGGCCCATTTCGCTCTGCGCGGCCCGTCCAACTTTCAGGCCTCCATGATCTAATTTGTGGCCCAACTCATGTATGGCACGTGTGGTCTTCCTAACGCGGGCATATAAAGTCCATCCTCCGTCGCAAGTAGGGTTTTCCTCTCGCGCCGCCGGAACCGAAGCAGTCGTCTCGGAGGGAGGAAGCAGCAGCAGCCGAGGGGAGCGATGGCGGACAAGAAGGGAGGAGCGCCGAGGAAGGAGGAGGTGGTCACCAGGGAGTACACCGTCAACCTCCACAAGCGCCTCCATGGCTGGTACGCTACCTCTCTTCCCCTGCCCATCCCACCCTCGTTATTACTAGTGCTCGCTGCCTTGCGTTCTGTTCCCGTGCCAAGATCCGGCACGGTTGATCACGCACGCTTTCCTGCTTTCTTTACTCATGACCGTTGGTAGCTTTTGATTTACGGTGATAGATCATGGTTGTTGCTCTCGCGCATATTAGTCTGCATAGACGATTGAACAATTCCGTGCTGCTGAGGTTGTTGTCCGTTATATGTCTTCTTTCCTCCTGATACTTACCTGATCTAGTTTAGACGTGTCCTAGATTATAACAGGGATGTACCATATCGCTCCATTTTAATTTTGGTTGCAGCTAGTTTTGATACAATTGCTGTGACTAATAGATCTGAGAGCTAAGATAACAGAGCTGTACCATCACATTCCATTTGAAGTTAGTATTGCGGCTACTTGACATCCAATTGCCCTCACTTTAGCTTTTCGTCTATTTAGCTATACCCCAGCTAATTAAAGACCTTCTTTGCCCCCACCTGTAGAATGTTTAACCTCATAAGCTCGAACCCTTGCTCATTCGATAATCATTTCTGATGGTTCGTGTGAAATTTGTTTTAGACTTTACCTATAACATGCTTCAAAGGGTTGGAAGGTTGGCTTGCGATGCTTAAGCGCAGTAGTCTGAAAAAGCTTAAAGAGAAGGGCTAGTTTGCATACCAGTTGTTAGAGCCAATTACTTTGTATGTGCAGGGAAATTACTTCGATCCAAATGCACTAAGCCTTGGCTCGGCCTGCCAACTATCCTGTTGGATGCATTTTGATCCCTGTACATCCCTGTCATTTGGGTCGAAGTAGTTTCCAGGTAGAAATTGGCTGTGATAAGTTGTGGGTCTCTGATAATCCAACTGTAATACCTGCAGTATTGCTCCTTCACTTTCTATTTGTGTTTACCGTTCTTGGAATGGCCAGTATCTACTTGTTATTGAACTTGACATTCTGCAGGTCAGGCCTGTTCTTAGAATGGCCTCTGTTAGTTCAGTATCTACTTGTTTTTGAACTCAACATTCTTCAGTTCAGGCCTGTTATTGTTCAACATAGCAAGATGTCATGGTGTCTGCATTGTGTGGAATGGAACTGTTTAGGCACATGTATAAGCCAACCTGTTCTTATTAATTAGGTAAATGGATTGTTTTTAAAGTATTCTCTAATGTTTAACAGTACATTCAAGAAGAAGGCTCCCAATGCCATCAAGGAGCTGAGGAAGTTCGCACAGAAGGCTATGGGCACCTCAGATGTCAGGATCGATGTGAAGCTCAACAAGCACATCTGGAGCAGTGGGATCAGAAGCGTGCCCCGTAGAGTTCGCGTGAGGATTGCCCGCAGGAGGAACGACGAGGAGGATGCCAAGGAGGAGCTCTACTCTCTCGTCACTGTTGCCGAGGTGCCTGCTGAGGGTTTGAAGGGGCTGGGAACCAAGGTCGTTGACGACACTGATTAGACTTGAGCTTTGTCTACATCGTTAGAATGAGTTGTTATTTTGCATTGCAACAGCATCTATTTTGTATCCTGCAAAAGTTTTGGAGTATGGAACATTGCAAGCTATCTATTTTCCTTCATCTAAATTCTGAGGATTGGTTTGTTGCTCATGGTGTGTTCATTATTGACAGTGCTGTTGGAAAATATGCTGTTGAGAGCGTACTTAAGTGAAGTTCGAAATGTGGTTCATTTCGTTAGGTATATGCAATGCTCCTGTCCAACTAGGGCTGAGAACCAGTTCAAGCGAGCTATACTTGGCTCAGCTTAACTCTTACAAATATTCAAGAGAGTTTAGACTGTGTATGAGTTAAATGTCTTCCTAGAAAACTGGCCCACCCATAGCTTCATCTTCCTAGAAAACTGGCCCACCCATAGCTTGAGGAGAAGCAGCGGAGCTCATTCCCTTGCTTCCTGGGCCTAAGGGTGACTTCTTTTGGGCTTCTTGCCTGGCTTCTAGGTTGTGGACAGCCGAAGCTGAAAAGAAGTCTCCGGCTTAAGGACAGCTTATTTTCACTGAGAAGCTAGTTGATAGTGCAATTGTAGAAACTGCATCGGACCAGTTTCCCGAGCTTCTCAGCTAGACAACCGAAACGTTATAGTGAACTGCCCCTCTACTCGATGCTATTTACAACAGAATGCCACTGCACTAGAAAACGCTTCAGACTTTTAAAAGAAAAAGGGGAATTAGCAGCACAACGGCTCCCGTATCGCACGTTGCAGCCTTGCAGGGACTCCCGCATCCTGAATGTGGCGAGCTAGGGTTCCTCTCTGCCGCCGTCAGACCTCTTCGGCGCATCGCCGCCGGCCCGCCGCCACTCTCCATTCCGCAGCAACTACTGCGACCTCGCGTTGGCGGGCACCGGCGTCCGCGATATGCGTCAACCAGGAAGTCGCCCGCGTGGACAGTTCAGCCGCCAGGAGCTCCCGTCGATCGCTGAGCAGGACCAAGGCAGGAGGATCGCCATCTCACAGTGTCCAGCACGCGTCGCTCCCCGGGCTGTACAACCCGCGGGTTGTGGTGCTAGTTGGATGTGCAGTGTTCGTTTGCTAGCCAATCGGTAGTGTTCGTGCGCTGCTAGCTAGTGGATCTGCTAATTGATTTAGTTCTCATATTTTTGTGATTTATTGTTAACTTATTTTCTACTAAAAGCTACCATACTTAAGGTATCATCCCTTCACTTAGGTCATATAACAAATTAAGGGATATTTCAGACATTTCACAGCTAAACACAACAAATAAGCTAAAATTTCATAAGCCCAAAAGAATAGGAGAAACCAGTTTCTAGGAGCTTCTTCCCACCGCAGTTTTTCCCCACCGAAATTCATAAGCTGGCTTATGCATAAGCATAAGCCCAAAAGAAGTCACCCTAAAGCAGTGTGATGATCTCGAGCTAGCTAAGGAAGACATTGTTAGAATGAGTTGTTATTTTGCATTGCAACAGCATCTATTTTGTATCCTGCAAAAGTTTTTGAGTATGAAACACTGCAAGCTATCTATTTTCCTTCATCTAAATTCTGAGGATTGGTTTGTTGCTCATGCTGTGTTCATTGTTGACAGTGATGTGGAAAAATATGCTGTTGAGAGTGTACTTCAGTAGTTTGAAATGTGGTTCACTTCGTTAGGTAAATATGCAATACTCCTTTCCAACTGGAGCTGCAAACGAGTTCCAGAGAGCTATACTTGGCTCAGCTCAACTCTTACAAAAATTCAACCGAGTTTAAACTGAGTCTGAGTTAAAAAAAATAAAAATAAAGAGCACGTCAATAGCGTGCCTTATCTTTATAGAAGGTAGAAGACATGTACAAGAGCTAGGACCAAATGCGAACAAAAGGCCTAGCCAAAACCACCCACACTCCACTCTAACCTAGTAGACTACTCGTGCCTGTGGCTCCGGCTCCCTCTCACTCTCGCTGCTTCCCACATCCTAAACTCCTCCCCAATCTTCCCCGCTAATTGAACAGCTAAGCATTGCTCCCTCACGTTTCCAAAGACATGCGCATTGCGGTGCTTCCAAAACATCCATGTGATCAGGATAACCAGGGAGTCAAACACTCTTCTGTCATGGTGCATCACCCGCTTTCTCGACCTCAACCACCAGTCCTCCCATGTCTCATTGAGTTGAGGCTCCTGTAGGGTTAGACCTGCCGCACGCAAACACCTGTGCCAAACCTGCTTAGCATACGAACATTGGGCCAGAATATGATCTGCATTGTCTTCCTCTTGTAGACAGATGAAGCACGCGCTCGTGCGATCTTGCAGCCCATGTCTCCACCTCCGGTCCGATGTCCACAGTCTGAGTTAAATGTCTACCTATAAAATTGGCTCATCCTTAGCTTGCAATGATCTCCAGCAAGCTAAGCAAGACAATAAAATTCTTATATTTGAAGGCAATTTTTTCATGTAGTTTACAATACAGCATCATAACAAAACATAATAAGATATTTTTCAATAAGAATCGTCATAATAAAATTTCTTCTAACACTTGACTCACGAAATATATCTAACTGGGGATGACAAATTAGAGGACAAAGTTCATAAAAGTTCAGTTCTGTGCAAGGACCGTAGGTGTTCTTGAAGCGGCCATGGGCCTCGAAATAGTTCATAAAACCAGATACGATTATTGCCTAAATTTTCTCTTTTAGTTCATCTTCCCGTTTTGGTTGCACGTACAAGAAAACAAAAATCCCACTGATCACATATAAGGTAACAAATTATCATATTTTCTGTTGATATATAACAAAATAATTATACATTATTTGGAAATTAATTCGGCTCCTAGGTGCATATGCCCCTCCATCCAAAAATTATATTCCTAATTGTAAAAATATTCCAACAAAAAATTTCACATGTACAATTTCGCGAAAAAGCGATTTTTTTGTTGGTTGATGTAAAAAAGATAAAACATGTCTCACAAAAATTCTTATTTAAGCACCAAATTTTGTCCTTTTTACGCAGCCAAAACGACAAGTCGATAGTTCATCGAAAGACTTTCTGCGCATGTTGTAGCATGTGAGGATGTACACGTGAACTTTCATTTGGACCTTTTTAACCTTTCAAAATATATTAAAGATATATTTTAAAAACACAATAATCAAAATATAATTATGTTATTTTGAGGTACTGAGCGAGAGTCGAGCTAAAAAGGCTCACAAGTACCTCAGGCTTTTTTTGCAGCCATATTTCCAACTAGTGGTTTGCGAATTGACTACTACTAAAAGACTTGTTGTACACCCCCCCCCTCCGACCCCCACCACCTCACCTCTCTCCCTCGTCTAGAGTGCTCTTGAGAGGTGCCTCGAGTTGACCGGGTCCCCGATAGCTGCTCCGTCGGATTAGCCGTCCGGAGTTGGTCTTTGGTAGGAGCTGCTGTAGTTTAGGTGTAGCTTTAGGTGTTTTTTTCTTGTTTTTTGGCTGATGTCGTGGTTTCGGCTTTTGCCCCGTAGTGGAGATGGAGCTCTGGATCTTCGCCAGATCCTGGTCATGTTAGGGTTGTTGTTGCTTCTGGTTCGGCTCCCCAGGTCGGAGCTGGCTAAGGAGCGAAACGACGTCATCTTCTTCAATAAACTCATGGCGGTGGATCTCTGCTCGGTGCTTGGATGCCAAGATATAGATGTTCTTCTAGCCAGCCGTGGTGGCGAGGAGGAGAACATGAAGATCTTGGCGGCTGCCCTTCCACTCTCGGGCGGCCTTGGTGGTGAGGGAGAGTTCGGGAGCAAGCGGCCGTTCTTCGCTCATGTGACGAGGTGCAAGATCTCTGGTGAGTCTGGTCTAAACTGGTGGATCTCTAGGTCGTTGTATTCTCTGTCTTGCCGTGGAGGCGAAGGGAGAGATGGCAATGGAGCTCCGACCTCCTTCAGATTTTACTCGCCGCTTCTAGACTGGCTACGGCAACCTCGTCTCATCATCACCTATTGCGACGACCTCTTCTGCAGCTGGATTCATGGTGACCTACAAAATCCAATCTAGCTTGCTTCTTGGGTGGCATGACCGTTTCTCCGGCTTCTACAGGCTTCGGAGCTCGTCGCCCCCTCCTTCAACCTCCGACGGGAGGCCCTCATCACCTTGCCCATCGATGGCAAGGACGCGGCCGGCGATGGTGGCAAATGCATCACCGGCCAGGTCGGGATTAGCAGGAGGACCCGATGGTGTTTTGAAATTTATTCTAGGGTCCTTTTTGCAAATCGGAGGGACATGGTTGTATTTTCCTTTTCATTCTAGTCCATCCTGTAGTATTATTAAAATTTTGTTTATTAATACCAGTTCCGGAACCTTCGGGTCCCTTCCCCCGTTCAAAAAAAAAGTCTTGTTGTTTGTGAAAAAAAACGTAGTAGTACTACTTCTCAAAAAGAAAAAAAACGTAGTAGTACTATACTTTATTCGATTGAGGTGTCCCCAATCTGGATTGATGTTCCCAT